>NC_134541.1:36565281-36868312 GCF_050624435.1 Tenrec ecaudatus | reverse complement strand
ACAGTGTGAAGAGGAGTGGGCACAGATGGGCCTTGCCTGTCTCCCCCCAACAACCCTCCCCCACTCCGTGGCTCCCTGTCCATCCTGGACTCCACCCCGACCTCAAGCAACTAGTTCGGCTACTGGCTACTGCCGCCTCTGTTCTTTTTGGTCCTGCTCTTAGACTTCTTTAGAAGTCTCCAGGCCACCAGGCTCCCCACCTGACTTAGTGTGGACCAGGCCCCCACCAGGACAGCCGCCACGTAAGGGCCATGGTAAAGAGTGAGGAATCGCCTCCACTCAGACCAGTTTGAAAACAGGACTCAGGGCCCGTAATCCCCTAAGGCCAGCGGACAGGGAGCCAGAAGATGACACTGCAGCTTGGAGCAGAAGGGTGGCAGTGGGTTAGGAGGGAGCCTAATTCCTGGCACAGTTTCTCCTCCTAAAGCGCCCTTGTCCTGGGTCTTGTTTGAATAGCCTTCCAGGAGCTGCGCTGGGCTCACAGCTGGGAGGAGGCTCTGGCACAGCTAGTGAGATGCCTGGATGATAGGTTCCTCTGCTCGGAGAGCTTCTCATCCCTCACTGGCACCCCCTTGGGAAGTTCCCAGAACTGCTGTGCTGAGACCACATAGAACATCCACTCTGCAAAGGCACTGTGCCCCCTGAAGAACCACTGATCAAATGTCATAAATGTACCTGCTTCGTTTTGTCCTGGTGGTGCACGGGACTACCACTGGGGGTGCTAGCCACAGAATTGGCATCTTGAAACCACCAGCTGGTCCACGGGAGAAAGATGGGTTTTCTATCTCAGAAGCCAACAGGGGCAGTTCTACTCTGTCTTACTGGAGGGCTCTGAGCTGGAACTGACAAGATGGCAGAAAATTGAGTTGAGTTCTCGGTGTGGCCTGAGTGTTGGAGTGTGATGGGTCCATGAGAATGAAAGCCAAATGGAAGTCTCTGCTTCCTTCCGAAAGGAGCTCAGCTTTTTTTAAAATTTTGACAATAGCAACAGACAACAGGGCAGCAAAGATGGGCAAGAGGTGTGAGCACAAAGGTGGGATCAGAGAAGGGGGCCGCGTGCTGACCATTTAAGGGCAGCTTTCTGAGGAGTTAGGTAAACTGAGCTTTGGGGGAGATTTTTGAAGGGTGGGATTCTTTGTGAATTATACAAAAGGTTACTGAGCAGATCAATTTCCCGTTCCACAATCCCTACATGTTTTGTTTCGCATCATGGATTGCAATCCGCACAACGGCACCTCACTTGCCCGACTTCCTCCCGTGCTTCCATTTTTTATGCTCCTTTCCTAACCCTTCTGCAAGTTGTCCTGGAGAAAGCCCTGCTCTTGTGATTGCAAATGGCTGAGTCCTCTCATACACATTTAGCTCCGTCGTGTTATGATTTCCCTGTAAGCCTTTCCATTCCTTGACTTAAAATTCAGCCAAGGGGGTGAGTTTGTTTTCAGACCTGAAGTATGACAAAGGGCTTTCGTTTTGTGGGGTTCTGCCCATCTCTATCCGACAAGTAAGGCTACCTCAAGGAGTGAGACTTTGCAAGAGTGACAAAGGGAGGGTGTTCCAGGTGCAGTGACCCTGCATGGCCATTGTCTCGGCTCACCGTCTTTACCTTCTGGTATTGTCCCTGTGGGATCCAGCCCCACAACTGAATGAACAGGTCTAGAGGAGCAGCGCTGGGAGGTGTGGAAGAGAAGAATGATAGATGTCAGGGCCTACAGGGCTCGTCCTGATGTCAGAATCAATAGAGCGTGACTGGTTCCCAGGAGTACATAGAGCAATGAGGTGTGCATATAAAATATATTGGCCAAGGTGTGAATCTGAGAAATCCTGAATTCTTTGGGGAGAACATCCCAAAGGAAGTGTCTGGCAGGCGAGTAAACAGTAGTGCCATGCAGTGACAGTCGCTCTTTAAGAACAGTAAACAGCAGACTGCGGATGCTATAGGGAGAAGCAGATTCTCAACAGCAAGTGTGAGAAACTAGGCGTATGTAGGAAGTAACTTTTATTTGAAAGAGGCTGCATGTGAAGGGCCTGCTTTCTAGAGAATTACATGCACCTGGACTTCACTATAAGTGCCGGGCATCTAATAGGCAAAGGAGAAGCCGGCTCCCAGCATAATAAGACAAAAGGAATGTCACCACTTTTAAAGACGGGCATTGTAACAATTAAGGTTTATTGTGCCAACCTGGCCAATGAACACATGTGGGATCAATTGAAGGGTGGAGAGATAAATGGCTTGGCGAGTCTCACCTTTCTGTTCTCTTGCTCTCTGATGGTCGGATGAATTGCAGCTGCCTTAGCTAGTTCTCTCCCTCAGCTGGCAAGGCTCACTTCCTGCAAGACATCCCTGAGGAGAAGTCACATGAACCTACCCTGATGCAGCGCTGGGTGCTGGAGAAGCCAAGTGGAGGCCCCTGCCAGCGCTGAGATGCCTACATGCTCACTGATTCTGCTCTCCCCCTGCATTCAGCATCATGGCATGTGTTTTGTGAGTTTGAGGAGGACTTTGTAGATCGATGTCCGACATATGGGCTAATGTCAGACTTATGGGCTTGGACTGAACTGGGTTGGGATGCTTAATGTACAATTGCCCTTTATATAAAACTCTCCCTTATAAAATATGAGCATTTATGAATTTTGTTTGTCTCTAGTCTAACTAGAATAACACAGGCATCTTACATCCCAGTAGACAAAAGCCAGGCACCCATTAAAGGCAGCTTTGCATTACCATCTTAGGACAGAGCTTTAAGAATGGTGGGGAGGACTCTTTCTATCTGGAGAATGTGTATTAAGTTTTATCTCTATCTTGTCTCACCAGAACTGGTCTTCGAAGTCCTGTGGCCATGAGTATAGCAATTAGGCCACTTACACTTTCATCCAGGTTCTTAGTTTCTCACACTGTAAGCAACTGACTCTCAAAACCATCACACACAAAATCTATTCTTATATTTTTATGTTCAAGAAAGAGTACCATGTCGTGCGCTTCCTCCTCCTGATTCAACTTCTCTGCCCACTTCTGAGCCTGGGCTTGTCCTGTTCACCCCCCAGACCCCACACTCCAAGACTGTGTGGTTGTTACTGTTGCTTATGGCCATTGAGCCATGACTGCAACCTGACCCCATGTGTGCACAGTGGAGCCGTGCTCCATAGAGTTTTTAAGGCCGTGACTTTTGGGAAGTAGATTGCCTGGCTCCAATCTGGTGTCTCTGGGTGAATTTGGACCACCAACCTGTAAGCTAGTAGCTGAGTGTTTCATCATTTGCAGCAGCCAAGAATTCCACTCCCAAGGCTACGGATGAAAAACCTAGTATTTGCTTGAGGATGATTTATATCCTTTGAATTAAGAAGATGAACACATTTCTTCCACTTCTGCTATGGGGGAATTAAAGAAACTCTTAAGACAGATGGTTTTCTTTAGCCAATTCACCCTCAGGGGACAAGTCCCCTTTGACTCAGGACAAGCAGAGTTTAGTACAACAGAACCAAACCTTGCTTGCTCATGAGTCCCGTGAGGTCATTGTGTTGAGCCTTGCAGCCTGAGGGGCTCCTCTTCCCAGACTTTGTGGTGTCATTGTTCAATTGGTAGGGGTCACCCTGAGTTGAGTGTTGACTCAATGACACCCTCACGTTGTAGGAGAGCACACGGATGAACTGTGATTAAAAGTGACCGCCCTGGGCCACGGGACTCCAGACGGCTTGTCCCCGACCATTCTGTGGCACAACTGTCCATGTCTTTGTGTGTTGTCATCAACTAGAGAGATGGTTTGAGTTGTGAGTTCAACGTTGGACTGCTCATGGCCGGCAGTTCAAACACACCAGCCACTCCTGAGAGAAAGATGAGGCAGCTTGCTTCCATGAAGGTTTATGGCCTGGGAAACCTTATGGAACAGTTCTCCTCCCCATCCTATGGCGTGGAGGTGAGTCAGAATCAACTCAACTGTTTTCCTTTTTGATGTTTGGTTAATGCAAAGCAAAGGTACTGGACGAGAGAACACTTGTCACCGCCCTGCCTCATCCCACGAGTCACTGAGCTGTGCACAGCACAAAGCACAGAGCCCTGGCACATTCCCCGGGAACGAGCTGGGATCGTGCCCTCCAGAGTTGCCTCAAAACCAATGCAGGGTATTGATTTGATTTGGGTGGAGAAATAAACAAAACAAAACTCAATGTCATTGAGTCAATGCCGACTCACAGGGACCCTTTATAACAGGGTAGGACTGTGCTGCTGTGTGTTTCCAAGACTGTCACTCTTTACAGGAGTAGAAAGCCTGTGTTTCTTCTTTTATTTTAATCGTTTTATTAGGGGCTCATACAACTCTTATCACAATCCACACATACATCAATTGTGTAAAGCACATTTGTACATTAATTACCCTCATCATTCTCAAAACATTTGCTCTCCACTTAAGCCCCTGGCATCAGCTCCTCAGTTTTTTCCCTCCTTCCCCACTCCCCCTTCCCTCATGAACCCGTGATAATTTATAAATTATTATTTGTCATATCTTGCCCTGTCCAACATCTTGTTTTACCCACTTTTCTGTTGTTCGTCCCCCAGGGAGGAGGTCACATGTAGATCCTAGTAATCGGTTCCCTCTTTCCAACCCATCCTCCCTCCACCCTCCCAGTATTGCCACTCACACCACTAGTCCTGAAGGAATCATACGCCCTGGATTCCCTGTGTTTCTGGTTCCTATCTGTACCAGTGTACATCCTCTGGTCTAGCCAGACTTGCAAGGTAGAATTGGGATCATGATAGTGGGGGAAGGAGGGGAAGGAAGCATTTAGGAACTGGAGGAAAGTTGTATTTTTCATCGTTGCTACATCGCACTTGACTGGCTCATCTTCTCCCTGATACCCTTCTGTAAGGGGATGTCCAGTGGCCTACAAATGGGTCCTTTGGTCTCCACTCCACACTCCCCTCCTCATTCGCTATGATAAGATTTTTTTTCTTTGGTGACTGATAACTGATCCCTTCATAACCTCGTGATCACACAGGCTGGTATGCTTCTTCCATGTGGGCTTTGTTGCTTCTGAGCTAGGTGGCTGCTTATTTACCTTCAAGCCTTTAAGACCCTAGATGCTATCTTTTGATAGCTGGGCACCATCAGCTTTCTTCACCACATTTGCTTATTCATCCGCTTTGTCTTCAGCGGTGTGTCGGGAAGGTGAGCATCATAGAATGCCAATTTAATAGAAGAAAGTATTCTTGCGTTGAGGGAGTACTTGAGTAGAGGCCCAATGTCCATCTGCTACCTTAATACTAAACCTATAAATATATGCACATAGATCTATTTCCCCATTCTCATATATAAATATATTTGCATATGTACATGCATTTATCTAGACCTCTATAAAGAGCCTCCCAGCTCTTTCCTCTATTTCCTTTGACTTTCCTCCTGTCCCACTATCATGTTCAGTCCCCACCTGGGTTTCAGTAATTCCTTTTGGTTACATTTCCCTTGATCATGCCCTACCAGGCCTCTCACACCCTTCTCACCACCTATTTGGATCACTTGTTGTTCCCTTGTCCCTGGGTTTGTTAACTCCACTACCTTTCCCCCTCTCCCCATCTCTCATGTCCCCCCAGAACTGTCGGTCCCATTGTTTTATCCTCCTGATTGTTCATCCAGCCTACCTTATTTAGACAGACCTGCAGAGATAATAACATGCACAAAAGCAAGACAGAGCAAAACCAAGCAACAATATACAACAAAACAATAAAACAACAACAACAACAAACCAATGACAAAAAAAACAAAAACACAACAAGAAATAAAAGCTTGTAGTTAGTTCAAGGATTGTTTGTTGGTCTTTAGGAGTGTTTTCCAGTCCAGTCTGTTGGGGCACCACACCCTGGCCCCAAAGTCCACTTTCAGCAATTTCTGTGGACCTCGCCGCTCCGTTCCCTTGTTGTTCTGTTCCACCCCTTAGTGTTTTGCCTCGGTGTGGCGGGATCCAATCGGGCACAATTCCCACAGTGTGTCTCCGGTGGAAAGCCCCGTGTTTCTCCCGCAGAGCAGCTGAAGGCTTCAACCTTCGGGCCTTGCAGTCACAGCCTAAGTCATAACCATCCACTACCAAGACCCCACCAGGTTAGAGAAAGAGGAGGGCTGTATTTCAAGGGAGAGCTGACTGAGCAGTTGGAACGAGACCATGAGACCACAGCCTTGCACAAGGATGCATTGGCCTGCATGTGGGAGAGGGCATAGGGAGAAGGCCAGGTGGGCAGCTGTGCCTTAAGCAGCAGAAGACTGGAAGGAAGGGAGTCTTTCCATCCCTTCTGATCAAAGGGAGGAAGTAGGTGCAGACCACATAAACTACAGAGTGTAAGGGGTGCTCTATTGCAGGGTTGGGGGGGGGGTGAGAGGAGTAGGCTCTTCAACAAAGTGTGCCCAAGGTGCCCTGGAAAACCAGGGCTGGATGTGGGGGTGAGGTGACAGAGGGTAAAAGGAGTGATTGAGATAAAAATCAGCAGCCAAGCGCAGTGCCCTCGGGCAACCTCTCCTTTGCAGCCTGCAACGGAGTGATGCTTGACAGCAAGATCTTTGATTTCCAATAATGAACCTGCTGCTTGCAGAAGCATAACTCTAGCGCAGCTCCATCACGATGTTTCAGCATCAACACCTGTGAAACGGATCTAATAGGGTCTCCTGCACGGGGCTTCAGCGAGGAATATATTGTAATATATGAAGAAAAAAAAAGATCAGAATGTCCAATTAATGCTGGCAGGCTTCCGCAGCGAGAAGGGGCAGGTGAGGTCATCCTTGCAGTGTGTGGACACCCAGGTGCCATGGAGAATAGAGGCAGGTGCTTTGCACATGTCTTATAAGCTGCTAGAAAGGGTGTTGATGTTCAGTGAACAAAACACCACCTGCAACCAAGTGGAATGTGAGTGTGAAGTACCCAGTTAGGCACCAGAGGGCACTCTAGACAAGAGTAAGTGTTGGGATCAGTCTGCTAAAGGCAATCAGGTTTGCACAAAGAGGTCAAAGCGCTCAGAATGGTCCTGCTTCACTGATTTCTGGAGACATGGGGTTAGGTAAATTCTTCACAACGGAAACCAGTCCCCTGTTTTCTGCTTCTTTGGGAACTATTGGCATGGAAACAAGCACTTGCTCGCAGCATGTCCCTGCTGGGTTGGAAATCAGACAGTTGTGATGCACAGAGTTTTCGGAAGTAGATCCTCAGGACTTCCTTTCTAGTCTGGACGTTCTGCTGACACATGTTCAGAACCAGTAACACACCCTCCACCCCTGACAGGTGGCTGGTGGCTACCCATGAGGTGCATTGGCTGGTGATTGACCCTGGGTTTCCCACATGGAAGGCAAGAATTCTACTACGGAACTACCTGCACCCCGAATTAGCCTTCCTCCCCTAACAGTACAGGAAAACCTGTGAAAGCCGGAGCCTATGTAAAGCAGGAACTTGGCCCAGAAGGAAAACACCCTGATGGCATAGTAGTTAGGAGTTGGGGCTGCTAAATGCAAGGTCAGCAGTTCGAAACCCCCAACCATTCTACCAGAGAAAGATGAGGCTTTCTACTTCATGTAAATATTGACAGTCTTCCAAATGCACAGGGGCAGTTCTAGCCTGCCCTGGATGGTGGAATCGGCTCCTTGACAGTGAGAGTGGGGAATGAGCAACAGAAAAGAATGTCACCATGTCAAAAGAGGAAAAATGTGTGAGATCTGAAAAACAAGGCATCCCTGTCAAGTCCCCACTCTGACTGCCTTCGGTCCCTCTACAGCGCTTCTGCGATGGTAAACCTTTCCAGGAGCAGAGAGCCCCGCCTTTCTCCCACAGAGGGGCTGGTGGTTTTGAACCATCCCCCTTGTGGTTAGCAGCCCGTGCCTAGTCCAGCCAGGTTTTACTGTGATGCTTTCTAATATTAACAAAAACATTTATTTTTTAATCATTTTATTAGGGGCTCATACAACTCATCACAATCCACACATGCATCACTTGTGTAAAGTACATCTGTACATTCATTGCCCTCATCATTCTCAAAACATTTGCTCTCCACTTAAGCCCCTGACATCAGGTCCTCATTTTTCCCCATCCCTCCCGCTCCCTCCTCCCTCATGAACCCTTGATAATTTATAAATTATTATTTTGTCATATCTTGCCCTGTCCAACATCTCTCTTCAGCCACTTTTCTGTTGTCTGTCCCCCAGGGAGGAGGTCACATGTAGATTCTTGTAATCGGTTCCCCCTAACAAAGATATTTGTAAAAGATATAATGGGCAATGGATGAGATGACAGATTGCTTGAAAGAAACAAAATGATGCCGAGGATAATGAATGACTTCTGTCTGTCCAACTCTCTGTCCCTAAGGTGCCATTTCATAGCAGAATTAGCAACAACCACAAAGGAGACACTTAAGTGGCGCCGGAAAGAAGTTTTAGAGAGGAGCAAATCCGACTGAAGACAGTCGAGCACGCCAAGGAAATAGCGGCTCTTGCTAGACCCTGAGTCGAGCACTGAGCACTGTCTGTTCAGAATCATGGAAATTACCCTTTTGTGCAAAACAATCCCAGCTGTCATGGCCACGAGAATTTAGAACAATATTTATACGGCTCCCCACAGCGAGTCAACACTTACTTCCTACAGAAGCCACGGGGCTTTGATTTTCAGAGTTTAAATAATGAACATAGCGACACCCACAAAAGGAGCATTTATTAAATATAAGTAAAGAAAGTGGTGAGAGAGAACCAGCCAGCTGCTGGCACCCCTGTTTACTGCTGTGCCTCTGTTCTCTGAACCCCGGGGGCCGTGAGGAGTGGGTGGTCAGTGGGCTTGTACCCAGTGGGTTGCAAACTTTCTGGGACAAGGACAAGTCTGCTCCTAGTCTGAAAACCCAGCCCTGTCTATAGAAACCCACCCCCAACACAGAAACGTGGCAGGAGGGTTGCTAATAGCATCAAACAGTGTTCAGGGGTTCCTAGTAGCTTATGCCAGGGTCAGCAGAAAGCCACCCGTGTCCTGGGGACAGTTACTGGGGCCCCTCCAGCTCCTCTCTCCTGCCCTGTGCCCCTTCTTCTCTCGCAGCTTGTCATGGGTTCCATTCCAAGGAGGCCAGGCTTCTCCAGCGCTCACAACTTCCATAGTGCAAGGTGGACATCACTCCGTGCTGTGGCCATCCCATCATTCAATGCTGTTCTTTTTAGGGAAACTAACAAATCCCGTGCTGACCGGTGGATTCTGATTCCTGATGTCTCCAGGACGTACAGAGCAGAACAGTGCTCCCCAGCATTTTCAAGACCCGTCAGAACCAGATTACTCGGTTTCTTCCGCAGCTCTGCTGGATGGGTCCAAACCACCAACCTCTTGGTTAGGAGGCAGGTGGGAACTGTTTATGTCATCTCAGAGCCTATTCCTTCCAGTGGGGATCATGTGTTAGCTCGGGGTTGACTAGAGAAACAGATTCAGTGACATTTATATATGTGTAAGAGAGAGCTTTGTATCAAGAAGTAATTATATATTAAGAAAACAACCCAGCTCAGTCCAGATCAAGTCCACAAGTCCAATATTAGTCCATGAGTCCTTCTTCAGACTCATGAAGGCACATGCAATGATGCCGAATGCAGGAAGATCACAGGCCGGTGGGTGCAGAATTGTGTGGATCCAATGATGGTGGCCGCATCACAGGGCCCTGCAGGTCTCCGAATGGCTAGTCAACAGGAAGGTGAAGGCAGAGAGAAAGAGAGCAAGAGTGAGAGAGTGAGAGAGCGAGAGCGAGAGAGAGAGAGAGAGAGAGAGAGAGAGAGAGAGAAAGAGAGAGAGAGAGTTAGTTCCCAGGTTCCTCTTCATGAGAAGGCCATGCCCACCAGGATGTACCAAAGAGGCTGCCTGGGGAGAACAGCACATTCAACAGACCTGGATTTACATCCTAACTTTCTCACGTACTAGCAGAGGCACAGTATTTCAGAGGGTTCACAAGGGCCCTGCCTCCTGGAATTCACTCCATGTACACAGAACCGGGGCTGGACCCGTGCAGCCACAAGGATAGTGTTGTCATGGCATGTGAATTCTGAGACTTGGGTGAGGGGTTTCTTGGAGAAGCCAGAGGGTGCTGTGTAATTTCCCAAGTAGCTCTGTGGACCGACCCCTGTGGAGAACTGAGGTCACCTGACCACAACAAGCCACGTTGCCAGGGAGCCAGCTTGGAGGTGGTCATCCCGCCCTTGCTGATGTTGCGGTCTCATCCCCCCACCCCATGCTCCCCTTCCTTCCTCGGAGCCTCCAGGGAGGGCTCTCTTATGGTCTGGAGCGTCCTTTATTTCCATCCCAACTCAGCCACCAATCAGCTATGAAAATCTGATCAAATTTGCCTGCTCTCTGAGAAGCTGTCTCTCTCTGCATCATCAAGTTGCCATGGGCGGGGGTGGGTGGGGTGAGGGGGTGTGTGATCATGAATACGTAGGACCAAGCAGGAGCCAGTGTGGAATTCTCAATCAACAGAAGCCTGTCCACCTTGTCCTCGAGTTACTGATGGAGCTTCTGCGAGGGCAAGACCCATGTCTACCATCAACTTCCAAGTCTCATAGGTGACAGGCACCGGGAGCTCATTGCTGCTATTAGGTGCCATTAAGTCAACTCCAACTAATGGCGACCTTAAGTAGAACAGGAAAAACCACCGTCCTGCCCTATGCCACCTTCATGATCATTGATCTGAATTCATTCTTCAGCCAGGGTCTGTTTTGGGGGCCTCCCCATCTAGAGGGGCTCATCTTCTAGCTTTGCATCAGACAATATTCTGTTGTAATCCCTGGATTTTCAATGGTTACTTTTGGGAAGTAGTTTGCTAGACCTTTCCTCCTAGTCTTAGTCTAGAGGCTCAGTGGAAACCTCTCCATCATGGACGAACCTGCTGGCATTTGAAATACCACTCGCATCGTTTTCAGCATCATAGCAATGTCAAGCCTCCATGATAGGACAGCCAGCCAGGCGTCTGGTGGACTCAAACTCACCCTGTGCTGTGGATTCAGTGGCTCAGACAAGATTTAGGCCTTTAAGAAAGTGATGAGTCTCTAGCAAGCGCGAGCGACCCACCAACATCCAGACACGGAGTTCTTGGAGCCGAGCCGTGATGTTTAACTTTGCTGGACCTTTTAACGTGCCGCCGCCGCTGTGTGCACATTGATCAAAATAATTGACCTCAATGTCTAAAACTCATTAAGCTTGGGAGCACTTCAATGCAGGAATATTTTCTTTTCCACGAGGCCTCGGCGAGCTTAGAGAGAAATGGCAGCAATAGTAAAATAATAGAGAGCAGGCGCCTGCAATTAAATGTGACTTACCCCAAGTTAAGTATCACTTTCAGATAGTGTCAAATTAAAGCACTGAAGACGACCATTGAAAAGGAACGAGACCCTTTATCTTATCTAAGTGAGATGCTGGCACAGGAGCCTCACATGGGGATCTGCCAGATGCTGTTTTATGCGGATGGCATGTTTGTGCCTAACATCTTTGTGGTGTTTTTGAAGTCGGCATTGTCTGAAAAATTGCCATCGCCGTGCAGACTACCTCACAAACTCCCCCTTGACAACCACGGAGGACGCTGTCAACGCTGCTCCTTCCTGCCTTCCTGACTCCTTTCTGTTTCAGAAATGCAGGCTTTGTCTACAAAAATCCCTTGACTTAGCCTGGAGTTCCCGTGTTTACTGAAAGGAAGGTTGTTTAGTCAGGGACTCCAAAGGGGTGACTTAAAAATCAGTCTATTTCATGTGTCACCTGATTGGAATGGTCAGGAACTGCCAGTCCTTGAAACTTCAGTTTCTCATTGTGGTGGGATATGCCACAGACTCCCAATGGGTTTTTAATTTTGATATTACTCTCTGAACATTTGGTGTCCAATCAAACATGTGTAAGTGGATGGATGATTAACTGATAGGTATAATTGGCAAGATAAAGATAAATTTTTAGGTTAAACAAACCATAAAACCAAAAAAAAATACACATACATACACATAGGAAGATGATTCAGCTCTGGGGTCAGCCAGTCAATGTGGTTTCTTCCTGGCTTGGGGTCATGCTTTGGTGTGATTCTAGTGCTGAAAGCTCATTGCCCTGAGAAAAGAATAATGGAGATTGAAAACACTGGACAGAAATTAGAACAGTTTTGTACATGATGGAGTCCAAGGTGAACTGGAGTTGCTAGATTACAACCACAATATTACTAGAAAAACTAAAAACAAACAACCAAATAAAAACCCCAAACATTGAGAAATATATATGAGAGGGAGCTTTTAAAAGTAGGTAGAAAATTGAATTAAAAGATAATGGAATTTTTCTATGAATTTTTTGATGTGGAAAATTTCTCAGTGATAGTTTGCATTGTTAAATTTTAATTTAAAAAGTGTGTTGCTATAGCTTGCATAGAAACAAGTGTGGACTTTGGGGAAGATGGTGACAGAGTGACACACACCAGTGGGACTCCGCAGAATTCAGCCCAGGAGAGTTGCTTAGAAGGAAATCCAATGGTGCTGGAACACAGTAGGAGCATCATAAAGATAAGCAGATACAGATCCAAGGTGTTTTGAGGGACTAGGGCCTTTTGGCTTACCTCAGTGGAGGCTGGCTGGGGCTTGACCTAGGCCCCTCCACTGTCTCTGCCAGAGGCGGACCATTTGGAGCCTGTAAGGGTGGGGGGGCTTGGTCTCAACACAGCCACAGTTTGCCGCCGCCTGCCTTAAGGCAGGGACTGGACCCTTGCAGTTCCACAGGCGGGGATTGGGGTTCAGCTACATTGTTACTTTTGTTTCCATCTCTTCTCTCTATCCCCCCCACAGTCTTGGAGGGCTGTGCAGGGGCTTTTTCTCAACACAGCCACAGCTTGCTGCCGAGCAGGACTAAACCCTTGCAGCTCCACTGATGGGGATCGGGACTCAGCTACATTGTTGCTTTTGTTTCCCTCTCTTCCCTACATCTGCACACAGTCTCAGGGGGCTTACTTTAAAAGTTTTTTCTCCTCTTTGTCTCTTTCCTGTTCTCTCACACTCCACTGCTTACCTCCAGACCATTCCCCTTAGCCTAGGGAATTTATGCCTGTGCCACACCCAGCTAAGGGAGCTCCACCTTGTGTAGCTAGCCTGAGACTGGGAAAAGCCCTGCCGAACTCCACCAGGGGACATGCTGTCCAACTTCTTACCAGGGAATTTCTGCTTGTGTGCCTTGGGGTCTAAGGCAGCTCAGCCAACACTCATCAACATTCCAAGGTGCTGCAGGAATCTCTGCCCAACTTCCATAACACCAAAGCAGGCAACCCACCAGCCTCCTGGCACACTCCCCTGAGACGGAAGCCACAGGAGGATAAAGTGATAGGTTAATTCCATAGGGAAATTAGCTGTAGGCAGTTTGAAGAAGCATTCCTACAATTCTCCCAGAGAGATCCAGTGCTCTTTAATTCCCTGGAAAATGGCACCTGGATCCTCTAAAACAACACAAAGCAAACAGCCATCAGCCCCAACGACCTCAACAACAAAAAATGGGAGAAACAAAGGGCAAGGGCAGATGTCCTGAACATAACAACATGCATAGAAGAAGCAGACATTGAGCTGCCACAGAAGAAAGAAATAAGGGACGAAAGGGGGAACATTACAACAGAACCTAATGAAATCAAAAGGATAATTACACAGTACTACGAAGGATTGTACTCCCATGAATTCAAATATTTGGAGGTCAAGGATAAATTCTTTGAAAACAATCCCTCCCTAGACTATCCTCAATGGACGACAAGGTTCTCAACAGACCCATAGCAATAGAAGAAATAGACAAGGTTATCAAGGGATTACCAAGAAAAAACATCCCCTGAACCAGATGGCTTCACTGGAGAATTCTACTAAGCATTTTGGGAAGAACTAATACCAATCCTACACACACTCTTCCAGAACATAGAAAAAGACGGCAAACTCCTGAACTCCTTCTGTGAAGCTAGTATAACTAATACCAAAACTGGGCAAGGATCCCACAAGAATCGAGACCTACAGACCAATATCCTTAATGAACTTCAATGCAAAAATCCTTTAAAAAATATTAGCCAACAGAATACGAAAGTATATAAAACAAATAATTCACCATGACCAAGTGGGATTCATATCAGGGATGCAGGGATGGTCCAACATATGAAAAATAATTAGTATTATTCATCATATTGACATGAAAATGCATAAGAACCACATGATAATATCAATAGATGCAGAAAGAGCATTTGACAACATCTAACACCAATTCCTGTTTAAGACACTTGAGAAGATAGGAATGGAAGGAAAATTCCTCAAGACAATACAAGCTATCTATGAAAAACCATCAGCCAACGTGGTAGTCAATGGAGAAAATACTACCACAATCCCATTGAAAAAGGGGACCAGACAAGGATGCTCCTTGTCCCCACTCTTATTTAATATCGTGCTGGAGGCTTTAACTAACAGCATAAGTCAAAGAAAAGACATCAAAGGTATTTGTCTGGGGAAGAAAGAGGTGAAACTATCATTATTTGCAGATGATATGATTTTATATATAAAAAATCCCAAAGGTTCCACAAGGGGAGTACTGGAAGCAATAGAGGAGTTTGGCAGAGTGGCAGGATACAAGATCAACAAACAGAAGTCCATCGGACTGTCATACACATCAGATAAGACCACAGAAGAGATCAAAAAGGTGGTACCCTTCACAATAGCAAAACACAAATTGAAATATCTAGGGATATACCTGACTAAAAGAACAAAGGTTCTATATGGGGAAAACTACGGAACACTATTACAAGAAACCAAGAGCGACCTCAACAAATGAAAGGATATCTCAAGCTCATGGATTGGAAGACTCAATATAGTCAAGATGTCAGTTCTGCCAAAGACACTACATAAGTTTAATGGAATTCCAATACAATTACCCTCATCTTTCTTCAAAGAAATGGAAAAACTGATTACCAATTTCATATGGAGAGGGAAGAAGCCCAGAATTAGCAGAGAACTCCTAGGAGAAGGACACAGTGGGAGGTCTTGCTTTACCTGACTTTAGCACATACTATACAGCCACAGTTGTCAAAACCACATGGTATTGGTACAAAGACAGCTACTCAGACCAATGGAAAAGAACTGAAAACCCAGAAATAAAATCATTAGCATACAGCAACTGATCTTTGATAAGGGCCCCCAAAATATTCAATGGGAAGCAGATGCCCTCTTTAACAAGTAGTGCTGGAAAAAATGGATATTTACCTGCAGAAAAATGAAACAAGACCCTTATCTCACTCCATGCACAAGAATAAACTCAAGGTGGATCACAGACATTGAAGTTAAACCCCAAACTATTAGGGTCATCAATGAGGGAATTGGGACCAACTTGAGAACTTTGGCACAGGCAATGCATAGGCCAGAAATAGGGAAGGGCACAAACACACAGGAGGCACAAAATTGACAACTGGGATATACTGAAGATAAAACAACTGTGTACATTGAAAGAATTCACCAAGAGAGTAATAAAAGAGTCCACAGACTGGGAAAACATCTTTAGCAATGACACACCAGACAAAGGCCTTATTACTAAAATCTACAATACTCTGCAAGCTTAAAAAAAAAACTAATTGCCCACTGCGGAGGTGGGCAAAGGACCTGAACAGAAGTTTTACAGGGGCCAAAATCTGAATGGCCAACAAACAATGAAAACATGTTCCCGATCTTTAGCCATAAGAGAAATGCAAATTAAAACAACAATGAAGTACCACCTAACACCCTCAAAGATAGCCCAATTAAAAAAATCAGAAGGCAACAAGTGTTGGAGGGGCTGTGAGGGGACAGGAACTCTCATCCACTGCTGGTGGACTTGTATGTAAAGCCACGATAGAAATCGATCTGGCGATATCTAAAACAGATGGAATTCGAGTCACTATACAACCCAGCAATCTCCCTATTGGACATATACTCAGAAGAGGCAAGAAACAAACCAAGACCAGACATCTGTGCTCCAATGTTCATAGCGACACAGTTCACAATGGCAAGGAGTTGGAAACAACCCAAATTTCCATCAACTGATGATTGGATTAAAAAACAGTGGTACATACATACAATGGAATACTACGCATCACTAAAAAGCAGTGATGGATGTATGAAACGCTTCGCTGCATGGAAAGAACTGGAGGAAATCATGCTAAGCGAAGTAAGTCAAGCACAAAGGACAAGTACAACATGAGTCCGCTGAGGTAAGCTTTAAAAAAATGCAAAAGGGGCATAGGGAAAAAGCTGTATACAAACATTCCTGGTGTGAGGACCAGGTAATATGGCAGGGACCAGACTAAATACAGGGATACACATGGTAGACAACTAAAATGGAGGTGGGAAAAGGAAAAAATAATTTTAAAAAAATGGGTAGTGGGGACACAGGACACTAACCCACCCAAGGGGAGGGTATTGTTTATATCTCCACAGGGAATGGGACCAGTGCAACTCAGTGCTCCAAGATGTGAATGCAACATGCTGGTGTGGAGTAGGGAATCAGCGGAGAGGTCTAGCTCAGAAGCAACAAAGCCTACATGGAAGAAGCACACCAGCCTGTGTGATCACGAGGTTCCAAAGGGATCAGTTATCAGTCATCAAAGAACAAAAAAATCATATCATTGTGTGCTCACCTCCATGATATGATTGCTGAGACAAATGGGTGCATAAGCAAATATGGTGAAGAAATCTGATGATATCAAAAGATACAGCATCTGGTGTGTTAAAGGTTTGAAGATAATCAAACGGGTATCTAGCTCAGAAGCAACAAAGCCCACATGAAAGAAGCACACCAGCCTGTGCGATCATGAGATATTGAAGGGATCAGGTATCAGGCATTATCAGAACAAAAAAATCTTATCACAGTGAATGAAGAGGGGAGTGTGAAGTGGAGACCCAAAGCCCATTTGTAGGCCACTGGACATCCCCTTACAGAAGGGTCTCAGGGAGGAGACGAGCCAGTCAGGGTGCAATGTACCAATGATGAAAAATATCTTTCCTCTAGTTCCTAAATGCTTCTTTCCCCCACTCTCCCTCCCATTGCCATGATCCCAATTCTACCTTGCAAGTCTGGATGTACAGAGGATGTACACTGGTACAGATAGGAACTGGAAACACTGGGAATCCAGGGCAGATGATCCCTTCAGGACCAGTGGTGTGAGTGGCGATACTGGGAGGGTGAAAGGAGGGTGGGTTGGAAAGAGGGAACCGATTACTAGGATCTACATGTGACCTCCTCCCTGGGGGACAAACAAGAGAAAAGTGGATGAAGGGAGATGTCGGACAGTGTAAGATATGACAAAATAATAATTTATAAATTATCAAGGGTTTATGAGGGAGAGGGAGCAGGGAGGGAGGGAACAAATGAGGAGCTGAAGCCAGGGGCTTAAGTGGAGAGCAAATATTTTGAGAATGATGAGTGCAATGAATGTACAGATGAGCTTTACACAATTGATGTATGTATGGATTGTGATAAAACTTGTATGAGCCCTTAATAAAATGATTAAAAAAGGAAACAAGTGTGATGTATACATGTGTGTGTATATATATGGACTATAAAACATTCCTTTATTTTTTAGTCAACATCCAACAGCGAACACCTTTGTATACTGGTTTAAAAAGGACCACATTGGTAAAAAAGTTCTCTCTATTCTGGAATTTGTGTTCATCTGGGTACTTTTAAGAAACAAATCTACAGAAACTCATATGTATAAGAAAGAGTTTTTTTTTCAAGAAAGAGTTTTATATAAAGGCTAAATGCACATCAAGAAAACATCCCAACCCAGTGCTGCCCAAGCCCACAAGTCCAACATTAGCCCATATGTCCGACACCAATCCACAAGTTCTCTTTCATCTCACAAAACCCACACTATGATGCCGACTGCAGCAGCAAAGCCGAATCAGTGAAGCGTAAGCATCTCAGCACTGGCAGGGGTCTCCACACGGCTGCTCCAGCACCCAGGGCTGCATCTGGGTAGGTCCATGCGGCTTCTCCTTGGGGATATCTTGCAGGAAGTGAGCCTTGCCAACTGAAGCAGGAAACTGGCTAAGGTAGCTTCACCATGGTCCGACTATCAGAGAGCAAGAGACCTGAGAACTAGAAAGGCGAGGTTCACCGAGCCATTTATCACTCTGCCTTTCAATTAACCCCACATGTGTTTATTGGCCAGGTTGGCACAATAAATTAACTACCTCAGAGTAGAAAGAGGTTATTGAACTTAGCACAGTACGTTCTTTTCTGAAATTATTTCTCAAGACACTCTTCAATGGTTAAGTATGATATCCAAAGAGCTGACCACCTCATAAAAAGAATTAAAAAAAATAATGTTTCCCCCCCACCCCAAGATGACAGCATTTAAATGCCTCCATTGGTGATTATGTTAGTATGCTCTGAGTGAAAGTCAGATTAAGATATGATCAAGCTTCCAAAGGAGCTGCTTGGTCTGAGGCTCACACTCCTGTGATTCAGCCTTGGACTGACCAAGACTTCAACTAACCACTGACTTTTCCCACCATTTGAGCTGCACTTTCAGACTCACATGTTATCAACTCTTTGCCTTATGAAATAAAAGAACTTACTTAAAAAATTTACCTAGACCCCCTTTTAAGGTAATTCTCTGCCATTGAGTTGACTCATAAAGAACCCTTCAGCACAGGGTAGAGCTGTCCCTGTGGATTTCCAAGACTGTATAACTCTTGATATCTTCATCTTTTTCTCAAAGACTGGCTGGTGGCTTTGAATTTCTGACCTTGCAATCAGCAGCCCAGTGAGTAACCACTACACCACCAGGGCTCTTTTTAAGGTAAAGTCATACTTGAAGTCTAACCTTAACAGAGCCTGGCAAGATCTGAGAAAGCTAAACACAAGGAGTGAAGACCCAGGAGCCCCTCTGAGTGGGCAGTACCAGGCCATTCTAGTGTGTCCTGGAGGGATCGTGAATCTCCAGTTCTGGACTCTCGAGCTTTGATCCTTCAGCACTGAATACAGAGGAATAACGGCTGCTGGGGGATTTCTTGGGAGGTGAGGGGTAGCACTAAGGAGCCATGGTGGTGCTGTTGGGAAAGCATTGGACTGCTGTCCAAAGGTTGATGATTCAAATCCACCAGCTTCTCTGAGGTAGAAAGAGGAGATTATCTGTCCTCATAATGACTGCATCCTTGGAAACCCCATATCAGCAACTATGAGTAGGAATCAACCCCATGGCAGTAGATGGAGTAGGTTTGGGGTATTGATATCATAAAGGAATCCTAGTGGCACTTGTTAGCTAGTCGCAAAGTTGGTGATGCAAACCCACAGCAGGGCTGCCAGAGAAAGACGAGCCTATCTGTGTTTCTAAAGATGTGCAGCCATGGAAACCCTACTGAGGGTCGCCATTCCGACTCAAGGGCAGGGGGTTTACTTTGGTTTTGAAATGTTACCGTAAGGATCCCCGGTGGTGAAGCACTCAGCTGCTCACTGAAAGGTTGGCAGTTTGAACCTACAAGCTGCTCCATGGGAGAAAGAGCTGGCCAGTCTGATTGTGTCACGAGTTACAGCCTTGGAAACTCTTTGGGATGTTTCTACTCTGTGCTATAGAGTTACTACAAGTGGAAATCGGCTCCCTGGTAATGGGTTTAGAGTTAGCAGTGACACCTGGGGGCAGGGGTGCTTCTTGCTTTCCTTGGAAAGACATAGGTTGCTTTTTCTGTCAGGGCACCTCTGGTGCGGTCACCATTCACCTGTCAATGGAGGCTTTCTGTGGTACGAAGCAGGTGACAACGGACTTCTCTGACTTGGGCCAAGTAGAAAAACTTTCGTCCGCTCCTGAAAACCAGCCAATAAAACCCTCTGGAAAGCAATCTTGTGGTGGTCCATGGCATCTCCATGAGGCAGGGACCCCTCCATGGCACCTAACAACAACATGTCACCATGACTTCAGATCTTGTCACTGTCTTCCAATCCTTCCCCTTGGGCCCCTTTCCTTTAGTCAGCTTTCTCTTTCTCTCTTTTCTAAGCTTTTTCTTATGAACTGGGGGAAGGTTTAGTGCATGCTAGCAATTTCCCACCCAACAATTCATGCACCTTTAATTTCAGCTTGGATTGCAATACCCCAATGTACCATCAACCCATTCCACTTCTTCCGTGGGTTTCCTATTTCCATGCCTCCTTCTCTCCTAACCCTTATAAACATTGTGCTGGCACAAAAATGCTGGCCTTTTGACCCCAAATGGTCAAAAAGTGTGTGTCCTTCCCCAGTGTTATCTGTCCACTGTCCATTGTGCGCCTGAAAATTGCACTGTGGGGTTGAGTCCAGTTCCAAACCTGCAGGCCATTGTCTCGAGGGTTCCACCAGTCTCTATCAGACCATTAAGTCTGGCCTTTTAAAAAAAAGTGACTTTGAGTCTTATTTGATCATTTCCTCCCACTCTAACTAGGATCTTCTAACATGGTCCCTTCAGAGCAGTCAGTCATGGCAGCCAGTCACTGGCCTTCGGGCTGTGGGACTGACGCTTGTATGAACCATCGGCGCATTGGACTAATTGTTTACATGTGCCTGCAAGTTTGGGCCATTTCTCTTCTCCCACTTGAAGAGAGTGGAAGGGGCTCAGAGGATTGGAGGGTGCTGGAAGGTGTAGAAGGTGCAGCTCACTCTGCTTTTGCTTTCTCTCTTTCAGCACATAACTGGCAGTGGTGGTAGAGAGAAGAGCACATCGGGGGTGGAGCATGGTTGGCACTGGGTCACTAAGCCACAGATTGGCTGCTGCCCTGATTCAGAAGACAGGTCCCTCTGTGGAGCATGAGGTCATCAGGACCTAATGTCCACACCAGGAGTGCCAAGTGCTTTGCTTTCACCTCCCAGGATGATTCCATGGTTAACCAGAGTGGTGGCAGTCCTAGTGGGAACAGTCATGTAGAGGGATATCTAGTAAGCCCAGGGGACTGCACGGGGGGGGGGGGGGGTCCCTGCCCTCCCGCCCACACACACATCAGTTCATGTCATGACAATCCAGGTGAAATCAGAAGGTCTCTTAGCACTTGTTTTATTTCAGGGGTTGGCAAGCTGTGGCTCTTGAGCCATATTCGGCTTTCAGTATGTACACGGAAGTAAAGATGAAAAAAATTTAAAGGCTATTATTTAGCTAATGGTGATTTAATTTGTTTGTAACCATGTTTTGATGGCTCTTTAATAGTTTTTAAATTGTTGTGAGGATTGGCTCTTGGGTCTCCCATGTTTGCCGACCCTGTTCTATTTTGCTGATGTGTCCTGGTACATATCCTCCACTGGGGGTAGGTGCAAAGAGAGGAAGGGAGCCCCATGGAGCCTCGTCCTAAGCCTTGACTCTCTCTTTTCACCTTCAGTGAGACATAGCACTTCCTTCTGTTGTTCTTTGTGATATATAAGCGTGTCTCCATATATATACATATATGCATACATAGTCACATATATGATATATTATATACATGTACATATATGGAAAACAGTTGCCATTTCAACCTTTTTTCACATGTACAATCTAGTAACATCAACCATATCCATCATGTTGAAGACTTAGCACCTCTTGGCTTCAGCAGGTGAGACTGACAGGCCAGCCCTCCTTTGTCAACGATTGTCATAGAACAGACAAGAGAAAGGCTGGTGGGGACCACCTTCATCCCAGGCTTCCCAAACTTGGCTTGATTTTCCCACACGTAGTGACCAGAGACACTTATGCAGGTTCCCCGCCGTGCCTACCTTTATCTTGTGCTTCCACATACAATCTGCAGAAGGAGAGCATGTTGACAGCCCGTGTCGGGAGGCTGGGGCTTCTATAAGGGCATCCTGAAAGGAGGGAGAAGCCTCGTTCCTATTCTGTGTGACTCTGGCCTCGAGCAAAGCCTGCCCTCGTATCAGGGGGGCCCATTGTAGATAAATATGGGCTGCCAACAGCGAGACAAGGCTCGGGCACACTGCCCAACAGATGGTTCAACTCTGTGTACCCTCCAAGGGTGAATGTGGCAGACAGAAGCTGCTGTTTGTGCCTTAAGTCAGAGTCGTGGCTATAGGAGAATGGTGGGATGGCAGAAATCCCTGGTACACTTCCACCCAAGACAACCTTGAGGCATTCCTCTTTTATTTTCAGGTGGGGTGGCGGGGTGGGAGGAAGGCAAGTCTTAACTGGGGCATATTCTTATGTGGCTAAAGAGGGGGAGACACTTTGGACCCTTTTATTCCCACCAGAATCTCAAACCTTGGGCTGCACCAGAAGCTAGTCCAGGTGAGGGGCAGAGGCCCGTAGAGCAGTGGTCCTCAACCTTCCTCATGCCATCACACTTTAATACAGTTCCTGATGTGGTGGTGACCCCCCAACCATAAAATTATTTTCATTGCTACTTCATCACTGTCATTTTGCTACTGTTATGAATTGGGCGACACCTGTGAAAGGGTCGTTCGACCCCCGAAGGGGTTGAGACCCACAGGTTGAGAACTGCTGCTGAGAGGGTCTCTCGTTTACCCTAGTCCCTGAAGTAAGCTAAGGAGACGGCACATGAGACTCTGCAGTTTACTCCCTCTCTGACTTGCCTAGTGACTTTACTTCCCGGAGCATTTGTCCCCCATCTGTAAAGTGGGTATGATGCCCACCTCCCTTGAGGTCCAGGGAGCTGCTTGGGCCTGTTTTCTCAGCCACCAGTCCCCTTATTCACCTTTGCAGTGACCAATATTGTTAGCCTCAGTGAATGCCACCCTTGGTGTCTGAAAAGCGACGTCTCACGTGTCTAGAAAGATCGCCCTTCTCAGTCCCTTTGCCCTGGATTCCTGATAGGGGTAGCCCTTAGCAGGGGTCACTTCCTCCACGGCCCCCTGTCTTCCTTGCCTCTCCTGCTGCAGGGTGATATCTGAGGCTAGAACAGCTCCCAGACAGAGCTCCAGCTGAACAGGGTGAGCAGATCTTGCTGCTCAAGGCTCTACCTGGAACCAGCAATTCCGAGACATGAAGGAATCAGTCAAAAGTGGTATAAAGAGGATGGAACCCAAGCAGAGGGAGACAGCTGGCATGGAGCCATGGAGAGAAGCCTGCATAGTGGCCAAAGAGTGGCTTTTGGGAGTGACTGCTTGTGACATGGGCTGTCCTGGAGACTCTGGTCCAAGATGAGGAAGATAATGCCTGTCTCCATGGATGAGATAGATAGTGGTTTGGATGGACGGATGGGTGGATGGATGAATACATAGATAGATAGATAGATAGATAGATAGATAGATAGATAGATAGATAGATAGATAGATGATAGATGAGTCAATTCCAAACTCACTGCCACAGAGTTGATTCTGACTCATAGTGACTCTACCTAGGGTTTCCCAAACTAAGCATCTTCACAGGAGCCGATAGCCTCATCTTCCTTGAATAGATAGATACCATCGAATAGACTCCACCTTGTGATGACCTTCGATACAACAGAGTAAAATGGTGCCCAGTTGGGAGTCTTCCCGGTTTGCCAGCACATTGAAGTCCATCACTGCAGCTATTGTGTCAATCCACTCACTTTGTACCAAACACGGCGACCTCCTAGGGATCCACCACTTCTGATTATGTATCCAGAGCTAACAATGCTCTGTAGTGATCTGTAAGGTTTTTGTTGGCTAATTTGGGGCTTTTCTTTCTTAGTCTAGAAGCTCTGCTGAAATGTCCACCATGGCTGACCCTGCTGGTGTTTGAAATACCAGAGGAATAGCTTCTAGCATCACAGCGACACGCACCTCACCACCCTCGGACAAACTGATATACTGGTGGTGGACTAAGGGAGTTCCAGAGATGAAAGTATCACACTAACAAGTCAAATGGTTGGGCAGCTAAGAACAGATGTGTCTGTCTTCATATATAAACTTAAAAAGTGAAAGGGGGGGTGAGTTAGGTGACTGAAAGAGAAATGAAGCATGTGATGGAGGAGGAACCAAGCTGCTTCTATAAGGAAATGTGCTTGAGTCACAGCTGGGTCAGTTTCTCATTTTGGGGAGCAGTGGGGGAAGTGTGAATAGTCCCTGCCATGCGACATTCTTCTGCAATCACCCCAACAGGGTGCACACTCCTACACTGGTGTTCAGTGAATTTTGGTGGAGATTCATGACCCATGGGATCTGTCTGTCTCTAATAGGGTGATTTTACTTCCGTTGGGGAAGAAGAGGGCCTTGATCTTGGCAAAAATGCTCGACATTGCATGGATCCCAATGGGAGAGAATCTGACCGATATTATGTTGCTAGTAAGACTTTTTTTTAATTTGGATATTTGAAATATAACTTTATTATGTTTCTAAATGACAAGGAATAGGAATGATAGTTAGCAAACTAAACCTCACCCCTGGCTATTGCGATGTAACTGTAGGCATCTTGAATGGCAAGAAAGAAAACAAATATGTTCCCCAAAGAGCTAGATATGGGGGTCCAAAATATTTTTTCAAAATGAAGGTTTTAACTGCCACACTCACTCCAAAGCCCATTCATCTCCTTCAGCGTCCTGGAGATGAGCACACACTGCTGAGTTATGTAATAAGAGTGCAAACACGCTGCACCACCAACCGCACAGGACAGCTGCCTGTAAAACTAGCCTTCTGACACTGCACCCCAGCTCCCCCCTGTCACAGGTCATTATCCTCATCCGGGAGAGCAGTTCTCTTGGCACACCCTAAGTCATGCTCATCTTGTGCTGCCCAGGGCAAGTGCAGGTACGACAACAAACTCCAAGTTAGGGTCTCCAATTCGTTGTCTTGCAAGCCAAAGAAAAAGCTACTTGCCTTTGGCAGAAATGCCCTAAGTACTGAAGGTTCTTCTTGCAGTGGGAGACGATGGATTTTGCCTAAACTTTCTGGTCCTTAATGTCCACTTTATGGCCACACAGCATGATGGACATGCTTTTCCCTGTGACTGGAGAACTCAAGGCAAGAGGAGTGGTCATTAGGAAACACCAGGAAGCTACAGGCAGCCCTTGGACACAGACTTGAGCAGGTAGCTTCCTGGGTCTATTCTTGGGCACAGGGCAAGCACAATCCACATGAACACCTGGATGCCCAAGGCACTGTCTTATGGTGAGGTAGGCACCTATTAGGGCACAGCCTGCCAGCTAAGGACTTTCCACTGACCTCTGGAATGCATTTTTCTTGTGCCGCAAACCCCCCAGACACAACCAAACGGGCATTGGTTTGCTTATGTATCAACTCCACATTTCTTTAAGGAAGTCAGGAAAGCGATGTTTAACTTTTATAAGCGATTCAGTTGCAGAGAAAGCAGGAAATGAAATATTCCAGCGAAACCCCGAGGGGCTACTGGCTTAGTGGTACTTGCACTCAGAACTTCCTCACACGGTCCGGTCCGGTGCAAACAGCCCCTCAGCAAGCTGGGCTTCATCAGCAACACACTGCGGGAGTCACACCTGCTGAGGCTTCATCAATTCTACAGCGTTTTCTCACCTCATTGCTAATTCGCATGGCACCTTTCTTCCAACAGCTCTATTTTTGTTGTTGCTGCTGTTTGGGGTCTACAGACATCCTGGGATTCTTTCCATAAAATACATTTAAAGGAGATTTTAAACTAGCGTTAGAATGATTTCCTCCCGCCAGTTTAAACCAGTTGTACCCTGGAGTGGATGGCAGCTCTTGTGCACTCCCGCAGCAGAGCAGAGCACGCCATAGGATTTTCAATGGCTGAGTTCGGGGAATGAGAGCACCAGGCCTTTCTTCTGAGTCACCTCTAGGTGAAATTGAACTGCCAACCTCTGGGTTAGCAGCCCAGCATCTTCTCTGTATCACCCACATGACTCCTGTTTTATTCTACGGTTCTTTAAAAGTCCGTCTGTGTCAAAGGTCAAACTGTAAATACAAATGACACATTCCCTCACTGCCACCGAGCTGACTCTGACTCATGGTGGCCCATGAGATAGAGCAGAACCACCCCTGTGGGCTTCCGAGACGAAGTCTTTTAAAAAAATATTTTATTGGGGGCTCTTAAAACATTCCATACATCAATTGTATCAAGCATACATGTACATATGTTGCCATCATCATTTCCAAAACATTTCCTACTTGAGCCCTTGGTATAAGCTCCTCTTTTTTCCCCTCCCTCCACCACTCTCCCACCTTCAAGAATCCTGGATCAATTATATATTGTTATTAGTATTTCATCTTACATTGTCCATTGTCTCCCTTCACCCGCATTTCTGTTATTTGTCCCCTTCGGGGGGATTTATACATCCAATCTTGTGATGGATTCCCCCTTTCTCACCCTCACCCTCCCTGACCATCCCCTTACCATCATGATATCGCCACTCCCACTACTATTCCTGAGGGTTTTAACTGTCCTGGATTCCACGTGTCAAGAGCTCTTCTCTGTACAACGTGCGTTCTCTGGTCTAGCCAGATTTGTAAGTTAGAATTGGGTCATGGTAGTGGTGGTGGTGGGCAATATTTAGGAACTAGAGGAATGATGTGTGATTCATTGGTGCTATACTACACCTTGGTTGAATCACCCCTTCCTTATAACCTTTCTGAGGGGGGATATCCAATTGTCTACAGATGGGATTTGGGTCTCCACTCCAACCCCCCTCGTTCACATCAATATAGTTGTTTATTTTGGATCCTTTGATACCTGATACCCGATCCCTTCAACACCTCATGATCACATAGGCTGGTGTGCTTCTTCTATGTGGGCTTATTTACTTCTGGGCTAGATGGCTGCTTGTTTGACTTCAAGCATTTAATACCTCAGATGCTATATCTTTTGATAGCCAGGCACCATCCACTCTCTTCACCACATTTGCTTATACACCCATCTTGTCTTTAGCAATCCTGTTGGGAAGGTGAGTGTCAAAGAGTTCAAGGTTATCAGAACAAAGTGTTCTTGTGTCAATGGAGGCCTTGAATAGAAGCTCAAAGTCTGTCTTTATCTTAATACTTAACATATAAATATGTGTACATTGGCCATCACCCCTTTCATAATAAATTAGTATATTTACATATATATGTGCCTATAGCTATACCTCTTTTTTTATCATTTTATTGGGGTTCATACAACTCTTATCACAATCCATACATCAATTGTATTAAGCACATTTGTACAATAATTACCCTCATCATTCTCAAAACATTTTCTCTTCACATAAGCCCCTGGCATCACCTCCTCATTTTTCCCTCTCCCTCCCTGCTCCTTTCATCTCTCATGAACCCTTGATAATTTATAAATTATTATTTTGTCATATCTTACACTGTCCGACATCTCCCTTCACCCATTTTTCTGTTGTCTGTCCTCTAGGGAGGAGGTTAGATCCCTGTAATTGTTTCCCCCTCTCTATCCCACCTTCCCTCCACCCTCCCAGTATCGACACTCTCACCACTGATCTGAAGGGATCATCCACCCTGGATTCCCTGTGTTTCCAGTTCCTATATGTACCAGTGTACATCTTCTGGTCTAGCTATACCTCTATAAGTAGCTTTTTCCTTCTATTTCTTCTTTCTTTTTAAACAAATCATTTTATTAGGGGCTCATACAACTCTTATCACAATACATACATACATCAATTGCATAAAGCAGATTTGTACATTCATTACCCTCATCATTTTCAAACATTTGCTCTCCACTTAAGCCCCTGGCCTATTTCTTTTCTCAATTTTCTTTTACCTTCCTCCTATCCCACTATTATTCCTACCCTCTATTCGGCTCTCAGTATTTCCTCTCAGATACAATGCTCTTGATCAAACCCCACCCAGTGTCATACACCCTCCTCACCATCAATTATAGATCTGTCGTTGTTCCCGAGACTAAATCTTTTTGAGAGTAGAAAGCCTCGTCTTCCTCCCTTGGCACAACTATTGCTTCCGAACTGCTGATGTTGAGGTTAGCACCCCAGTACATAACCTACCATAACACCAGGGCCCCAGGTAATTACATATATACATACATAAAGCAGGAGCTCCTCTTGTAACCAATGATTAACACTCTAAGTCGCTAACTTCAAGCTTAGAGGGTTGCATCCACCCAGAGATGCTGTGGGAGAAAGGCTTGATAGTCTACTTCTAAAACATTCAGTCATGGAAATGCACTTCCAATCTGACAACTGGCTCTGACGCCTTGTTAACTATGGCCAGATATCCGGAGATGCTGGGGAGGGTGTTTCCAGGGCAAGGCAGCTTCGCTTGCCAATGGAATGTCACCAGCTTTCACCCAGTAAAGGGTTTCACCTCTTATTAGGATCATGCTATAATGTGACTCTTTTATCTTCTTGGTCATGGAAACAAAAGGAATAAAGAAAACCAGAAGGGGCATTCTGAGAACGAATTAAGAGTCTTAGAATAACAATACTTTCACTTTGATGACGAGAGCATGTTTGCTTTTGAATAGTGAAAACATAATGAAACAGAGTTAAACTAGTATTTAAAATGTTGAAGATTGAGGTTGTCCAGGATTTCATCTTACTTGGATCCACCATCAGCGCACAGAAGCAGCAGCCAAGAAAACCTGGTGTTAAGAAAATCTTCAGCAAATGACCCTTTAAAATGTTAAAGAGCAAAGATACCCCGTGAGGACCAAGGTGTGCTTGACCCAAGCCATAGTGTCTCAATCACCTCACCTGCGGGCTTCTACTGGACAATGGATGAAGAATTGAAGATGAATCGATACAGTTGGATTGAGTCCTGGGGAAGGATATTGAATATACCATGCCAGAAGAACAAATTTGGCTTGGAAGTACAGCCAGAATTTTCCTTAGTACGAAGATGACACGACTTTGTTTCACATATGTTGGATATGTATCAGGAAGGATCAGCCTCTGGGAAAGGCCATCATGCTTAGTAAAATAGAGGTCAGTGAAAAATAAGATCGTCAAGTAGGTGGATTGACACAGTGGCTTCAACAATGGACTCAGCCTAGCAGGAATGGCAAGGATGGCATAGGACTAGGCAGGGTTTCATTCTGTTGTACATAGCATTGCTTAACACCATGTAACACCAACTACTACTACAGGCAGACATCATCAAGTATACTCCTCACAAGTCATCTGCATAGGCTCCGTGGACAGTATCTGCCCCATATCTGAATGAGGGCTCTCCATCCACGCCTCTGACTCTGAGAGGACACGTGATGTTACAGGACTCTGCCAGGTACTAGCTCTGTGACTTTGACAAATGAAATAAGTTTTCTAATCCTCATATTACTTATCTCTAAAGCAGGTATATGTTATGATATCTGTAAGAACTCCCAATAAAATGATTTTTAAAAATAAAGTAGGTATAAACACCTATTTGATGGGCTGGTAAAAAGAAGCTTTGGGGTGTAGTGGGTGAGGGTTGGGTTGCTACCCACAAGGTCTGTAACTGGAATCCACCAGCCACTCCTGGCGAGAAAGATGGATATTTCTGCTCCCGCAAAGGTCTACAGCCTCAGTACCCAAAAGGGCAGGACTGTGCTCTGCTGGAGGGTCACTGTGAGTTGGAATCTACTGAACGGCAGTGAGTGTGGTTTGGTGAGTTTTAGGACCAAATGCGACAGTGCATGTGATGTAGCCCAGATCCTGGCGCACAGTAAAACAATGGCCGATTCAGTCAAATTATCATGGTCACAACCAATAATCACTAGGACAATTGTAGATTGTCTAGAGGATCCTTATCATCAGGAAATAGTCTCAAGGTATAATTGATTGATCAGAAATGCTACATTTATAAAGCCATGATTATTTCGGATCCTTTATATTAAAGTTCCATTCCTTTTCCACTGGATAAACTCAGGTCACACAGCAGATGAGGTATCAGCACTGTGTAAGTCCATGAATATCATCCAATTAATTTAAGAACCACCTTATCTCGTTGGAGTCAACCTTATGCTCTTGGAGTCAACCGGCTTCCAGAAGGAAGCGGGAAAGCCGAGTAGAGCAGGCCCAGCTGCCCACTCTCTCGCTAACAGTCCGA
Organism: Tenrec ecaudatus; assembly: GCF_050624435.1. NCBI lineage: Eukaryota > Metazoa > Chordata > Mammalia > Afrosoricida > Tenrecidae > Tenrec > Tenrec ecaudatus. Next base: position 36,838,425 of record NC_134541.1, on the reverse strand, counting down.
GAAGTCACTCTGCTCTCCTTGGAGCAGAGGGAGCAGACCGAACGAGACCCAAAGTCTACACTGAGGTGCTCTTTCATGTCATACTGGGGTGTCATGGGTTCAATTGAGTCCCTTCCAAAGGTACACTGAAGCCCCAACCCCCGTAGCTGTGAATATGACCTTGTTTGGAAAAAAAAGGATTTTTCTTTTGTTACCAGTTAACTTAACCAAATCGAACTAAATTGATTGCCATCAAGCTGATGCCGTTCATGGTCACCCCATGTGAGCCCTAGAACGGGCTCCCATCCCAAGGGCTGGATTTTCAAAAGTAGATGATCAGGTCTTTCTTCTGAGGTGCCTTTGGGCAGACTCAAACTTCCAACCTTTGGGTTAGTAGTCTCCCACTTCACCATCAGAGAAACGAGGTCACATCGGAGTTCTAATTCTAAGCCCTTCTGAGGAGTATTTTATGCCGCGGGAGTCCCATGCCAAGGGAAGATGCCAAATGATGATGAGACCCGCCGCTGCCATCGAGTCAATTCCAACTCATAACAACCAGATACAGGGTTTCCTAGGCTGTAGATCTTTACATGAGCCTGTTCCCTCAGAGTAGCTGGTGGGTTTGAACTCACTGGCTTTGCAGCCAGCAGCCCAATCCCTCACCCATAGCACCACCAAACAGATGTAGCTATAAGCAGCAAAGAAACTCAAGGATGGCTAGAGAAACCAGGCAAGGCACAGGACCTCCTCTCAAAGTCCTCAGAATCAACAGGGATAGTGCCCTGCACTGGGACTGCCAACCTCCAGGACTGTGAGAAAACAGATTTCTGGTCTTTCTAGCACTCCTGGTGTGACATTTTGTTCTGGCAGCTCCAGGGAGCTAAGCTCCTGAGGGGAGAAGTGGAGGGAACCCTGCAAGGACGCTCTCCAGAGGGGCTTCTGATGAGGAAAGGCCTATTGTTTGGGCACCTTTCCTCTCTGCTGTCCTTCAACACTCTCCGCTCTGAGGGCGTTCAGGGATTTGGGCGAATGAAGCCTCCCTGGTCAATTTTCTTTATTACATCTTAATTCCCCACCTCCTCCACCCCTCAATCTGAAAAAGCAAGCTAGGTCAAGGGGCCCCTTTCCCAGAGGCTTGGCAGTGCCTTTTCCTGGAACATTTCCTGCCTCTTGTCTTCTTGCTACTTTGAGGAGGTAGACCAAGAGATTGATGATACAAGCAAGGGTGTGCATTTAGCACATTTGTTAAGTCACGCTTTTGAGGAAATGAAATGGCTTCTTATCTTCACTTCTTTGTAAGAGCCATTTCCCACATTTATTTCAGGAAGAACTCGATGGGAAATGGCTGTGTGCTCTGTCCAGGGCCCACCCTGAGGACATAACCCCCTGGCTCAGGAGGCTGCACAAGCACCCACACTCATTACTTCTTACAAGACTGCGTGGCAAATGCTGCTGTAAAAGATGCCAAAATCACATTGGGAGAGGGTCCGTCTGTGTGCATCTGAAGAAGCTTTTCAGGGGATTTGATACTTACATTGGGGTTGTAGGGGTGATGAGATCTTTGCCAAGAGGAGCTTTTTATACCTTCTGAGTTTCTAATGGCAATGTTGAAACAAACCAATAGCTCTATCGCTGTAGCTCACTGGGAATTGCGGTGAGGAGTTCTCATTGAGCCCATTCTGCCTTCATTCACTGCGCCTTGTTGTTGTTGCTCATCTTCTGAGAGCCAGTTTCCGCTGTACTGGTAACATTGTCCCACTACTTGTCAGTCTGTTTGTCGGGCTGTGGTAACTTCCATGTTGCTGTGGTGCTTGAGGCCATGCCACTGGTATTTCAAACCCAGCAGAGTCGCCCAAAGTTTCAGCAGAGCTTCCAGACAATGAACAGATAGATGAGGAGGAAGGAATCGCCTGCCCACTGCTGAGCGATTAACCACTGCAGGCCTTCTGCATAGGAGTGGGGCATTGCCAGGTATACAGAGACCATTGTGCAGAGCAGCAGAGCCCTGTCAGACACAGTGCCAGAAGGTGAGCCCTTCAGGCTGGATGGCACTCAAAATGTGACTGAGGAAGAGCTGCCTTCTCAAAGTAGAATTGGCCATCATGATGGGGATGTAATAAAGCCTTTGGGACCTTCATTTGCTGATGGGGCACAACTCAAAGTGAGATGAAACAGCTGTGAATATCTATTCATAATTGGAATTTGGAATATACAGAGCTGAATCTAGGAATATTGGAAGTCATAGAAAATGGTGCAAATAAAGATCAATATTCTAGGCATTGGTGAGCTGAAGTGGACTAATATTGGTGATTTTAAATCAGACAATCCTATGGTATGTTATGCCAGGAATGCCAAATTCAAGAGGAATGGTGTTCCATTCATAGTCACAAAGGACATTTCAGGATTTCTCTTGAAGTACAATGCTATCTGGATCCATACAAGGAAATACATTGTGTATGATAATATCTGTATTGTAATATCTCTATTCATACAAGAAAATCCACTTAACACAAGTATTATTCAAATTTATGCACCAACCAATAGAGAAGAAATTGGTGAAGAAATTGATGAATTCTACCAAATTTCTGAGTTTGAAATTGGTCAAACATGCCATCAAGATACATTGATAATTACTGGCAATTGGAATGTGCAAGTTGGAAAAGAGGAACAGCAGTTAGAAGATATGGCCTTGGTGATGGAAACAAAGCTGGAAATCATGTGATTGAGTTTTGCAAGAACAACAACTTCATTTTGCAACAACATACAGGGGGACTTTACTAGGTGGAATACACAGGAATTGATTTGACTATATGTGTAGGAAGAAGCAATAGAGAAACTCAGTCTGAGTCGCTAAAACAAGGCCAGGGACCAACTGTGGCACAGACCATTAACTGCTCATATGAAAATTCAGGTCGACGTGAAATAAAGTTAAAACGACACCACAAGAGTTAAAGCATGACCTTGAGTCTATCCAGCCTGAATTTCACCCACATCTCAGGAATAGATCTGACTCATTGAGCACCAATGAGAGAAGACCCAAGGAGCCGTGGGATGGCATCCGGAACACCACGAATGAATAAAGCAAAAGGGTGTTAACAAAGGAGGAAGGTACGAGAAGAAGATGTTCTGAAAGTGAGTGCGTAGCTTCTCTTAATATCAGGGAACATTCAACTGCATGATGTGGGCGGTGGACAGCAGGGAAAGAACCAGGTGGATGTCTGAAGAGACTCTGAACCCTGCTCTTCATCCCAGAGTGGATGGAGCAACCAGAGCACAATTGGCATAGCGGTTCACAAAGATAATGTTCCTCATTCTACTCGCTGAGTCGTGTCTGGAATCTTAAAAGCTCGTCAGCAGCCATGGAAAGTGCGACTGTTGGTCTCTCCCTGTCCAGAGGAAAGGAAAACGAGGAAGATCAAAACTCACCTGGAGCCCATTAGTGCAATGCACCAACGGATCACGCAAAGCCCCGTCTGCAACGTCTGAGCAGAAGAAGTAGATTGTGTCCAGCTACCAGAACCAACTGCCCTGAGGATGATCACATTATTAGAAGGTCCTGGTTAGAGTAAGAGAAAAAATGAAACAAAACAACATTATAAAAGAAACCAGGCTTAGTGGGTGAATAGAGGTTGCTAGGAGACCACCCCACCCCACGCCAGCTTATGTCTCTTAGTCACCCCTGATTTCTGGAATTGAACTCACTCTCATGTTAGAATAATCAACCACTTAAGGTCAAAGGGGAATATCGACCCAAGGACACCATTCTGGGGGTTGGCAGAGAAGGAAGAATGAAAACAGAAAAGACAGGGAGAAGGTGGGATAGGCAGTGGTTCATTGAAGGGATGGCAATGGATAGGTCAAGCAAAATGTGTGTGAATTGTTGAATGTAAAACTGATGATCTGCACTATGGACTTGCACCGAATTCACAAGAGAATGTTTTTTGAAAGGGACTTGTATTTGCAAACTCTCTCTATATTTAGAGAGAAGGAAACATAGATGAAAATATAGATAGATGCATAGATAGAGAAGCTAGCTTTTAAAATAGTTTTATTGATACAAAATTAGCATACCTTATACTTCTATCGTTAAATCGTTTAAACAAAAGTTATATATACATCATCACAATCAGTTCTAGTGTGCCCTCCTTCTCCTACATAATCTGCACCCCGACACTCTCCCCCCATAAGCCATTGAGTCAGTTATTACCTCTGTGCATCCACTCCTCTGTGCTTCAGGAATGAGGAAACCTAACAGAAGCACTAAAAAAAAAAAAATGAAACAAGAAGAAAATGATGATAATAAAATTAAAATAAAGAGTAAGAAAGAAAAGACCACCAGTAATAATAAATTGTACCAGAGAAAAAGATTTCTGCTGTGGAACAAGTGAGAAATATTTAAACCAGGAGTGAACACAGGTTGAGTCAAGAGGAAGGTCAACTGATCAGGTATCATACACTAGTTCATCCCCCATAATCAAGTTTACAACAATCTCTGATTCTTTACTAACTAATTCTGTCAACATCAAGATAGGCCCCAGCACTGGGGGAAGCATAATAGAGTAATATGATTTTTGTCTTCTACCCTCGGTACATGATGGGTGTCTTTGAAATTGGATTTAACTGCTTATTTGTGCTGAGTTTGGATTGCAAGGACGATAACGACTTACAGATTCACCTACATCTGACTTTAGTCTCAATATATTACAGCAAAAGTTTCTATTGTTTCCCCCCTCTTTTTGCAAACAAGTTGAAATTATACTAAGAAAGGTCGTAAATTATTGGTCCAATTACCAGCCATCACCTCCCACAATTCTATACTCTGAATAGATCTGAATTTTCTTCTCTTTTTTTTCCGTCCATAGTCTGGTTTAAATTAAAATATCCTAAAAAGCTTATCATAAATTTTTTAAAAAATCACTCTCCTGACTCCACATTTTTCCCTCTAGGAATGACTACTCTTAACTCTTTTTATCTTTTTTTGATTATTTCTTGCACTTCCTAAAGAATATACTTAGGCCAATTTCAGATTCTCGGTTTTAAATGTTAATAGCTTCCTGTTACACAAAATGAGGAGTAAGCTTTGTGTGTTCCTCAATCCCTCTCTCTCATTGTGCTTACAGAAAGACTTCATGGTAGATTACTAGTCGCAATGTGAAGAAGCCCTGTAGGCACGGAGGTTGAAGCACTCACTCAACACTTTGAACTCACCATTTGTTCCACGAGAGAGAGGTGTGGCAGTCTGCGTCTGTACAGAGGTGCAGCCTCAGACATGGCCCAGTTCTACGGGCTAGTTCTACTCTGTCCCCTACGGTCACTATGAATTGGGACCAACTCTGTGGCTTTTAATTGGTCCCTGTTTATTTTTAATTGTGTACACGAGTGCAAATGGATTTAGAAGACTCTCAGAACACTGTTCATGGCCAAGTCGCAGTGTCCTGGAAAGCATTTTCTTTCTAAGATAGCTTCGGCAAAATGGTTGCAACGATCTCTTTAAGGACCCATTTATTTTCCGCAGCACCTGGGCTGATCTAGACACCTTTTCCAGAAAGGAAAATCCTCATGGCTGAGGCACCCAGAGAGCTAAGCTGGGCTACACAGAAGTGGACCTCACCCACTGTTGCTATGGTCACCGTTGCTCTTGGTAGAGCTAATAGGAGGCTTGGAATCTCAATAGGCGCTAAGAGAAACGCTTGCTGCCGTGTCGGGCATGCGCTCCACTGTGGACTATAGGAGTGCGGTGTAACCTGGAGAAGGAGGAGGAGGAGGAGGAAGAGGAGGAGGAGGAAGAAAAGCATAGAACATTAGGAGTCACAGTGACAAAATTATTGTAGTAGATAGACTACATACACACACACACACTCCAGATCCATGATGGTATCCTGGAGTCCATACATGATCTTACGTGACAAAGGGATGTTGGCAGGTGGTTATTGAGTTAATGATTTTGAGATGAGGAAATTATCCTTGATTATCTGGGTGCCTGGATGTGATCACAAGGGTCTTTATTAGAAAAAGAGGGTAGGTAGGAGAGTCAGAGAAAAAAATGAGAGGAAGGGTGGACTATCAGGTTGGAGTGAGTGACCCCCTGGAATGCACCTGTGAGCCACACGAGGAAGGCGCCTCTGGAAAAGGCAAGGAAGCGGTTCTGCCCCCAGAGCCTCCGGAAAGGAGCACAGCCTTGCCAAGACCTTTCTTTGATATGACATCTCACCTAAAATCTGCTGAAAGAAAATAGTAGATCGGTGTCATCTTAAACCACGACTGTGGTAATTTGCTAGAGCTGCAAGAGAACATCTGTATTCTCACTGTCCGCCGCTGCTTCCTTATGTGGCCGTGGGTCGGTTGCCTCGCTTCGTTGAGCGTCCGTACAATGGAGATGATAAAACTGCATGGGGGGTTTGAGGATGGATAGCATATCCCACCACAGTACTCAGGTAGTGCTGCCTCTGGTAGCTTCTTTCATTTTATTTGTTCATTTAAAATCATTTTATTGGGGGCTCTTACAGCTCTTAAAATATTCCATACATCAAATGTATCAAGCATATTTGTACATATGATGCCATCATCATTTTCAAAACATGCATTTTCTATATGAGCCCTTAGTATCAGCTCCTCTTTTTGCCCTCCCTCCCCCCTCTCACCCTTGTGATGCCTGGATAAATGATAAATTATTATTGTTTTCATGCCTTACACTGACCACTGTCTCCCTTCACCCACGTGTCTGTTGCTCATCCCCCTGGGGGTTGGGGTGGATTATGCGTTGATCATTGCAGGTATCCTTGGTGATCCCAAGGATTAAGGCACTCAACTATTATCTTGGAAGAAAGACCTAACAATCTAATTCTGAAACCCTTAAGGAATATAGGCAGTTTACAGACTTTGGACATGTTGTCCGGAGAGGCCAGTCCCTGGAGAAGGACATCATGCCCGGTAAGGTGGAGGGGCCGCGAAGGAGAGGATCGACACATTGGGGGCAGCTACGGGCTCCAGCATAGGCTGCAGTGTTTCGTTCTGTTTTGTATAAAGTCAACATGGGTTGAAACCAACTCATGGCACCTAACAACAACAACAACAACAACAACAACCCTGACTGTAGCTCTGGCAGTGTACTATATTATGCATTGATTTGCTAACCACTAAGTCAACAGTTCAAAACTACTAGCTAATTCCCAGGAGAAAGATCTGGTTTTCTACTCCTCTAAAGACTTACAGTCTCAGCAACCCTTAGGGGCAGTTTTACTCCAACCCATAGGAGGTTCTCTGGTGGTATAGTGGTTATGCATGGGGTTGTGCTATGAAAGGACAGCAGTTCAAAACCACCAGCTGCTCCAAGGGAGGAAGATGGGGCTTTCTACTTTTATTAACAGTTATAGTCTCACAACAGAAACGTGGGTGAAGGGAGACAGTGGACGGTGTAAAGTATGAAAATAAAAATAGTTTATACATTATCAAGAGCTCACGAGGGGGAAAATAAGGACCTGATAGCAAGGATTCAAGTAGAAAGAAAATATTTTGGAAATGATGATGGCAACATACGCACAAATGTGCTTGATAAAACTGAGGTATGCATTGTTATAAGAGCTGTAAGAGGCCCCAATAAAGTGATTTAATTTTAAAAAAATCCAGTTATAGTCTCTAAAACTCACAGGGGCAGTTCTACCCTGTCCTATAAGGTCTCTCTGAGTCGGCATCAACCCGATGGCAGTGAGTTTGTTTTTGAGTTACTGTGACATACACGGGGTTGTTATGAGTTGGAACAACTTGACAGCAGCTGGAAATTTACATATATACACACAGACATATATGTGTAAAAGTATATTATGGTAAAATCTATAACATACTATATGGTCACATAGTAAGTAATTATAATTACATACTATGATATATACATATATCGTGTTGTTAGGCGGTGCAGAGTCTGTTCCGACTCATATTGACCCTATGCACAACAGAATGAAATATTGCCTGGTATAGGTGTTTATTATATAAATTCACTCACTCACAGCCATCGAGCAGATTCCAGCTCACAGGGACCCTCTAGGACAGGGTAGAACTGCCCCTGTGCGTTGCTGAGACTGTAATTGTTTATAAGAATAGGAAGTCCCATCTTTCTCCCACAATGAGACTGGTGATTTCTAACTGCTGACGTTGTAGTTAGCAGCCCAACGCATAACCATGACACCTGCAGGGTTCGTATATATAATATACAATATATGAAATACAGAGACCACTATAGGGACCCAATGCGACAGTCAGAGTTGATTAACAAGTTTTCACGAGATGTCCCTTTCATGTCCCACGCTAGCACGGGCCCATTAACCAGGTAATGATGAAGAACAGATGAACCTCAAATGGGAAAGCAAGGACAAACTAGAACACGCCCGGAGGAGCTGCAATCGACACTGGGCTCTCACAGCTCCAAGTCTCCAGCGCCAGTGACGGGCTGTGTTGGGGAAGCTGGTGGCTGTGGCATAAGCTGTGTGCATGACTGGCTCAGGAATCAGAGAAGCTGAAGGAGGGTCCAGCAGGAGCTGGGGGGCTACCACCAGGCTGTTCCACTTGTGCAGCTCATTTGGAACTCAAAGATGGTCCCTCCATGCTGTGAGAAAGAGAAAAGAAATGAAAGACATGACTTCTGTCTTCGAAACCTCATGTGTAATCCAACAACACAAGACTTAGAAACAGGATGACCACCCTCCCCCCACCTGTCCAGGACAACCCTGACTTACACCTACTGTCCTGGAATAAGTATTTTTCCTAACTTTTCTTAATTTTGCTGCTCTTGCTGAGAACATACACCAATTCAACAGTTTCTACATGTAAAATGTAGTGACATTGCCAACCATTCCCTCCATCCTTTCCTGACTTGGGCTTCCCTCATAAACATGCATCCATGAGCTCCCTGAAGGTTCTTATCTAGTCTTTCAAGTTGCTATTGCCAAATTGATACCCTATAGATAATTCTTAAAAGAACATAATACTCCAGGCTTTATTTATTTACTAGCTAAGCTAAACTGTTGTTGGGTCTTAAGATGACTTCAGGGGATAAATTGGGTTTAAGGTTTAAAGATTATCTCAAATTAATAGTTTCAAGGGTTCATCTACCCTCCATGATCCAAGCAAGTGTAGATTCCATCAATATTTGAAATTCTGTGCTGGATTCCCTAACTTTGAGCAGGAATCTTCTACAGAACCTTTGATCAATATGTTCAGTGATGGTAGCTGAGCTCCATTCAGAGTTTCTGGTCTCATTGCAAAAAACCATTAGCCAATGAGCCACATATTCCATATGCTCCTTCTATTTTTGACTCTTCTTTCTCTTTTGCTCCAGGTGATCAGAAGCCAATTATTGTACATTGGGTGGATGATTAAAAGCTTTTAAAACCCCAGTCACTACTCAACAAGTTATGAAGTAGACCAGAAGCACTAACCATGTCATCAGGCCAATAATTTCAATCAGGCCAAAAAAACCATAACTTTAACTTCCAAACTAGGGAAACAAATCATACAGGTAGCTTCAACAGCCCCCCTTTCTCCCACTATCATTGCTGGAAATATACCTTTTATACAATTTTTTTCCAATTCAACTTTTTGTAAGTATATAACTTATTGATAGCAATTTCAATAATGCTATGTAATATCCCTAATCAATGCAATTTTTTCATCATTGTTAATCTCCCACCCCTGCCTTGCCTCTGGTAACCACGAATAAACTTTTGTTTCTATGTAGTTGGCTTTTCTAGTCTTTTCATACATGTGAGTTCACACAATATTTCCCTATTGACTTATTTCACTTAGCGCCATGTCTTCGACATGGGGCCCTGATGACGCAGTGGGTATGCATTGGCTGCTAATCACAGACCCATCCGTTTGAGACCACCAGTCCCTCAGAGGGAGAAGACAATGTTTTCTACTCTCATAAAGCGTTTCAGTCTTGGAAACCCACCGGGGCAATTTTACCCTGCTCTGTAGAGTCACTATGAGTTGGAATCAACTCGAGCTCTATGAGTTTGGGTTTTAAATTAGTATTCTGCTGTATGTCTGTATCACACTTGGTTTACCCATTCATCCGTTATGAGCATTTAGGTTGTTTCCATTTGATGCAATGAATAGCGGTGGACAAGCCTCTTTTGGTCTCTGCTTTCAAGTCCTTTGAGTATAAATCAAGGAGTAGAATTTCTGGATCATACGGTAGTTCTATTTTTATTCTTTGGAGGAACAGCCACGGTGCTTCCTATAGCTGTTTGACCATTTTCCATTCCCACTAGCAATGAATAAAGGTTTGACTTTGCCCACATCCTCACCAATATTTGCTATTTTCTGGTTTTTAGTTTTATTAAAACGTAGCTAGCCTCGTGGGGGTGAAAGGGTACCTCACCGTGGTTTTCACTTGCATCTCTAATACCATTTGGTGGCCATTTGAATGTCCTCTGTGTCTATTTAAGACCTTTGCCCGTGGTGCAATGTCTATTTAAGACCTTTGGTGCAATGTCTATTTAATACCTTTGCCCGTTTGCTGATTGGGTTGTTTTGTTGCTGTTAATGACTACTGTTTTTGACTATTGGCATCATTATCTCTCTCTCAAACGTGCCCAGGCTTGACTGGTAAATTCCGTGCTGACCCTGCTTCCATAGGAAACAATGGCACCTCGGAGTTCTGTGGTGAAAAGAGAGGTGTCACCACCTCGGGTTCCTGTTTAACTCAGTCACTAACTTGTGGGAGACTTTGGAGCGGTCCCTTCACTTATGTGGACCTCATCTGAAAATGAGGCTTTGAAACCAGAGCCATTCACCAACTCACTGGATAATTCACTCATTTGACAAATATTTATTGACCTCCCTACTGTGTCTTGGATCATCTGACTAGTTGTTGTTGTTTACCCTTGAGTTGATTCTAGTCCATGGTGACCTCATATGTCTCAATGTAGAACTGCGTCATAGGAATTTCAAGACCTTTCAGAAGCAGATTGCCAGGCCGGTCTTCTGAGGTGCCGCTGGGTGAGCTCGAACTGCCAACCTTCCTGTTATTAATCAAACACTTAACTGTTTGTGCCACCCAGCTACTCCTTGGTTGGATCTGGAAATATGTAACTGCTCATAAAAGCATGTTCCTCACCGTCCAATCTGCTAAAGAGAATATTCTGAGTTGGTCCACTTGGTCCACTACCCTCTGACTAGTTTGGGGAAGGAATGGTCACAAAGGGGGAGGAACAGTAGGAGAGGCAGTTGAGTAGAGATCCCAACAGTCAAGGTACTGATAGCAGAGGGGAAAAGATGGGGAAACGAATCACTTGAGAAATGTCAGAGGAGAACTTGAGTGTTTGGATGTTGCTTTTCCTGTGCCCTTTTATCTGACACTCGAGATATATAATCATAGAGATCTTCAACGTGCAAAGAAAAATAATATTAAACGCATTCCTTCAGGAGCTCTCGCAGCTTGAGGAGCCCGTGATCAGTGAAATAAAGAATCAGAGGAGTTCTGTGATGGGAGAGAGATGAGCTACTGGAGGAATTTGGAGGGACCTGGGTCATAAAAGACAGGCTAGATCTGGGCAGAAGAGATTCTTCGTCCATATTTGGCTACAACAAAATGGAATGTGATGCACAGATATAGGACCGTCTGTCCCTTATCCTCTAAGTGCTCACAAGGCTAATGATGATGCTTCCCTGGTGCCACTCAGCGACACTTACTTCTGGAAACAGGGAACCTATTGTCCGGTCTCTTAACAGCATCAGGCTCAGTGACTCAATCTGGCAATTTCAAACATATTTCTCTTATTCCATTTTCTACTATGACACACGTGTGGCAGATAAACAGACCTCCTTAAAACTATCCCTTTAACTCATGTGCTCACGAAGAAAGGGAAGCTCACAGACCATGAAATTGCTTCTGTTATCGTTGCAGTGTAGGTGAAATAAAATCTTTCTAGGATGGGTCATCAAGAAAGTGGAACAAATAATCTCCAATAGTTAATGCATGTTTAATCATGGAAAGTCTCTATCTTGGTGAAGTGAATTGTTCATGTTAAATAAAACTTAGAAGCCTCTGTAGCTGATTCTGTGATTGTATCTTTCATTCCGTGATTGTATCTTTCATTCTGTGATTGTATCTTTATGGGAAATGAAAAGTTGGAGAGGAAATTAGTATTTGAAACTTTAAAATAAAAAAATGGATATATTTCATTGTGACAGGTAACCCTCATCATCATATTGTATACTGTTTGAGTGGAAATCAACCAAATGAACTTGATAATCGAGGCTGATGAAGTGAGCTTTCTCAACAATTCTAGGCAGTCTAATTCCTTCTCATTGAAATGGTTTCACAAGGAGGCTTTGGGGTGGGGTTGTTAAACAGAGTAGCATTTAAATCATGAGTGGGCAAACCCTTTCAGTGGGTATGCCTGTCTGTCCCTGTGGGGTCAGGAGTAGAAAAGAACGTATATTCTAGAATACTCTTAGAATGATTTAATCCAACACATTTAAACCAGTTGCCATGGATGGTTGCACCCCTTGGCAGCCCCTGGCATGTAAGAGAAGAACTGCATGCCATAGGGCTTCATGATTCTTTTTTCCATTTCATGTATGGCTCTCTTGATGCCATTCCACAACTTGTTCGATCTTCTGTCATTAGTGTTCAATAGTTGAGATCTGTTTGGGAAATGGTCTAAAATGTTATGTGGGATATGCTCAAGGTTGTAGTTTGACTGTAGTAGACTTGGTTTGATTTCCTTGAACGTCAACCTGAATTTACAGAGGATCCAGTGCTGGTCTGTTGCACAATTGGTCCCTGGCCTCATTGTCGCTGTGCCTTTCTTCTCCATCATCACTTCCGGGAGATGACGTCAACATAATCCCTGTGGATTCTGTCTGGAAAGGTCCGTGGGTAGAGTCGCTATTTGGGTTTTGAAGAAAGATATTTATAATGAAGAAATTATTGGTCTTTCAAATTTCTATCATGGGAACTGCAGCTTTGTTTCTACTACCAAGGTCATATTTTCCTAACTACTCTTGCCTTCCTCTTTGTTTCCAACTTTTGAATTCCATTTGTCAACAATTATCAATACATCTTGGTTACATATTTGATCAATTTCAGATTGGAGAAGTTGGTGGAATTCTTTAATTTTTTTCATCATCTTAAGGTTGGTGCATAAATTTGAATCATAGTCGTATTAAATAGATTTCTTTGTAGATGCATAGATATTATCCTGTCACATACAACATTGTACTTTAAGATAGATCTTGGAATGTCCTTTTTAATGCTGAATATGATTCCATTCCTCTTGAATTTTCATTGGACAAATCAATTGCTCAAGGCCTCTTGAGAGTGTTGATGAGCAAGAGTGTCACTTTGTGGACTAAGGTGTGCCTGACCCAAGCCATGATATCTTCAATGGCCTCATCTGCATGAGAAAGTTGGACAAAGAAGGAACGAAAGCACCATTTGAGCTTTGGTATTGTGAAGAATATCTACCAGAGGAATAAGTTCTGTGAACTGCCAGAAGAACCATCAAATCTGTCTTGGAAGAAGACAGCTAGGATGTTCCTTAGAAGCCTGCATAGCACGACTTCTTCTCACACACTTTGGACATGTTGTCAGGAGAGACCAGTCCCTGGAGAAGGGCATCATGCTTGGTAAAGTGAAAGGTCAGCAAGGAAGAAGAAGAAAAAGAAGAAGAAGATTGCCAAAGAGAAGGATTGACACAATGACCGAACAATGGGCTTAGACATAGTGATCATTGAGAGAGTGGCACACGTCTGGGCATTGTTTTATTCTATTGTGCACAGGGTTGCTATGAATTGGAATGTGCCTGGTGGCACCTAACAAGAACAACAACAAAGAGAAAGGGACAATCTTGAGTATCTAGCCTAATCTCAGAAGCCAAAGACTCCCAGATGGTCCAAGCCAATGCATTCATTTTAATTTATTTCCCATAGAGACGAAGTTATTGTTACCTGCCATTGTATTGGCGCCTACGTCAGAGGAACTCCATGCCTAATGGAACAGAATGCTGTTTTTTTTTCAATAGAAAATAAATGTTTAGTTTAATGATGGCAACATATGCTTGATACAATTGATGTATGGATTGTTTTTTTTCTTTTTTTACATTTTATTAGGGACTCATACAACTCTTATCACAATCCATACATATGCATACATCATTTGTATAAAGCACATCCATACATTCCCTGCCCCAATCATTCTCAAAGCATTTGCTCTCCACTTAAGCCCTTTGCATCAGGTCCTCTCTTTTTTTCCCTCCTTCCCCGCTCCTCCCTCCATCATGTGCCCTTGGTAATTTATACATCGTTATTTTGTCATATCTTGCCCTATCCGGAGTCTCCCTTCCCCCCCTTCTCTGCCGTCCCTCTCCCAGGGAGGAGGTAATATGTGGATCCTTATAATCAGTTCTCCCTTTCGAACCCACTCACCCTCCACTCTCCCAGCATCGCCCCTCACACCCTTGGTCCTGAAGGTATCATCCACCCTAGATTCCCTGTGCCTCCAGCCCTCATATGTACCAGTGTTCAACCTCTGCCCTATCCAGCCCTTCAAGGTAGAATTCGGATGATGGTAGTTGGGGGGAGGAAGCATCCAGGATCTGGGGGAAAGCTGTGTTCTTCATCGGTACTACCTCGCACCCTCATTGACCCATCTCCTCTCCTGAACCCCTCTGTGAGGGGATCTCCATTGGCCGAAACTTGGGCCTTGGGTCTCCACTCTGCACTTCCCCCTTCATTCAATATGGTATATATATACACATATATACACACATATACATATATATACATATACACACACATATATATACATATACACACATATATCTTTTTTTTTTTTTGCATGATGCCTTATACCTGGTCTCTTTGGCACCTCGTGATCGCACTGGCCGGTGTGCTTCTTCCATGTGGGCTTTTTTGCTTCTGAGCTAGATAGCCGCTTGTTCACCTTCAAGCCTTTAAGACCCCAGACACTATCTCTTTTGATAGCCGGGCACCATCAGCTTTCTTCACCACATTTGCTTATGCACCCATTTGTCTTCAGCGATCCTATCATGGAGGTGTGCAGTCAATTACATGATTTTTTTGTTCTTTGATGCCTGATAACTGATCCCTTCGGGACTACTCAATTACACAGGCTGGTGTGTTTTTCCATGTGGACTTTGTTGCTTCTGAGCTAGATGGCCACTTGTTTATCTTCAATCCTTTAAGACCCCAGTCACTACCTCTTTTGATAGCCGGGCACCATCAGCTTTCTTCACCACATTTACTTGTTCACCCACTTTGGCTCCAGCCGTTGTGTCCAGAATGCCGTTTTACACCACCCCCACGACTGCTTGTAGATGGGACTAACGGCTTTTAATAGCAAACGTTTTGAGAAGCAGTTGTTCAAACAGTAATGACTAAGTTACTAGGGTTGTTGTGAGCTCTGACTGCGATAGCCTAAGTGGGGAACCCCTGAAACCACCGCAGCACTGTGGAATGTAAAGGGTCGAGGTGAGAGGAATATCCGATTTCAAGGCAGCGCCCTAGTTCTGCTAGTCTGAATGCTCCCTTTGGGGGTTACTTTGAAATCATTCCAGGTGTCCACAATTATTGTAGTCTCTTATTCTGTGTGATTGCCTTGAACCCCTGTATCAGAATTGAAGAAGTTTTGAACTGGTGCCGGCTACAGGAACTAATGTTGTGGGTGCCATCGAGTCATTTCCGACCCATAGTGACCAAAACACTGCCTGGTCCTGCACCATCTTTACAATTGTTCCTGTGCCTGAACCCATTGAAGCAGCCACTGTGTCCACCCATCTCCTCAAGGCACTTCCTCCTTTTCGCTGCCCATCCACTGTACCAAACATGATGGCTTCTCCAGGGACTGGTCTCTTCTAACAACATGTCCAAAGTATTTTAGATGGATTCTTGCCATCCATGCCTCTAAGGAGTGCTCTGTCTTTTTAACAGTCCATGGTCCTTTCAATATTCTCAGTTTGGTCCAGTACAGGTAGCTGAGGAATATTTTTGGCTGTAAGTAGAATAAACACTCAAACTGACCATGGGAGGACAAATTAGTCAGATTTGAGCTTTTGTCCTTAGGTCTGCTGCCTCACGGTCACAAACTGGCTGTCATAGCTCCACTTGCTATTCACAGCAGGAAGGAGTCAAGGTGATCTATCAGACAAGCAAAAGGCTACTCAGATGTTCCTAACAGATGTCTGCTTTTATTTCATGAAAGGAATGTCTTTGGAGGAAAACTAGAAGAGAGAAAAAAAATGAAGAAGCTCAAGGAGGAGAAGGAATCCCAGCATGAAGAATACACAGCCCTGTATATGATATGGAATGCCTTGGCGGTTACAAATCATTAACCCAGAGGCTGGAGGTTTCAATCTACCCAGGTAGAAGAAAGGCCTGGTGATTTACCTTGGAAAGATCAACCACTGACACCCCAATGGGGCAGTTTTACTCAGACACATATGGGTCACCATAAATGGAAGTCAGTTTCATCGTCATCAATCAACTGGTTACATAAGGGACATCCTAGGCTAACATTCGTGGTTCAATCACGTGATAGGGATTTTCAGCAAGGGTGGAGTCATCAGGAAACGCAAGAGAAGATGGGAGCTGAGCTGGAATCTAAAATCTTACACTTTAAGATGACTAATTGAAGATGGTGAGTAGCCTTGTGGCACCGTGGCTTAGGCACTGGGGCTGGTAATTGCAGGGTCAGTGGTTCAAACCCATTAGCGGCTCCGTGGGAGAAAGATGAAGCTTTCTGCTCCCAGAAACAGTCTCAGAAACACTATGTAGTATCGACATAAGTCAGAATAGATTCCATAGCAGTGTAATTGAATAAATAAGGGTAAAATAATGAGTAGGGATGGACTAGGGACATGGTCAGTGAAGGGAGTTCATATAAAACACACACACAAAGAACAAGTTGCCAGCAAGTCAATTTGGACTCATGGAGACCCCAAAGATTCTACTGTCCAATAAGTGTGTGACCACCAGAATATTGTGATGCTAAAAGGTATATTAGGGGCGATACTGGGAGAGTAGAGGGTGAGTGGGTTGGAAAGGGGGAACCAATTACAAGGATCTATATGTGACCTCCTCCCTGGGGGATGGACAGCAGAAAAGGGGGTGAAGAGAGACGTCAGATAGGGCAAGATATGACAAAATAATAATTTATAAATTATCAAGGGCTCATGAGGGAGGGGGGAGTGGGGAGGGAGGGGAAAAAAGAGGACCTGATACAAAGGGCTTAAGTGGAGAGCAAATGCTTCGAAAATGATTAGGGCAGGGAATGTACAGATGTGCTTTATCCAATTGATGTATGTATATGTATGGATTGTGATAAGAGTTGTAACAAAATGTTAAAAAAAAAGGTATATTAGGTGTAATGGGATATGCTCAGCTTCCCCCCATCCCCTTCCCCTATCAAAGTCATTTTTGCTACTGCTGCCAACCAGCATGGGAGGATGTTTAGCCATTTATTGTTTTAACAATGCTGCCTTACAAATCATGCTGAGACTTCATAGGCTAACAATACATAATTAATTCATACTCACAGATCCCAATGTAGCCTGTGACTCTGTTGGGCTTGACTGAGTGTGCCTGAAGTAGCTGGGCTTAGCTCCAGGATGTGGGGTGGGTTTAAGTCTACTCCTCCAGTGTCAGCAGTGACCTAAGAAGACTCTTGTCTGAGGGTGGGGCAGAAAAGGCCAAACCCAGCCCATTTCAAGCCTCTGCTTGCATCATGTCTGCACAATGCCATTATTCCAAGTAAATCAAAGGCCAAAACATATCAGTGAGGCGGGGAGTTCTCTCCATCATGGGGAAGTGGGGAGGAGGTTTTTGCTGTCCAACAACACAATCTCCCAAGAGGACAACGTGTAAAACGAGAACCCCAGGATTATCATGCAGCCATTGTGAGGGAGCCAGCTCGGAGGGAGTGTCCTTTCCAAATGGACACTGCCGATGTCTGGCCCTGTGTCAGGTTCTCCTCAGGCTGTTGAGGATATAATGCCCAGAAAATTAAGATGTAGCTCCCGGTAGCTGAAAAGCAACCGAGTGGTTAGCTGCTATCAACTGGAAGGCAAGGATTCTACCAGGAATCCACCACAGCCCAAAGTCAAATCCATTGCCATCAAGACCATTCAACACATGGGTGCCCTCAAGTTACCAAATGGAGTTGAGCTCCAATGGGACATTCTTGACATTACTTGTTCATGGACACAGATCACCAGGTCTTCTGCTGTGCCATGGAATGGGTTCAAGGCTTCCATGGTCCAGCTGATAGCGGAGTGCCAATCAGGTGCCACCAGGCAACCATGGTCCCAGATTCCATCTCGCACTCACACTCATTGAGTTGATTCTGACTCACAGGGCAGGGTGGAACTTCCCCTGTGGGTTTCTAAGACTGTAAATCTTTACAGGGGTAGAAAGCCTCATCTTTCTTCCATGGAGGGGCTAGTGGTTTCGAACTGTTGACTTTGCAGTTAGTACAACCCACTACACTAAGAGTCCTCAAAAACAAAGAGGTAATTTAAATGGAAGCAAAAGAGATGATGCCAACCCTTTTGGTCTTGGGTGGCAGCCACCAACTCTTTTGTATCCTCCCATCCCTCCAGGTGTCAGCTGTGTCGAAGTGCCAAGGAGTCAAGCACAGGAACACCACTTCGGTGCTGCCCACGAAATGCATGTGGCAATTAAGCCATCAGCCACTGAAGAAGCCTGCACGCAGGTCGTGCTTTGCTCCAACAAAATGAGAATCAAATTATAGGGGGTGGGGCGGCCTGGCTTTGTACAGTTATTCGGGCCCTGTAAATGCAGCCGGGGTTCCTCTGAAGAGCTAATTTGCCGATGTTAACAGAATGAGCTTGGAAAATCCGTGTGTGAATTTTGCCCAGCAAAGCAGATACCAGGAGAATCACTGTCACAGCCCCGCGTCCTCACAGATGTTTAACTTCCTAATGAGCCTCCCTGAAGATAGAGATGTGGCCTTCCCCATTGGTCTGACCCCTGCAGAGCTGAGTGGGTCCGGGGGTCAGGCCGCACCCTCGGTGTGAACTCCGCTGATCTCTCCTCAGAGAGGTGTGGAGGGAGCTGGGGGCAGCCTACACCTGGGAGCAAGGCCCCTTTTGGTGGGGGATATTGACAGAGGTGAAAGAGAATGAAACAGTTGTGAACCTCAGGCAAGGGGGTGGCCATCTTGACACAACAATGTTCTGGGCCAGAACCCCTAAGAATTCGAGGATGGTGGCAGTGGTGAGGGACACTTGGGTTCTGCTAACTGTGAGGGGTACACTGGAAACGAGTAGCAGTAAGTGATGCACAGCATGGTGACATCATCCTCGTTGTCACATGATGCAAATGGAAAATGTTTTGCTATGAATATCTTGACCACAAGATCAATGCTACTAATAACAGATGATAACCTTGATCCTGGCCTTCCCGGTGATCATGGAGGTGGACGAGTGTTACCGCCGGGAACGAAGTGTTTCACTGAACAGCTTGCTTGCTGGCTTGACTTATACCAATGTGCTCAAATGGTACAAAAGGCTTCTAATGGTATTCCTGCCCATAGTCCACAAATGACCCAGGTGGGCTTGCGGTGCGGGGACAAGGAAGAGGCAGGCCAGTGCCCACCTGGCTGTGTCCCGTGGCTCCTGCAATGAGAAGTCCCTGGGGTGCCACCAAGCAGTGGGCATTTCAGATATGACATGGTAGTGCTGGGGCCCTGTTCACCCAGCTTCCAACTTGTAATTAATCTTCCAATACATTATCTAGTTCACATCATATTTAGTCATTCAATTTCAATATTTCATCTGAACGATACTGTGTACCTCCTTCAAATTTCCTGTGCAGCCAAGGCAGCAGGATGGATCGCCTTTTTATTAATAACGAGAGACGCCAGGTCGTGTAGGTAATAATGAGTCCCGTGCAAACTTAGAGCGAGAGAGCCAAGGATAAGATGTTCAGAATAAGGTCTGGGGGACAGGGGATGGGGGAAGGTCTGGACAAAGGTCATACTGAAAAGCTGGGGAACTCAGAAGGACCCTCCGTTCCCTTAAAAATGCAAACCCATTCTAGTTTGATTCATAGATAGCTTAAAAATATTGAATCGGCTAATGAAAGTGACCAAATAGAATATTATCAGTAGGAAAGATACAAGTGATCTCTGATTGTCTCTGAGCAGGCAAACTGAGGGAGGACTATCTGCCAGTCTCCTCTCATGGAGTCAATTCTGGTTCATAGTGACCCGATGAGGTTGTAAATGTTCATGAGAATAGATAGCCTCATCTTTCTCCCCCAGAGTGGCTGGTGGGTTTGAAACAGCAACCGTTTGGTTAGCAGCTCAACACTTATCCAGGGCTCCCTAACCATGATTTAGAGCAGAGGCATACAAGGATTTTAGCATCCTGGTGTGACTGACAATTGCTAATGTTGTTCACAGACTGAGTTTCCATTAACTGTAGTGGAGGCTGGACAACAGAAGAGTAAGCTTTGAATTTTCAAACGTTTCCTGCTTCCCATCCCCAATTTACCCTCTCCCTTCTCCCACTCTCATCTCTGTTCTAGTGTGTCTGGATATACCAATCACTTTCCCTCGATAGTGGCTCACTATCACCACTGCCATCAGCTGCTGTCCAGGTGATTCTGATCTGTAGTGGCCCGTGCATGTCACAGTAAAACTGCCCAGCAGGGTTGTTGTGTAAGTCTGGGTTGACTAGAGAGACAAATCCAGAGACACTCATATGAGTGCAAGAGAGAATTTTATATTAAGAAGTAATTATGCATCAATAAAACACCCCAGCCCAGACCAGGTCAGGTCCATCTTCTATACACTCCATGTGATGGCAATGGGAAGGTATATATTCGTCAGCCCAGTCCCTTCAGGAAAGTCCCCCAAATGAACATTTTTTGCCATTACTTTTTAATGTCACTTGGACTGTTTTTCCTACTTAATAAATCTTGGTAAAACATTAACATGTTGATGTTTTTCATATCTCATTTGATGTTCTTGATTCACTTTTATGTTTTGGTTAAGTAAAATATATTTTTGAGGACAGAACTCCAAGTGAACACTCTGTGCCTCTAGGAAGGAAGGATTTGATTTATGAAGTGCCGATTTGCCGACATGGTTCAGAAATTTAATTAAGTTGTAAACCAGAGAAAATTGGATTTCCTCTCCAGGCCTAAGACTCAGTCTCCCTGCGGAAGGCCCTCAGGCACCCCGCCTGGGAAGGGCTCCCTTCAAATCCAGTCTGAGAAGCAGTAGAGCCAAATGGGAAGGTCGGAGGCCCCAAAGGAGAGGAAGTGGAGGGAGGGCTTTGAGATTCACTGCGTCTTCGCCTCTGCTTCTACTTCTAAAAACGAGAGACTCGTTAATGTGTGTCGCAGGTGAACGTTCTCATGTATGCGAAGTGCTCATCACAGTGCCTGGTACATGAGACCCTCCACACCAATGGACTGGTGAGACTTTGCCTGGCTTACTTTGGGCACATCACCAGAAGAGTCCAATCGCTAGAGCAGGGTATCATGTATGGTGAAGTACAGGGTCAGTGTAACAGGGACACCCTTGATGTGCAGGGTAATCCCAGTTACCCCAACAATGGACTCACCCATGCCAGCATTTGTGAAGAAGGTACAGGCCTGGGCAAGGTGTTGCTCTGCCATGCATGTGATCATGGTGAGTCGGAGCGGACTCAGCAGTAGCTACAACAATGTAAACAGCATTGTGTCTCCTCCCGCCAAATATGTGTCACAGTCCTAATTCCTGCTCCTGGGAATAGGACCCTGTTTGGAAATAGGGGCTTCCCTTTTGTTTCCTTTTGTTTGCTAGGGTGGATCCTAAACCCAATCACTTCTGAGTTGTAGTAAGAGCAGAAGAGTCACAGCGATTCACGTGGGTACAGGCAGGTGCCATGTGACTGTCACCCGGGGCCGCCAACCAGAAAGGAATTGGCAAGGCTGAGATCTTGATTCAGACTTTTAACCTCCAGAATTTCCAAAAAGAAAGAAAGAATTTATGTTCTATTCAGCCACTTAGTTGGGGTATTTGTGTTACAGTAACACTGAGTAACTATGTATGGACTAAAAGCTATCCCTCTTCTGGAGAACAAGGGCTGTACATGACAGAGAAAACAGGGGTGTTCACCCCTGAAAGATAATCCAGGACTGACAACTTGAGAGCCAAGTTTTGCTAAAGCAGGGCCTTGATGAAGGAGGAGTTTACGACTCATTCTGCTCATTCAAATGACCAATGGATGATGGCCCTCAGGTGTCCCTTGGCCAACCAGATGTACCGGCTTTCACTTGTCCTGTGGGGTTGTGCAAGTATCTTCTTGGGGTACACAACATTTGAATGAGTTCCTGGCCAGAAGAACCATGGCTCCCTGGGTGGGGTCACAGAGGAAAGGTTGTGTAAACATGCCAGGCTCTTGGTGAGAAGCACATTAGACCTTACCCTATGGCTAGCTTCCTAAACTTCTCAACTCTAAAACACCCTTGAAGCATGGAAGTTTTACAAGACCATTTTCTCCGTGTTACTGAGAGGTTGCTATGCACCTCACATTTCACAGCCATCACAAAAGGAAAGCTAAACACCCGGGGAAGGAGGAGTGGTCACATGAGTGAATCTACTTGCAATAACATGTATTGAGTTCTGTACTTAAGATGGGATACTCCGGGGAGCCGAAATGGTTTGGCAAGGTGAATTCCTCACTGAAAGGTTGGCTGTTGGATGCACCAAGAAGTATCTTGTAAGAAAGGCCTGTGGTCTGCTTCCAAAGATCACAGCTGTGAGCACAATTCTACTGTGCAGCTCATGGGCCTGTCAGGAGTCACCAACTCAACTGCAAGTGGTTCTGTTTTAGTTGTATACTTGTGCGCGCTCCGTCCACGATGCTACACAGACGTCAAGATCTACTTCTACTCACTGCTATGGAGTCTAGTTGATGACAACTCTTAGCCATCCTCTAGGACAAGACAGACCTGCCTCTGTGGGTTTCCAAGACTGTAGCTCTTTATGGGAGTAGGAAGCCTCATTTTTCTCCCTAGGAGCCACTTGTAGCTTTGACCTTGTGGGTTTGCAGCCCAATGTACAACCCACTGTGCCACCAGGGCTCCTCCAAACGTTTCCACTTCCCCCTAAATAAAAAAAAAACCCAAGAGGACCTAGAGAACCTGTAGCTATAAGTAGGCAATAAACCAACACCTGTAAAAATTGGTGACAACCATGAGAGTGAAGAAAATGACTTTCCACTTCTGATAGATAAATGAGACAATCTGAGTACTTTAAAAAATTTATATTTTCTAATCATTTTTGGGGGACTATTACTGTTCATATAACATTCCATACATAAATTAGATCAAGCATATTTGTACATATGTTGCCATTATCATTTCCAAAACGTTTTCTACTTGAGTCTTTGGTATAAGCTCCTCTTTTTTCCCCTTCTTCACCCACCCCCCACCCTTGAGAATCCTTGATCAATTATATATTATTATTTCGTATCTTATAGTGTCCATTGTCTCCTTTCACCCACATTTCTATTATTCGTCCCCTTTCAAGGAGGCTATATCTCCAACCTTGTGAAGGGTTCCCCCTTTCTAACCCTACCCCTCCCCAACCACCCTAACCTCATGATATGGCTATTCACACTACTGTTCTTGAGGGTTTTATCTGTGCTGAATTCCATGTGTTTAGAGCTCTTATCTGTCCCAATGTGTGTTTTCTGGTCTAGCCAGATTTTCAGAGTAGGACTGGGTCATGGTAGTGGGGAGGAGGAAGCATTCAGGAACTAGAGGAATGATGTATGTTTCATTGGTGCTATACTGCACATTGGTTGAATCATCTCTTCCCTGTAACCCTTCTGTGGGGGTTATCCTATTATCTACAGATGGGCTTTGGATCTCCACTCCAACCCCCTCATTCAAATCGATATAGTTGCTTGTTTTGGATCTTTTGATACCTGATACCTGATCTCATGGTCACACAGGCTGGTGTGCTTCTTTGATGTATGCTTATTTGCTTCCTTTCTGGATGGCTGATTGTTTAACTCAATCCTTTAAGACCCCAGACACTATATCTTTTGATAGCAGGGCACCATTTGCTCTCTTTATCACATCTGCTTATACACCCATTTGCACCCATTTTGTCTTCAGTGATCATATCGGGAAGGTGAGTATCAAATAGTGCCAGGTTATTAGAGCAAAGTGTTCTTATGGAAAGGGAGGCCTTGAGTAGAGGCCCAAAGTCTGTGTTATCTTAATACTTAATATAAATATGTGTGCATTGGTCTTTATCCCTTTCATTATAAATCAGTATATTGATACATGCCTATAGATATACCTCTATAAATAGCTTTTGCCTCCTATTTCTTCCATCATGGGGCATCTTGAAGCTTCAATTTCATGTCTATTTCTCAATTTTCTGGCTTTGACTTTGACCTTAATTGAAAGTTGGTGGGAAAGTTAGCAGTTAAGAGAGGTGAGCTGATTGCTTCCTTGACAGGCTGTTCCAATCAGATGCTGAAGACAAGGCATCCCCATATTTGAGTAATCCCCACCAAATTACTTCAAGAAGGTCTATAGCATCGCTACCTACTGGAGCTCTGATGAATTCAGAATCGGAAATCATTAGGCGCCTCTAACAGCTACTTAAGCATTTGCTGTTAGAAATTCTTCGCCCAGACAAATGGTGGGTTATAAATTATTTATGGACCCAATTAGGGACATAATTGGAGTGATCTGGCTGGCTGCCACAGCACTAATGCATCTGAAGTTTTTAATCTTTCAGTTAAACTTGTTTCAGCTTTCTGTTACATTTTGATATCCTAACCTGCTCTCCAGAGGACTGAAAAAAAATCCCATTCAGGACTCTTTGATAAATGGGTACAAAACTGAGCAGTAGGAACATGTCCTTGCATGTCAGTGAAGAAATTCTGCCTGTGCCTCAGCATGCACAAATGTTATTAGCAAAAAGCATCGAATTCAAATCCCTTATAAAGAAATCCATCATGTTTAGAGAGCCTCCTTCCTCCTCCTGTGTCCTTGCACAAGGCATCCATATGGCTTCTGTCTTCATCATGGATGTTCTTCTTGCTACTGGGCTTTGTATGATGCTCCAGTTACCTTGTAATGACATCCTTTTACTTTAACAACATGATGGCTCTTGGTGTTTTGGAGTCAAATTGTCCCTAAGACACAGAGTCAGCTTAATCTCACCAAAACAAATGTAGTCACTCTACCTCCATCTGGTCTTGTCCCGGTACAAAAGACCCTTCTTCTTGTTAACACACATTCCTCTCCGGGCCCTCTCAATAACCTCCATCCTGACTTTGAACACTGGCATACTTTCCCATTTGGAAAATCCTAGGTCATACGATGTCCAAGGCCACTGCTTGTCTCTAGCTTTTTGTCTCTGGAAACCTATGTTCTATGAATGTCCTCTAAGTCCCAGTAGCTGCTTGGTTGGCCTTGTAGCTACTCTTTCTAGATTCACAAGAATGACCATGTCTTGATATCGCTCTGGGAAAGCCTTCTAACCTCTCAGACAACTTACCGGAAAGTGCCCACTTTTGGGGGGTGACCCTCAGACTGCCTGCTCAGAATTTGATCTGCTCACTGTCTCCAAATAATGGGACTTGGGAATGGGACTCATGCCTAAGAAGGCCAGAGGGGCTGGCCACATGGGCAGAATGCCACCGCATGAGTTTCCAGTGACAGGGAAATGATCATCCTGTCAACTGCCTTCTTTTAGGGCTGCCAAGCCACATGGGACGCCCAAATACCTCCTGGGGTACCTGGGCCTAGAGCAAAGAGTTGGGTAGGTGTGGGTAACATGAAGGCTGACTGGCACCAGGCTGGAGTGTCCCTTGCCACCTTCCCTGGAAGAGGATTCTGCTGATGAACTTCACAATGTTCTCATGGACACTGCCACCTTTTATCTCTGGAGCTCTGCTTTTCCCATGCTCCATTCATTTTTAACTAAAGCCCCTGAGAAATGGTTAACACATGCTTTCTTTAGAAGTATTAATAGCATTGTGGTGGATATTGCTGTAATACACTGCCCAGATCAACCTTAAAAATTGAAGCACGCAATCCCCAGCTGCTGAAATGTGCCCTGCTGAGGGCTCATAGCTGTGTTCTCCTCCCTCCCCCACACCTTGACCAGTCAACATAGAGATGTAGAAGACGAGCCTTCTCACCCAGAACTCCCCAGGGACTGCAGGAAGCATTTCCTACAACTGCTTTGCTACCCAACTTCTTCATCAGTCCTCACAGGGGATGAGCATCAGGCATGCGAATCCCTATCACAGAGTCTGTTCCTTGGAAGAAGGGCCTAAGACAGTTGCCCCTCAAATACCAAGTCTGATGGCTCTCAGCTAACATTTCCATGTCTACTCTTGATCAGCACACTTACCTTTCATAGTGAAAATAGCAGTTGGAAGTCGTCTTTCCCTCCTGTTCATACTCTTGGGGAATGGCACTCCTCAATGTTGGCTCCTATGTATAACCCGAGAACTAAGCTCCACCACTTCCTTTCTGTGTGACCTTGGGCAAGTTACTTAAGTTCTCTGTGCTTCAGCTTCACGATCTGTGGGATAGAGTTCAAGTAAGCTTTTTTACATAGACCCTAAGTTTTGAATGAGATAATAATTATTAACATATCATTCCAGGAGGGAATGTCTTTGTCAATAAATGAATGACTAAATAGTATTGACAACTATTCACATGATTCAACGGCCATTCATACCTTTGGGCCTGGGATCAAAATACTTGAGGTGCAGCTTGAATGTATACTTCCATTAATTCATTCACTTGCTCACTCATTAATTCATTCAATCACTCTAATTCAATGATGTGAACAGCATGCTTGATGAAGCACATAAAGAACATAAAATTCCTATGTTCAAATCTAATGGGGGAGATAATATGCATTATTCTGTTAACACGGTTTAAAGCTCACCAAATGCTTTTACATTTATTCTTTATTAATCCTTCCTACTCCACGAGGTTGGGGGTTGTTATTTACATTTCCAGGCAAGGCTAATTGACTTGCTCAAAACTTTGCAGTGGTCAATTGTATCTGGAATCTGTCACTATGCATCCATACCAGTGGGGCATTCCATGACCACAGCCAAGCCTCGAGACAGACAGATGTGAAAAATTAAAGAGCGTGTAATTAAGTGCCAAGTGGTTGAGCCAAAAAACAGTGCAGGCAGACAAAAGTGCCGAGGGAGTTATGTCAGGGATGGCTGCTAAGCATTTCTGCTGCTTCCCGTCTGTGGTTGTGGTGGAGGCACCTCCCATTGCTTGGACCTCCGTGTTGTGTCTGAAAAGATGAGATCTCATCCCTGGGTTTGTTTGTTTGTTTTAAAATAAATCTGTATATTTTTATGTATCTTTATCATGTTCCTCTCTTCACAAATTAGCCTGGCATTCTGGTTTCAGAGCCTATGATCTTAGTAATGATGCAACCGCCCTTGATAGTAAAGAAAGGGTGAAGGCCAAAAGGTGAAAAGTTTCATTAAGGTCACATGATCTTGGCCATGGAGTATTTGATAAAAGGTTGTGGTTGGAGAGTGGGGCATTTGAACCCCCAAAGTCATGTTTGACTCTAGGAATGGATGTCCAAGTTGGAACTGAGATGTCTCTGGAGACAGTTAAGTCAAGGAAATGAGAACCCAAGGTGGTAGATGGTTCATCCATAGGAAAACAGAAATGAAACAGAATTAAGCCAACGTTGAAGAGAGAGGAAGAGTGTGGAACAGGAGTCAACATCGTTGTGAATTCAGGGAAGTGATGAGGATGTTGATGAGTTACACCAGTGAGGAGTCCTCTGCCTCCCACAGATTAAAGGAGGGTTCTTGTGGGTTGGGCCAGTGGCCATCAAGTGTGGGTTGTTTTCCTGGCTCGTTCCTCCTAGGTCACTAGCCAGCCTATAGATTGGCTGCCGTTGGATCTGGTAGCCTCAGTCCTGCTCCAGTCCATTGGGCTCAGAGTGAGAGGGCTGAGATGGACAGGCTATGACCTTTCCTGAATATGTAACCACTGAAAGGAAGCGTCCCAGCCCGGTGGACACCAAGACAGTACTTGCCATGAAAGGCCACAGAGTTTCTTCTTATTATCTCAGTCTCGCCATCCATTCAAAAGTCGTCCTCTCCGCCAACACCTACCCATACCTGTGCCACCGTCTCCCATAGTGTGCCTCTTCCAGGTGTCTTACCATCGCCATACAAGCAGGATATGCTTTCCATAGTTTGTTCTCATCTAGGAGAGAGAAGACTGTGAATTGTCTGCACCACGCACCTGCCCCAAGTCAGCTCTGAATGGCTGGTATAAAGATGCTCAATAAAGAGCTACAAAATGGGGTTTTCTTCTGGAAAAGATATAGATGATACTATGGAGTAAGTGATGCCGGAAACAGGGCTTTGTGTGATGAAGAGCAGTGGCCCAGAGATGTCAGGTTTGAGTCCAGAGAAATGAAAGGGCCTGAATAAAAACCCGGGGACAATGACAGCAAAGCATGTTTGAGGAACCTGTGAGCGAGAAGGCCTTTGCTGCAGCCCGAAGCACCGAGTGGCCTGATAGGAAGGAACCAGATGGCAGCACACAGGGCTCATCATGAGAGGCTTCCAGGAGAATATGTGCTTGAATTCAGCACAGACCCTCGGTTTTGGCAGCACCTCATATTCATTAAACCCAGGGACTAACAAAGCTAATTTAATAAGGAAGTATAAAATCAGAATGCCGATTTCTTAATTAGCAACTACCAGGCAGAGCAGAACGGTCATGTCAACATGATCAGGACATTCGCTTCTTATACGTGAAGCCAATTTGTAAACAGAATAACTCCTGGTGGTGATAAGATGGGAGCAAAGCAAGCTGGGGTTTGAATCCTTAATAATCTCAGGCCTTGATGAGGGTCCCGGCAGGAAACAGATGCCACACTCAAATTGGGTAACTTGGAAGATGGTGCAGTACCATCATTAGAAGGATTGGCAATCAGAAGTCTGGAGGGAGCCGTAAGAGTAGCTACTGAAGAGCCAGAACACCCTTAATCCCACACCTTGCTCTCTCTCTCTTTGATCCCCTGGTTGGTTCTCCATTAATAGCAGAATGTGAAGCCAGAGGACAAGAAACGCCATGGATGCAAAGGGCATTTATAGAGGTCTGAATACAGGCATGTACATATGTAAATATATTGATATATAATGATAGGGAGATAGATCTATGTACATATATTTATGTTAAAGATTAAGGTAGCAGACCAATATTGGGCCTCCACCCAAGTACTCCTTCAACCCAAGAACACTTTATTTCAATAACTTGGCATTTTGTGATGCTCACATTCCCGACACAATCACTGAAGACAAAGCGGGTGCATAAGCAAATGTGGTGAAGAAAGATGATGGCACCCAGTTATCAAAAGATATAGAGTGAGGGGTCTTACGTGTTTGAAGATAAACAAGCAGCCATCTAGCTGAGAAGCAACAAAGCCCACTTGGAAGAAGCACACCAGCCTGTGTGATCATGAGGTATTGATAGGATCAGATATCAGGCATCACAGACCCAGAACAACAATAACAACAACAAACCAACAATACATCAATGTGAGTGAGGGGGAGCATGGAAAGGAGACCCAAAGCCCATCTGTAGATAATTGCACATCACCTTACAGAAGGGTCACAAGGAAGAGATGAGCCAGTCCGGGTGCAATAGAACAAAGATGAAACACAACCTTCCTCTAGTTCTTTAATGCTTCCTCTCCCCATTATCATGACCCCATTGCTACCTTACAAATCTGGTTAGACAAGAGCATGTACACTGGTACAGATAAGAGCTGGAAACACAGGGAATCCAGGACAGATAAGCCCCTCAGGACCAAGGGAGGGTGGGAGAGAGAGGGAAGAAAATGAGAAACTGATACCAAGGACTCAAGTAGAAAGAAAATATTCTGAAAATGATGATGGCAACAAAAGTACAAACGTGCTTGACACAATGGATGGATGGATGGTGATAAAAGCTGTATGAGCCCCCAATAAAATGATTTTAAAAACAACCCTCAGGATCCAATAATAAGAGTAGTGATATCATCAGAGTAAGGGGAACCAATCACAATGATCTGCATATAACCCCCTTCAAGGGGGATGGACAATAGAAAAGTGGGTGAAGAGAGAACATCGGCCAATGTAAGACATGGAAAAATTTTGATAAATTATCAAGGGTTCAAGAGTGGGAGGGGATGGGTTGATAGTGAGGACTCAAATAGAGAAAATATTTCAAAAATGATGATGGCAACATATGTATCAATGTGCTTAATGCAATGGATGTATGTGTGGTTTGTGATAAGAACTGCATGAGTCCCCAATACAATGATTTTTTTTTTAAGAAAAAAAAAAAAGCCATGGATGTACTTTCAGGGCAACCTCCCACAGTCAGAGCCAACTGAGCCAAGGAGGCAACTGAGAACAGCCAGCACATTCTATTTGGCCAACGGAGATGCATCTGTAAAATACACGGAGTAGACCACTCCCCTGGTCAATGCTTGGTTAGGCATTGCCAGTTCTTCCTCACTGAAAACTAATTTTCCTGTCATCTGTTGGTCCTTTTTCTTGTGAGCAACACAGTTTTTCATGTGGTTGTTATTAGTAGTACATCAACTCAGAAGATGCTGGAGACCCCGAGAGACCCCATGCACAATAGAAGAAACATTGCTTGGCTCTGCACCACCCATATGATCAGCTGTAGATGGAAATATGATGATCCAGCGAGTTTGCACTGACGTGCTTTCAGAAGTGGATTTTCATGTCTTTCTTCCTAGTGTCTTAGTCTGGGGGCTTCACTGCAACCTGTTGGCATTATCGCAGGACATAAGTCTCCACATACGATGCAGTACCTGGGTTTAGAATGCAAGTCTCCCACATGGAAAGCAAGAACTTTACCACTGACCCACCGAAACTTCCTATGTTCTTCATAGACCCTATGTAAACATAGTCACGACCTTCTCTCTACCTGGATTTGGCCTGGCTGATACATCTCGTTTTCTCTTTGGCTCAGGAACTGGTTTATTTCTCATCCACTGTGGGTTTCTATGTACAATTTTATTGTTAGAAACTCTTTCTGGGGTGCCTAGCTGCCGGCTGCTGTCAACACTAATGATTTTGAATTAAACTCTATACACAGAAGTGGGGAGGAAGTTACGTGAGGACAGACATCAAGGAGTGAGATAGTTGAGAGAAACCAGTTAGAAATGTATGGCAATGGAAACGACAATGAAGAGAAAATGGTATTAAAAACTACTTAGAACGACATCATGCCAGGATTTACAAACTATTCGAGGGAGAAGCAGGTGTCTGGAAGAAGATGGACTGTATTGGACTCGTCTTGGAGGAGACTGACGGTCATCACCCTCCGGAAAGCTGTTCCTGCTCATTCTTCAGATTCTCCATTGTCTCCAGAATCTCTGGTTAGCTCAAGGCAATGTGAACCTATCAGTGCCACATCTGGGGACAGCTCTCGGCAGGCTTCTCACAAGTCACCCAGTGATAGCCAAGGAGCCGAGTCCGTCTTGGGAGTGCCTGTGGCCTTGACTGCATCTGTAACAACCACATCACTTCCAGGACTCCTTCTCGCTTGGATGAGTTAACTCGTTTCCCCACATTGGGATTCATGTTTGAAATTATGCACACAGATCATGATTTGTTTTTATCTGCACAATTAGCTATACAATAATTTGCCTTGGATGTCTTAAAATTGTTTGGGTAGATCTACAAACTAAGCCCTGTTGGAAACAGGTTTTTACATTTCCCACATCATTCTATCAAGATTCCAAGAAGACTACCAAATTGTGTGTTTCCTGCTCACGGAGCTTACAATCTAATCGGAAGGATAAGGCAGCCACACACAGAAATGACAGTTAATTCTCTAAAGCAACATTGGCATTCTAAGGAAGGCAAGGCCACTGTTGGGGAAAGCTTCACAGGGGAATTTGAGGGACACGTAGAATTCAGTTATATTTTGAAGAGAGGACCGTTATATTCATATAGAATTCAGTTTTATTTCAGAGAAGAAACTCCAGGTGAGGAGAAGAATCTGGGTAAAGTCACAGAAATAGAATTACCTTTCTCATGTTTTGAATATGTGAGAAGATGGGGAATCCCAGTGAGCAGTCATCTAAGAATAGATCATAGCGTGGGATGTGGTAGCTACGGGAATCAAAAGTTGAAGATACCCCCGTCTTTGGCTCCTCCTACTTTAAATCTGACTGTGTGTGTGAACAGGGAGAGGCTTGGGGAACAACAAGCCTAGTAGTGTTAGGGCTGAAGGCCAGGGGTTTGCCATCACTGTGTTAATTATTATAAGCATCATGAGGAGCCACTGTGAAGACGACTCCATGACCACAGTGCCTGCCTTCACGTTTCTTTAGTCCATTTATATAAGTGTGCAGAGGGGAAGACTGGACACAGTGAGTCTGAATGGCTATACTAAGGCCAGGTTGCATAGGACCAACGTTGATGTCATCATCTGGTTTCTTTGTCCTCATTGGTGCGTGATTGACCTCAAACTTCACCTGCCAGCCAGAGCCTGCCTACACAGTCAGGGACAGCCAGGAGGGGAGGGTGAGAAATGAGATCAGCAGAACACCCAAAAGTCAAACATGTATCAAGCGTCTAGGGTGCTGGATGCTGGCATACAGCAGTGAAAGGGGAGCCATTGTCCCTGCTTCATCAAGTTCCGCTTAGACTTTAGCCACTTCTGTTCTGCTGTTCCAGGAAATGGTAGGTGCTTGCAACACCTAATGTGTGCCCGACTCAGTGGGAGTTCTGTGGCATTAGGCAAGCTGGTGGTGAGATCTTTCCTGTTTTGTTTGCTCTTTGTAACAAGCCGATTTAAAGAGCCGTTCTCAGGGGAGACATGCACCCTACACTAATTATCTTGACCCATCCATCCTGTACATATCAGAATAGATAGGAATCCCCCCTTTTAAGTCTGCAGTCAGTAGGTGATTATGTTGAGGCATAATTGATCCCTGAGGATTCTCCATGCTTCTGTATTTCCCACTGCCTGCTTTTTGGCCACTTAATTAGCACATTATCTCAGGAGTAGTCAGGGATCGGGAGAAGAAGGAAGCTCTGTGATCCGTTTCAGCACAGGTTTTGCCAGCTCTACCATCAAATCCTTTCTAATACAATGCTCAGACAGGTCTATTAGCTATATGGTTTCCTGAAAGAGCTCTTAATTGAGAGCATGAAATCAGAAGTCACATTTCATACTTTTTGGCTGCCCTAGAACCAACATCTTGTTTCAAATACTAGATAACTCTTAATAATGAGGATATGCAAGGAGGTCCCACTTGTGAGAACTGCCTGAGCAAACTACAGGATGTAGAAATGAACAATCTGAGAGAGAATTTTCTATTTCAAATGTAAAAGATCCTTTTATGAATTGGCTTTGCCCCATTTATAACATGTAGTCAGAGATTAGATAGATCCTCACTCCCAGTTCTCTGTATATTTTTGTTCTTTCTTTTTCTACATACACATGCATGCTTTGATATAATTGAATCTTTAATCTTTCTAGGGCTAATGTCCTTAAACAAAATTCCTCTCACTATAAACATCATTGGGACAAGCTATTAAGTAGAAACATAATGCAAAGACTAGGATGGAGCTCAAATTTTCACCCCCTATGAGGAGGCTTTTAAAAGTTCATGGAAGCTTGAAGATAAACAAGTGGTCATCTAGCTGAGAAGCAACAAAGTCTACATGTAAGAAGCACAGCAGCCTGTGTGACATTGAGGTGTTGATGGGATCAGGTATGAAGCATCAAAGACCCAGAACAAATAATTATATCAATGTAATGAGGGGGTGGGAGCAAAGAGGAGATCGAAAGCCCATCTGTAGACAATTGGACATCCCCTTACAAAAGGGTCACAAGGAAGGGATGAGCTGGTTAGGGTGCAGTATAGCACCGATGAAACATACATCTTTCATCTAGTTCTTTAATGCTTCCTCCCACCCCATTATCATGATCCCAATTCTACCTTACAAATCGGCAATACCAGAGCATGTACACAGGTATAGATAAGAGCTGGAAACACAGGGAATCCAGGACAGATAAACTTCTCAGGACCATTAATGAGAGTAGCAATACCAGGAGGGGAAGAGGAAGGTGGTGGGGAGAAAGGAGGAACCAGTCACAATGATCTACATATAACCCCCTTGCAGGGGATGAACAACAGAAAAGTGGGTGAAGGGAGACAGCAATTGGTATAAGACATGAAAAAATTATGATAAATTATCATAACTTGATAATGTTTGACTTTTGGTGTTCTGCTGATATCAGTTCTTACCCTCCCCCTCCTGGCCAGTCATCACTGTGTAGGCAGGCTCTGGCTGACAGGTGAAGTTTGAGGTCAATCACACACCAATGAGGACAAAGAAACCCACATGATGACATCAACTTTGTCCTATGCAAAATTATGATAAATTATCAAGGGTTCCTGAGGGAGGGATGAGCGGGGGCGGGGGTGAGCTGATATCAAGGACTCAAGTAGAAAGAAAATGTTTTGAAAATGAACATGGCAACATCTGTGCAAATGTGCTTGACACAGTGGATGGCTGTATGGACTGTGATAAGAGCTGTACGAGCCCCCAATACAATGATTTATAAGAAACAAAAGAAAGAAAAAGAAAAGAAAAGAAAAGAAAGAAAGAAAGAAAAGGGGGAAAGTTCATTGAAGAGTGGAATTAGAATGTAATGGGAAAAGAAAAAGAATATAATGGAATTTTTGAAGTCGCCTTGCATTTTCAAAAAGCTAGCTAATTATTTAAAAGTCCTCAGATGATTGAAAAAAGAGCCAATGTGATGTTCAAAATCTTTTTGGTTATGCTTTACTTAAATAACATTGAATGTAGGAGGCTTTTATACATAAAATGTTCAAACCTCAAATTCTCCATAATTAAAAAAATCAACTTATATTTTTATTCTCCTACAGTTTCTTTCTCCATCATTATTTATCTCTAATAAAGATACATTTTAATACTCCCTTAATTATTAGGAAAGTTGCAATATACATTCTAATGGGGTTAAGTATACATATATCGTTACAATATTACAAGAGTTACGATTCAGTGAGCAAATGGGATTTCCCAAATGTCGGCTATGTACCCAGTGTTCATATCGGTGAAGCCCTGTGATTTTCAACACCCTCCCCTGGAGTTGGTAAAGTGAAGCCCTTGCATTAGGATTTACACTTCCTTAGATTCTTGTCTATTCGATGCTCTCCCATCAGTCCATGTGACTCTCTAGGCAGATGTTGTGTCGGTGTGTGTGGTGAAAATATACATCACAAAACATTTCCCTGCCCAGCAAATTTGACATGTGCATTCAGTGACACTGCATCACCTGTGTTGTCATCACCACAACCCTGTACAGGTTATTTCACCCCCATCAATAGGAACCCCCGAACCAAACAACTCCCTGTCATCAAGTTGATTTCCACTCAGTGACCCCTGAACAAATGACTCCTCCTTATCCCCCACCTCCCTCCCTCCACCCCGGTCATCACAGAACGTTGATCTCTACACAGTTGCTTATTTCCCATCAGTGAGATCATACAGGTCTTGTCCCTTTGGGACTGACTTACAAAGGTAAGTTGAAAAGCATTACCAGGGATCCAGTTCAAACACACCTGGGTTTGTTCCAAGCAGAGGTTGTTTTAACATGTCTCTGGAAGCACTGGATGGCTGAAAACAAGTTCTCTCAATAATACACTTGTCCTGGGCTCATTGGGGTGGTTAAAAAACAAAACCTCATATCAACCCTTCAGGATAGAGTAGAACTGTCCCTTCATGTCTCTGAGACTGTAACTCTTTATGAGAGCGGAAAGCTTCATTTTTCTCCTGTGGAGTGGTTTGTGGAACCAAACTGCTGACCTTGTGAATATAAGCCCAACATGTGACCCACTATGTCATCAGAGCACCTCAAAAATAAATCAATCAATAAAGTCCAAGGGGATCTGCTGGGCCGGTTCAATCCAAGGCAGAGATGTCTGCTCAGAAGGGTATGGCAAACATTTTGGGGACCCCAAAGGGGAAAATTTAATAGATTTTCTTAGAGGACACAGGGTGACCACAAGGGCCTCTTACAAAGTTTATTTATCCATTTATTTATTTATTTAAATGCTTTATTAGGGGCTCATACAACTCTTATCACAATCCATACATACATCAATTGTATAAAGCACATCTGTACATTCATTGCCCTCATCATTTTCAAAGCATTTGCTCTCCACTTAAGGCCTTGGCATCAGGTCCTCTTTTTTTCCCCCTCCCTCCCCACGCCCCCTCCCTCATGAGCCCTTGATATTTTATAAATTATTTTGTCATATCTTGCCCTGTCTGACATCTCCCTTCACCCCCTTTTCTGTTGTCTGTCTCCTAGGGAGGAAGTCACATGTAGATCCTTAAGAAAAGTGAAAATTGAAGTTATGAGAAAAAGACCAGAAAAGTTGCATTGAGGAATTTTTTTTCCCATCCCAACAATGCACCTATTTTGAAGGTAGCAAGTGTTTCTCTAGAGTTTCACTGGGAAGCCTTCACCCATCCAAACTCAAAGAACAAGTTGAGTCACTTGAGGATGCCAAAACTACTGTTTAAATGTGATATCAATGGAAGAGCTCAGACTTCTTCAGGGAAGAGCTACAAAGAGGGAAACCCCATCTTCAGAAGTGGAGAGGCCTGGATGGAGGGGATGTCCAGAAGCAATCGCATTGCCTTTTGATCATTTGCTTCATAAAGGTCTCGATGAGTTTGTAACAATATTCTTCCTCTTACTCCTGTATTTGCATTTCACTCAGCACCACGGACAAGGCTCCCCCAGGCCGCAGCATGAGTCAGGGCTTCCCTTACCTTTAGGGCCCAGTGATGGACGCGCATGTAGCAGGTACGCATATACCACATTTTGCTTACCTGTTTACACATTCGTGGGCATTGGTTTCCATGCTGGGCCCTTGTAAATAGTGCTGCCGGCCGTCAAGACTGGGGTTCAAGTGTGTTTGCATTCCTGCATCTAATTACTTGGAGCATAGCCTAGGCGTAGACGAGTTGGGCCATATGGTAGTTCTACATCAAGGCAGAATTTTCATAACTGTTTTTAAGAACTAGAGTTCTTCTGTGAAGTTCAGCCAGGCTGCATTTGCTGAGTTCGTCTAGCCATCTGGTCATTAAATCCCAATTAAAAGTGAAAGGCCAGTAGTAGGAGTGGTTCAGATGCAGTGGTTATATTAGGTCTCTCTCGGGTGAGATATATACCTCGGTCCTTGACTTCGAGGGAGAAAGAATTCACTCCGAAGCCTGGTTTGTGATCCAAGTGAGTTTTTATGAAGTGTAGATGGAGTTTCAAGCCTCCCACAGGCACCCCAGGGTACTTTACATCCACACGTGGAAACCTGAGGTCAGAGAAACCTGCAGCCCAGCTAGGAGCAGCTGGAAAAGAGGAAACCGAGGTACAGCCTGACCTCACTCAACTGTGCGTCAGCCTCTGGGAGAGAGAACACTTCTTGCTTTTTCAGCACACACACACACACACACACACACACACACACACACACCAATCCCAGTTGGAAGGTGTGGTCAATGATACTGGTCAACCCCATTGCCTGAATTAAGCCTACCTGGCCTGGATGGGGTCCCACCCAGGTTTCCCAGTTTCCTGTCTCAAAGACCTGAATGTGAGCATGCTATCCAACCTTAAGCAAAGCACTAGGCTGCTGAGTGAAATGTCAGTGGCTCCAACTCACCAGTCACTCTACACAAGAAACACAGAGCAACTGCTTCAGTAAAGATTTACAGCTTATTCTGTGATGCTCACCCTCCCGACACTCGCTGAAGACAAAGTGGGTGTATAAGCAAATGTGGTGAAGAAAGTTGACAGTGCCCGGGTATCAAAAGATATAGTGTCTGGGGTCTTAAAGGCTTGAAGGTAAACAAGCGGCCATCCAGCTGAGAAGCAACAAAGCCCACATGGAAGAAGCGCAGCAACCTGTGCGATCATGAGGTGTCAATGGGATCAGGTTTCAGGCATCAAAGACCCAGAACAAAAACTCATTATCAATGTGAATGAGGGGGAGTGCAGAGTGGAGACCCAAAGCCCATCTATAGACAATTGGACTTCCCCTTACAGAAGGGTCACAAGGAAGAGACAAGCCAGTCAGGGTGCAGTATAGCACTGATGAAGCATTCAACTTTCCTCTAGTTCTTGAATGCTCCCCCCACTATCATGATCCCAATTCTACCTTAAAAATCCAGCTAGACCAGAGCATGTACACAGGTACAGATAAGAGCTGGAAACACAGGGAATCCAAGACAGATAAACCCCTCAGGACCAATAATGAGAGTAGCAATACCAGGAGGGAAAGTGGGGGGATAAACGGGGAACTGATCACAATGATATACATATAACCCCTTCCCTGGGGGATGGACAACAGAAAAGTGGGTGAAGGGAGACATCATTCAGTTTAAGACATGAAAGAAATAATAATTAATAAATTATCAAGGGTTTGGGAGGGAGAAGAAAAAGTGAGGAGTTGATACCAAGGACTCAAGTAGAAGGAAAATGTTTTGAGAATGATGATGGCAAATGTACAAATGTGCTTCACACAATGTATGTATGTATGTATGTATGTATGTATTGTGTTAAGAGCTGTTTGAGCCCCCAATAAAATGATTAAAAATTTTAAAAGATTTACAGTCTTGGAAATCCTATGGGGGCAGTTCCACTTGTCTTACAGGGTTGTTAGGAATGAAAATAGACTTGTTGGCAGAGGGTTGGGTGACCTCAGGACAAGAGGAGGAGGCATGTCACGTAGTCGGCAGAGGCGGATCGAATGAAATCACAAACTGCAGTGTTTCCATCCAAACAACTCCGCAGTCCCCATAGACTCAGTACAATAAATGAATGTCGGAAAGACTGTTATGAGCGGACAAAGATCACTGACAGAGTTTACTTTTAGCCAGCAAATAGCTTTCTTATGACAGGCCCTGGCTGGACCATTTGTAGTCAGAAAATGGTTAGAGCACTGACTTTCAACCTTGGCTGTGCATTTGAATCACATGAGGGCGGGGGAGGGGGAGGGAGCTTAAAATCGCCAGTACTCAGGCTGTACCCAGGACATGTGGATTAGATTCTTCAGCGATAAAACCAAGCATCAAAGGTAAACAAATGGCCATGTAGCACAGAAGCAACAAAGCCCACTTGGAAGAAGCACACTAGCCTGTGCGATCATGAGGTGTTGAAGGGATCAGGTATCAGGCATCAAAGAACAAAAAAATCATATCATTGTGAATTAGGGGGTAAGTGCGGAGCAGAGACCCAAAGCCCATTTGTAGGCCAATGGATATCCCCTTACAGAAGGGTTTCGGGGAGGAGGCGAGCTAGTCAGGGTATGATGTAGCAACGATGAAACATACAACTCTCCTCTAGTTTCTAAAGGATTCCTACCCATCCACTATCATGATCCCAATTCTAACTTATAAATCTGACTAGACCAGAGGATGTACACTGGTACAGAGAGGAACTGGAAATACAGGGAATCCAGGGCGATGATCCCTTCAGGACCAGTGGTGTGAGTGGTGGTACCGGGAGGGTGGGTTGGAAAGGGAGAACGGATTACAAGGATCTACATGTGACCTCCTTCCTGGGGGATGGACAACAGAAAAGTAAGTGAATGGAGATGTTAGACAGTGCAAGATATGACAAAATAATAATTTGCAAATTATTGAGGGTTCATGAGGGAGGGGGGAGTGGGCATGGAGGGGGGACAATGAGGAGCTGATGCCAGGGGCTTACGTGGAGAGCAAATGTTTTGACAATGATGAGGGAAATGAATGTACAAATGTGGTTTGCACAATTGATGTATGTATGGATTTTGATAAGAGTTGTATGAGCCCCTACAATGATTTTTTAAAAAGATATTTAAAGGAAAATAAAAAACAAGCATCAGATCATTTTTTTAATTATTCACACCCCCCCCCCCCTTAGAGATCTCCGATGTGTACCAAGTTTGAAAGCTGCTATCATCGAAGCACTCTTGCCGCCTGGGTCCCCTATGGGCTCTCCAGGTGACTCCAGCTAGGTGTGCAGTCGGGCTGGGGACCCCTGGCTTTGAGAGGAAGAGCAAGCCAACACCTGCATAAAACGTAAGACGCCCGACATGTGGTGAGACCACCTTCCTGTCCATCTTATTCTTCCCCTCCACTCCAGCCGGGGGGAATATGTAAGTATTAAAACAGAAGGGGCCTGGTCTAAAGCTTTCCCTAGTCCCTTTAGCGAGAGAAGACTGTACTGGCATTGAGAACGTGGGCCTGTCCACGGAGGCTGAGCCTTTCTGAGAAGAAACGACCTCCTCCGATGGGGATGATCTCTGGGTTTAGGTTCTAGAGAACAAACCCACTGCCACCAAGCTGATTCAGACTCGACGACCCTCAAGGCCAGAGTCGAACTGTTCCAGTGGGTGTTCAGGGTCACAGGTTACCGGATACTTCTCCCTCCGAGCCGGTAGTGAGTTTGAACCCCTGACCTTTCACTGAGCAGCCCAAACTTAACTCACGGTGCCACCAGGGTTCCTTCCATTCTTCAGAAAAGGTTTCTTCTACCTCAAATGGCTGACTTGGTTTCATGGACTCTGCATCCCACCGTGTGGATCCTTATGAACTGTGGTTAACCTTGATAAGAACAGAAATTTCAGAACACTCCATTGTGCTTATTCGGAACTTGTACATGCATCAAGAAGCAGTTGTGTGAATAAAACAAGGGAATATGGCATGGCTTAAATTCAGGAAAGGTGTGCGTCAGGGTTGAAAAGACTCTCACCATGCTTGTTACCTCTGCAAGGTGATCATGTCATCAGAGAAGCTAGATTATATGAAGAAGAATGGGGCATCAGGATTGGAGGAAGGCTTATAAACAGGTTTCAAATATGCAGATGATGCAACCCTGCTTGCTGAAAGTGAGGAGCACTTGAGGCATTTGCTGATGAAGATCAAGGATTCGCCCTTCAGTATGGATTACAACTCAGTGTAAAGAAAACCAAAATCCTCACCACTGGACCAAAAGGTAACATCATGATAAATCGAGAAAAGGTTGAAGGTGTCAAGGATTTTGTCTTATGATCCACAATCAAGACTCATGGAAGCAGCAGCCAGGAGATCAAAAACGTTGCATTACGTCCATCTACTGCACAAGACTTCTTTAGAGCCCTGAACAGCAAGGAAGTTACTTTGAGAACTAAAGTGCTCCTGACCCAAGTCATCGTACTTTTAATGACCTCATATGCATATAAAAGTTGATGAATAAGGAACACCAAAGAATTGATGCATGTGAACTGCGGTGCCCGAGAAGAATATTGAAAGCAACACTGACTGCCAAAAGGACAAACATCCCTGTTTTGGAAGAAATACAACCAAAATGCTCCTTAGAGACAAAGATGGGGAGAGTGGGTCTTACATGCTTTGGACATGTCATCAGGAGAGACTGGTCCCTGGAGAGGGACATTGTGTTTGGTAAGGGAGAAGGGCTGCGAAGAAGAGGAAGGCCCGAGACAAGTTGGATCGACACAGTGGCTGCAGCAGTGAGCTCAAGCATGGGAGCAATTGTGAAGCTGCCGCAGCACCAGGCAGTGGTTCATTCTGTTTCGCATAAGGGCTCTATGGATTGATGGCACCTCACAAGAACAACCTAAAACAGAGGTGCCCAACACTCCATGTCCTTTTCTTCCACCAAGGGACTTGGAGTGCCTGCACCTGGCACAGATCAGGCGCCTCCAATTCACAAGGCCAGAGATTCACACCCACCAGCAGCTTTGCACCCGTAACGATGAAGCTCTGAATCCCAGAGATTTTCAGTTTCAGAAGCCCTGTGTTGGGTCAGTTTGAGTTGAAAATGGTTTTATTGACATGAAATTCACATGCCATCCATTTCAATCGTTTAAACATATTACAAGAAATTGTGCATTCATCACCCTTTCAAGTTTAGGACATTGTATTCATTTTTGCACTCAAAACTAGCTCCCTATTTCCCCAACCTCCACTGCGATATCCCTAAAAACTATTAAACCAGTACTGTCCCTATAGATTTTCTTGTTCTGGATTTCACATAAAGAAAAACTTACCAAACCACCCCCCAAACAAACCAAACAACAATAACAAAATAAAACAGAAAACCCTCGATCAAAAAGAGAGCAGAAAATAATAAAAACCAGAACAGATTTAAAAATGGGTCAAAAGGAGGACAAGTGATAAAGTGTTAAATTTTAACATAACTAAACCAAAGCAAACTCACTGCCATTGAGTAAATGCTGGTTCAGTGTGACCCTGCAGGGCAGGAAAGAGCTGCTCTGAGAGTGTCCAAGCTGTTAACTCTTTCCGAGAGTAGAAGTCTACATCTTTCACCTTTGGAGTGGCTGGTGGATTCAAACTGTTGATCTTGTGGCTCATAGCCCAAAGGGTAGTCACTATGCCTCATTAATCCACTTTCCAATGTGCTCTGTTTGGTAGTGAGGCTCTTCATATCCCTGGTCAATGGTGAGAAGGGCTTCATCGAAAGCTTAATCCAGGTGGGCACCCGGCAAAAAGATCTAGGCTTTCACTGCCATTCATAGTCTTCTGCAAACCAGGTGCTCAGAATTTAAGCCCTAATACTGTTCCCTTATCTGGTCTTGACTTTTATTATTTACAGTCCTTGGTTTCCACAGGCTGTGTGCTTCTTCCGTGTGGCCTTAGTTGACACTTCGCTTAGATGGCTGCTTGTTTTAAGACAAGCTTTTAAGACCCCAGACGCTATTCTGTCTGATAGCCTACTTCTGCTATGCAGAAGTGAGTAAGCTGTTTTCTGTCTCTGTGTGGCTTTATGGGCTTCACATTGCAGCAGACACGAACTCACATTCAAGTAACATACTGAACATTGAAAAACGTGTAAGCCAGTACTTGATGTCAGAGAGCACAGACATTTCAATTGGGAAACAAAGACAGAAACACCCTAGACCAGTGTAACATCACTTTTGTGTTTCTTCCCAAACTTATATTGCTCATGAACACAAATTTAAGAAAAATATTAATTTCATAAAGCCCCAAATGCCCACTGCAAAACAAAGTCAGTATTTATTTCTTGATTGCACACCACGTATTTATTTGGGTTTCTCTGAGGCCCCAACCCACAGTCCCTTTGTCTTCCCTGCACTGCTCAGCTAGCAGGTTTGGGCTTTGTTTCTGGGGCATTTTTGGTCAGCAGAGTCAGCTAGCGCCACAGCTCAGAAGATAGATAC
Source organism: Tenrec ecaudatus (assembly GCF_050624435.1). Taxonomy (NCBI): domain Eukaryota; kingdom Metazoa; phylum Chordata; class Mammalia; order Afrosoricida; family Tenrecidae; genus Tenrec; species Tenrec ecaudatus. The sequence goes on along the minus strand of NC_134541.1, from coordinate 36,795,122 downwards.
CCTGCCCCCCTACGCCCCAGCCCCATCACTCTACCTTCCCTCCCCAGCATCACTCATTAGGCAGCCTGATTTCCAGGGTTTCCCTCCCCTTATGATTAGCTTGTTATCTGCTTTTGAAGCTAAACCCTCATTACTGAATTCCCAGATGGGCGAGCAAGCCTGGTATTGCCAGCATCGCCCTCCCTCAGGGGAGCCCTTCCTTCCCATCAGAAAGGGGCAGGCGTTTGGCTGCAGTCCAGCCAAGAGCTTCACAATTCCGGTTTGATAAAACCTTAGAGAGAGTCTTTCTCTCTCGCTCTCTCTGGGAATCCACTTTCTCAATCACAAGCATTTCAGAACTAATTACTCTGATGTGATGCACCTGGCTTTCTCTTACACTTAAATCCTCAACGAGAGAGCAGATTCTCTGGCTGATGAGGTTTATTGGGAAGGCAGGAACCAGAGATGCCTAGCCAGGCAGTTCCAGGGGATGTTGTGGATCCAGAGGCAAGGCTACCAAGTGCCTCCTTCCAGTTCTGCCTCCTGCTGAAAATTTGCATATGCCCCACTCCACCCCCACCTCATCTCACTTCCATGGACTCAGTTCTGACCCAAAACAATGCTATAGAACTGCACCTGTGGGTTTCTTAGCCTGTCACACCTTTCCCCCCTTAATTGGCAAATAATTCACATATCCTACAATTTAATAGTCCAAGCATATTAAGAAGAGTTGTATAATTATCACCACAGTCAGTTTTCACTCTTGTTCTCATTATTATGAGCAAAGCTCCCCCACTTCTTCTCAACTCTGCCTGCCATACCCCCAAGGAACCATCAGTCCAGTTACTGTATATACTTGAGTATAAGCTGAGTTCTTTCAGCACATTTTTTATGCTGAACCCCCCCTCCCAGTTTTTTGTGGTAAATTTAGGTGCCTCTGCTTATACTCGAGGATATAGGTACTTTCTCTGTTAATTTACCTATCCTGAATTTTCATATACAGAAAAACATTAAACAAACAAAATCTAACAAGAATATCAAAGTAAGACAACTTAAAAAAACTCAATAGAAAATATTAAACGAATGGATCATAAGGGAGAGCAAATCATAGGATGCTAAATTTTAACCTAACTGCCTCTATAAAAGCTGATTTTCCAAGGCATTCTGCAGGATAGCGAGGCGATTTTCATCCCTAGATCATGGTCAGAGGAGATTCACTGGGGACTTAATCCATGTGTATTTCCCCTTAACTTATTTTTTTAATAACTGAAACAGGTTTCACATGGGCGATGATGTTACATTTTGACCTAGCTATGTCTGCCATAATGGACTTCACACTGCTCCCTGTCTGAGATAGCAGCTATTCACATCCCTCCACTGGGATGGGAGGAGATTCACCAGAGGTCTAAGCCATGTGTGGAACCTGCAAATAGATTTTGGAATATCAGTGTCATCTGTCGCCTTCTGCAAACCAGTTTTTCACAATTTACGCTCTCATGCCATTCCCTTTTAGACTTGGATTATAGTCTTTACAAGCCTTGGATCACACAGGCTGGGATACTTCTTCCATGTGAATTTACACAGTTGATGCCTCACTTAGATGGCTGCTTATTTGAAAACAAGTGTTTAGGACCCCAGATGATATTTTTTGATAGGTAGGCACCATCTAGTTTCTTCACTATACTTTGCTATAGCACCCACATCTTCAGTGATCTCTTCATGAGGGTCAGCATCAAGCAGAGCCATGTCATAAGAATTGAAGTTAGATGTAACCCTTTAAAAAAATCTTTTTATTAGGGGTTCATACAACTCATCACAATCCATACTTACATCAGTTGTGTAAAGCACATTTGTAAATTCATTGCCCTCATAATTCTCAAAACATTTGCTCTCCACATAAGCCCCTGCCATCAGCTCCTCATTTTCCCCTCCCTCCACACTCTCCACTCTCCCCTCCCTCAAGAACCCTTGAAAATTTATAAATTATTATTTTGTCATATCTTACACTGTCCAATGACTCCCTTCACCCACTTTTCTGTTGTCCATCCCCCAGAGAGGAGGTCACATGTAGATCCTTGTAATTGGTTCTCCCTTTCCAACCCACCCTCCCTCCACCCTCTCGGTATGGCCACTCACACCACTAGTCCTGAAGGGATCATCTGCCCTGGATTCCCTGTGTTTCCAGTTCCTATTTGTACCAGTGTAGAGAAGTAACTCTTTACCAGAATAGAAAGCCATATCTTTCTCCAGTGCAGCAACTGGGGGTTTCAAACCTTGGACCTTGCAGTTAGCAGCCCAATGTGCAACCACTAGGCCACCAGGGCTCCTCCCCCATATGCTGAATCCCAGTGCACAGTTTAACAAGATCCCCAGGTGATTTCTATATATGTTTGTATATGTGTGTATAAATTCTTCCGTAGAGATGTGTCTATGTGGGCTGTTAGGCCCCACTCTATTTTAAAATGTTAAGATGTAGATTCTGATTTGGTATGTATATATAGGAATCACCTTCAGGGCTGCCAGTCAAGATGGCTGACTGATCACACACACAATGAGACCCTCCCCAAGAACCAGGAGAAAACCATCAGAGAAGAGAGAGTAGGGAGAAAGCAGTCTGGAGATCAACAAAGTAGATAAATCATACAAGGCCCCTGAAGTCCAGGCACAGTGGGAGTGGCAGAGGGCAAGAAGCACAGGAGAGATGCCTAGCCCTTGCCAGACCAAACCACTGATACCACCACGGACTTGAAAGACTTAACTCCTCTCTGGGTGTTAATGAACTCCACACACCTGGCCTCCACACTATTCAAGCACACAAGTCATCCTTAAGTATGTGGGCGTCCCTGGGTGGGAGAGTATCCAAGCATACTTGCACCCCTAGACTGAGCCCTCTCAACTGACAAAGTTCCTGACTGATGAATTCCCTGGTAGCCTAGCATCCCTCCACCCTGCTGGCAGCAAGTTTGTGTTCCCATGAGTGAAAAAACCCTAAGCTTAAAAGGCTCTTCATCCTGCCTAAAGTGCCAAGTACCCTGGCAGGCTACCTCATAACACCATCAAGAGGTAAACACCCTAATTAGACCACCCCAGGCTGTCCAGATCACCAACCTGCCCTCTGGGAATGCTTTGCTCTCCTCCCCACTATAACACCTAGGAAGGCATCTGGTAAGTCCCCCTCTCTCCCACCTCCACTTGGAGACCACCATCATCATCTGGAAAGAGTGAACCCTGTCCCCTCCTACCTGAGTCACCTGTCCCTGAAGACAGCCAGCCACAATTAGCCTCACTCGACAAGAATTCCAGTCTGTTAACTCTCTCAGCCATCTATAACTCCAGCTCCCTAGCCAAAAGCCCACCCCTCCCTGCCATTCCAAACACCCCACAGGGCAGAGTCACTCACTCCCAGGCACTGCCTCAACTGCTCAAACGATCCCAGCATAGTCTTGATCGCTCCAAACAAACTTTAGACCCCAGCTCGGTTTCTTCTTCTCCTTCTTCTTCTCCTTATTGTCCTCCTCCTTCTTGTGGTCATTTGTTTTTACCTTTCCTTTTCTCCTCCTTCTAATTCCTCCTTAATCAGTACTTTCCCGTTTGTTGTCTTCAAAATCAAAACCACACCCCCAGAAGTTGTCCTCACCATATCTACAATCCTCAAGTTAATAATACCCCCACCTCATCAGTCAACATCTGTTGGGAACCAGCCTCTACAACTTAGGAATGGATCCTAAGAGGTGGTTGTGTAATTGAAGAGTAAATTAAAGAAACAAAACACAAGGCACGCAAGGGCTAACCTGGAACCAGAGAAGGGCGAATGTATTCTCTCACAAACTTAAATAATCTTGGGCAAGCAAGCCATGTCATACACATACGTAACTGAAAAGGGTGTATTCGAGGCATATATGTAACAGGAAGGATGAACTAGGACATGCATGCAACAGGGAAGGGACATGCCAGGGGCATACAAGTGACAAGAAGGTATATACATGTAACAAGATGGGTGGGTTCTAGAGTTAAGATGGCAGTCTAACCTTGGCTGTCCCTGAGATGGCTTGACCTTAAATGTCCCTGGACTCTTTTCTAAGGGGGGGCGGGAATCTATGACCCATAGCTAGAGGGAGTGGGCCATACTTAGGGTTAGATAGTCTGATTGCTTTCGATGGCATATAATCTTCAGGCAGATAGACTTCAAGCAGTTGAACTTCAAGAGTATAGTAGCAGCCATATGCTTGCCAGCAGCTCCTTAAAAATGGCATTACGGGGGGATGTTGTGGGGAAGAACATTTACTTAGGAGAATGTGACTTGGATGCATCTCCAACTCATGAGTGTGAAGGCTTTCCTCCACCAGAATCTGCCTCCCAGACTCCTTAAATATGAACATAGATACTTTCTTCCCGGTTCTCAGTTTCCCATAAACATATTATTTAGATCCCCTCAGCCAGTTCAGGGATATACCCTGCCCCACCATCCTCTACCTCCTCTTTCTAGGGCATCCAATAAAAGCTGCACAGTGCTACTCCCCACTCCCTGTTCATTCTCAGAGACCCCTACCCCTTGGAAGGTGTGAGCCCCACCCCATCCCTTTTTGCTCCCAGCATAAGTCTTGAATCCAACCAAACCCTCTACCCTTCTTCAGAAAACATACTTTTCTTCAGCCCACATCAGCAACAAATCTCCTAAGAAACATGTAGAGCCCAAACAAGCATTTACAGCTCTTCTTTTTCTTATTTTTAATTAAAAATAATAATTTCTCATTCTCTTTCCTTCTCTTTAATCCTTTTTCCTCCTCTTGTTCTTAAAATAAAAGCTCATACTATTATTGCAACTCTTTATCAATCATTATTACATTTTCCTTCATTCTTAAAAAATTTTTTTTCCAGGGGAGAGCATGAAAGCAGTCCACCACTACCACAAATTATGCTGTCGAGTTTCCCAAATTTGGAGAAATCACAGGGGTCAGCACATCCAGAGTGCAATGGATAAGCCTCGCCCTGGGAAAACCACCTTCGTGATCATGGTATCTCGCCTGCCAGGTAAGCATTCCTTCATTCTTAGAAAATAAGCAAATATTTCCCTCTTTTTTCTATTCTTATAACCCACCAATTAGCAGTACCTGATTCTTTTTCCTTTTCTTCCATCCTTTAATACATTCTCTTCTTTTTTTGGAGCTCTTCCCAATACTTGATCTGAAATGTCTACTACTTCCCCATGACACCACCTAGCAGAGGTAACTACCCTATATAGGCCCACTCCTGCCATCCCTTGCAGCTACACCAAGATATGAAGGAAACAACAGAAACTATCACTCTACACAAAAGAAACAAAACACGAGAAACAGTTACAAATTGCCGAACAACACCTAGACCTAAAAGAAATGGCTAAAATGGAACAGGCTATGGCATTAGCAGAAAAAGAAATCAGAAAAATGATAACTGCATATGTGCAACAGATGAAGAAAGATTCTGAGAGAAATCAAAAGAATAGAAAGGCTAGAAACTTCGCTCCAAATCATGAAAGAAAAATTAGAAACAGAAACACAGTAGTTGAGCCCTATGATAACTGAGTTACACAATATTAAAAAGAATAGAGAGATAGAGTCAAAGAAAAGGAAACCTGGATTAGCGAGCTTAAGGATAAATCTTTGGACTCCAATCTAAGAGAAGAGCAAGCAACAAAAAGAAAAGTTTCAAAGAAAACCTCAGAACTATGTGGGAAACAATCAAGAAGAACAACCTATGGTGCAAGAAGAACAACCTATGGTGCATAGGGATTCCAAGAGAGGAAGAAATAAAAATCCACAGAGAGAATAGTCCAAGAATTCCTGGAAGAAAACTTTCTTTACTGCATAAAACATGAAAAAATAAGTACTCAGGAAGCTGAGAGAACTCCAATCAGGAGGGACTCCCAAGAGGAAAATGCCCTGACATATAGCAGTCAAACTCTCTAATATCAAAGACAAGAAAAAAATTCTAAGAACAGCCACAGAAAAGAGAAGAGGCACATACAAAGTGGTGCCAGATAGAATAAGCTCCAGTTTTCCAGTAGAAATTATGCAGGCAAGAAGACAGACAGTGGAGTGACTTACAGAAAGTCTCGAAGAAAAACAAACTGTTGATCTTGTACACAGCAAAATTATTACTCATGTAAGAGGGAGAAATAAAAGCATATCCAGACAAAGAAATTAAAATAATTTGAGAAAAACAAGACCACCACTACAAATAATACCAAATGGAGTACTATGGCCCCCAAATCAACAACAGCAGCATGCAAACTGAAAACACATACAAGACAATTCCTCACAAAAACCCACACCCTCAAAACAATATTCAAAACAATACAGGAAGCACAAAGAAAGTACTCTCTACATACACAAACAAATACAAATCAAAATGACAGTAAAACCTATACATATCAATAATCTCATTGATAAGTATAGAGACAGAGAGTAACAGAATGGATAATCAAACAAGGCCCATTAATATGCTGCTTACAAGTTACACACCTCAGAAACAAAGACAAAAACAAACTAAATATCAAAGGCTGGATAAAAACATACCAAGTAAATGGCAAACAAAAAAGCAGGAGTTGAAATATTAATCTCTGAAAAATTACATTTCAAAGCAAATAACATAATGAGAGACGAGAACAGGTACCATCTAATGATAAAAGACATAACCATTATAAATATATGTGCACCCAGTGAAAGGCTCTCAGAATTCATTAACCAAATCTTCACAGAAGAGCAATACAGGCAGCTCGATAGGCGTAATGAGAGATTTCAATCCTCCACTCTGAAGGAAACCAGATCATTAGGAAGAAAACTCAATAAAGACACAAAAGAGCTCAACGACAAAGTCAACCAACTGGACCTCCTGGTCATATGTGGAGCATTCTACCAAATGAGGGCCGAGTATACCTTCTTCTCCGGCGCACACAGGACATTCTCAAGAACAGACCACATTCTAGGCCACACATTTTTAAAAACAAGATTCCACAACCTCTTTTCTCAGATCACAATGCGTTAAAACTAGAACTCAACAACAGAAGGAACAGAAACACAAAGGCAAACACATGGAGGTCGATCAACATTCCACTTAAAAGCAGCTGGGTAAGAACCATCTTGAGGATCCTGTATATTCTGATTCAGAATACCTGGGGTGGGAATGTAAATTCTCAGCAGGGACTTACATGGGAATGAACTCGTTTGAAGGAGTCACCTTCAGCCCTAACAGAGGACATCCTACCACCTGTTGCGAAAGCAAAGAGCCCCAGTGGGGCTGTGGGATAAGCATGGGGCTGCTAATTGCAAGGTCAGGGGCTTCAAACCCGCCAGCCAGTGTGAAGAAGAAAGATGGATGGACTGTCTCAGAAACCGTATTTAGGGTGCCAAGAATCATAATGAACTCTATGGCAAGGGGCTGAGATTCACTGCCAAAGCATCGTCAATCATACTGAGACTCTTAGTGCTGAACAGTTGGGTTGTTTCTATCATTTAAAGTGCGAGTCTTGTTTCCTTACTTAACAACAATCGCCTGTAAGCTAATGCTGTTTCCCTGGAGAGGCAAGAGAGAACCGAAGTTAAGGGAATGGGCTTCAAGGTCAGGCTTCCCTGCATATAAAGCCTACCTCCACCTCTGAGTAAGTGTAGCATTTGGGGCAGGGAACGAGTCTCCCTGAGCTTCAGTACCTTAAACTGAGTGTGGAAAAGGGGGTGGTGGGTGGTGTGAGTGTGTGAGTGTGTGAGTGTGTGTGTGTACTATGACATACAAATGCTTTTAAAATTGTGGGTCACAGTCCCAATGTGGGAGGTACTGAAAATTTTGAATATATAAAAGGTTTGGTTTGGTAATGACCCCAAATAAACTGAAGCCAAAAGTTTTTATTTTATTTTGGTACGGTAAGGGGTCATGAGTTGGAAAAGCTTAAGAAGCCTATTTATAGAGAGGTAGTGGTCAAATTCAGCTTGACATTAGAATCACGTGGAACTTCTAATCATTCTGTATTAGTGAGTGTGGGCTGACTGATCAAAGCACCTAAAAAACACCCCCTCCTCAGGTGCTGCCAGGGCTGATAAAGCATCACGTAGGTTCATTGTGAGGCTGAACCAATGCAATGTATACAAAGTCTTGCTGCTCAAAGTGTGGCCTTAATCAGTATGGTTGGCACTGTGCAATTGTGAGGTGTCATCGAGACTGGGCAACAGGCATCAGAAGATTCACAACAAGCAGTAACCAAACAAATAACAATGCATTGGTGAGAATGGAGGGGCATTGGAGCCAAGTCCCAAAGCCCACCTATGGAAGTGGAACATCCCCCACAGAGGGGTCGCAGGAAGGGTTGGGTTGAGTCAATCAGGGAGCAGTAGAGCACTAATGGGTCATGCAATATACCTCTGTTCCCTGGAGGCTTCCTCACCACCCCCACCACCCCCACCACCCCAGCTACCATGACATCAGTGCCGCCTCCCAATCTAAACTAGATGGGAGCATGTACATAGGTATAGGAAAGAGGTAAAACACACAACACTTGAATCCAGGAACAGGAATGGGAATAGAGATAACAAAAGGGGAAGGAGGAGAGAGGTGGGGAGGGAGGGGGGCACCGATCGCCATGAATGGCACATACCACACTCCCCCAGCCAGGGGGAAGAACAGAAACCAGAGGGGAAGAGAGAAAGCGGTCGGTGTGAGATTAGAAAAATAATTAACAGTCTACAGTCTATCAGAGGGTCATGAGGGTTGTGGGCAGGGCGGGGGGAGGGGAAAAAAAGAGCTGATCCCAGGGGCTCAATGGAAAGTAAATGTCTCGAAAAGAATGATGGAATATGTGTACAAATATGTTGGATACAGTTGATATATGGTTTGTAACAAGAGTTGTAAGAGTCCCCAGTAAGATGGTTTTTTAAAGAGTTGTATAAAGTAGTCTCTTAAATAAAAGCTATTGTTCTTCCCTCCTTTTTGATGTTTTTTCCCCTCTTGTCATCTTTAATTTTGGGTGTTTATATGTGTTCCTTTTCTAACTAAATTGGGTTAGTTAGTGGTTTGTTTTATTGACTTTTTTCCCCAAGGAAACAGCTTTTTAACTTAAATTTTGCTTTCATCTTTATTGATTTCTTCCTGTGTTTTTAATGACTTATTTTATTGTTCTTTCCTGGTTTTTAAACTTGGTTATTTAGCTTATTTATTTTACTTTTTAGCCTTTGTTCATCTAGCTGTATAGGTATAATCTTCACTCTCTTGCTAACCATTCTAGAAATTCTCCATTTCATTTAAAACAAGTTAGATTTTGCTGAAGACAATTTTTTTAAATTGTTGCATCAATCTGATGACAGGGTACTGCCAAAAACTCAAGTCCGATTCAGAAGAGGACATAAAACAGGGATATCATTAGTGGTTTCTGATGGATCTTGCCTGAAAGCAAAGACAATCGTAGAGAAGTTCACATATGTTACATCGACAGTGCTAAGGTATCATTCTGTGTGGTCCATAACAATTTATGGATAACACTTTGAAGAATGGGAATTTTGGGACACTTAATTTTGCTCATGTGGAGCCAGTACATGACTGGAACAAAACAAGGGGACGTTGTGTAGCTGTAAAGGAGCTTTTGCAGTGCAGCGGTCATGTGCTGTGTTGTGGTCTGTGTGGTCAGCGATTCAAAATCCTTATCAGCTCTGCACAAGAAAGGCTGGGCTTTCGATTCACATAAAGTTACAATCTTAGAACCCCACAGAGGCTCACTGAAAGTCAGTATTGACTCGATGATGATAAGTTTGGAGTTTGGTTTGATAGAGTTTAACATCAGGAAATGTATGCATCGGGGTTGTATTCTTTCCCCACACTCATCCGGTCTGTGTGCTGAGCAAATAATCTAAGAAACTGGACTATACTATGATGATCAGGGCGTCAGGAATGGAGGAAGATTTATTAACAACGTGTAATATTCAGGTGACAAAACTTTGCTTGCTAAAAGTAAAGAGAACTTGATCAAACTGATGAAGATCAAAGACTACAACTTTCAGTACAGATTGCAACTCAACATAAAGAAACCAAAATCTCTCATAATAAGTGAAATATAAAATATTGAAATTGTAGAGCATTTTGTTTTACTTGGGATTATAATTGCTGTTCGTGGAACAGCAGTCAACAAATCAAATGACACATTGCATTGGGTAAATCTGTTGCATGCAACCTCTTTAAAGTGTTAAAAACCAAATGTGTCACTTTGCAGACTAAGGTGCACCTGGCCCAAAGCATGGTGTTTTAAAATTGCTTTGTATGCATGTGAAATGGTCAGTGAATAAGGGAGACCGAAGGAAAACCAATGCCTTTGAAATATAGCATTGATTAAAATACTGAGTATAACATGGACTGCCAGAGGATGAGCCCATTTGTCTTGGAAGAAGTCTATCCAGTGTGCTCCTTAGAGGGATGAGGATAAGACTTTGCCTCCCATATTTTGGACATGCTACTAGGAGTATCACGTTTGGTGAAGTGGACGGTCATCAAGGACGAGGAAGACTCTAGATGAGATGGACTGATACAGTAGCTACAACAATGGGTTCAACAATCATAAGCGTGGCGCTTAACTGGTCAGTTTCATTCTATTGAACTATCATATGGACAACATGAGTTATCCCTGACTCATGTCAGGGGCACCTAACAATAAATACAATAACACCTGGTGTTAGTTCTTCTCTGTTTACCTGTAATTGGGGTAACTAGATACTTTGCCCTGAATCGATCAGAGAAAGACCAGCAGAGAAGGGGGGAAGGGAGACTCCGGATAGGGCAAGATATGACAAAATAACGATGTATAAATTACCAAGGGCATATGAGGGAGGGGGGGATGGGGAGGGAGGGGGGAAAAAAAAGAGGACCTGATGCTTAAGTGGAGAGCAAATGCCTTGAGAATGATTGGGGCAGGGAATGTATGGATGTGCTTTATACAATTGATGTATGTATATGTATGGATTGTGGTAAGAGTTGTTTGAGTCCCTAATAAAATGTAAAAGAAGAAAAGAGAAAAAAATGATTAGGGCAAAGACTGTACAGATGTGCTTTGTACAATTGATGTATGTATATGTATGAACTGTGAAAAGAATTGTATGAGCCCCAATAAATTGTTAAAATAATAAAAAAAAGAAGTAACACTGGAAATAGAATTCAATTTCAGCAAGACAGGGACAAAAGGTGCAAAGGAAAAGTAAGATTTAAATTAAAATGGGGAAGGGAAAAGGCAGTGAAGTTTTCAGACTATGAGACCATATTTCTGGTCACTACTCCAAAACAATATAACAAGGAGCTATAGAGTTGAGAAGTGAGAAAAACATCCTGGTCCCTCTTGTCCTCCTACAAATATAGAAAACATAATTTCATTTTAAAATAAGCCAATAGTATTAAATTAAACTCCAGTTGGAAAACAACTATAAGGAAAAGAGAAAATATGGAGAAGAATGAATAAGCCTTTTACTTGCAAGTAACTCTAGAGAGTCTTGTTCACAAAAAAATGAAGACAAGGACCTCACATTTTAAAATAAATTAAACAAAACTAATGAGCTGATCAGAGTAATGAAATAAAAACACATTAGAGCATTCATAAAAGACGTGATTCAAAAAGTAACATTTTGGGGGGAAAGTGATAAAACTCAGCACAAATTTGGCTATAAAACACAAAATTATTTTAGAAGCTGAAAGATTAAGCTAGAAGGAAACCAAGAGTAAATGCTCAACAGGGATAATGACTAAGAGAAAATGTGAAAAAGAGGAAAATATTTAAAATAAAAATATGCAGGGAGAGGAAATGCATTTTAAGAAAGTGATAGACATTAAAAATTAGGCAAAGATCATCTAACATGTGCATAATAGTAGACCCCAATGCAAAAAATCAACACAATGAAATAAATTCTAAAGGTATAATTCAAAAACACTTTCTAAAATAGAAATGATATAAAACTACATATTGAGTGAGACTATCATATACATATTAAAATCAATCCAATAATGGCTAACACATAAAACAAAATACTTTAGCCATACATGCAAAATTATCAAATACCTTATAAAGCAAAGAAAAGAGATTACCATTGTACTTTGACATAATACTTTATGCCTAGAAAGTAACATACTACAGTTAGGCAATTAAAGGTAATAAAATGTGAACTGAAATTTTTGTCAGTTTGGCAGAAGTTAGTAAGAACCTGACCTCCTTTCATTTTACAATGGAGAGGGAGAATAAAAATCAACAACATCAGCCCAAGGCTGATTCCAATGAGGCACAGGTCAGCCATGTTTGCACTCACAAAACTTATTACCAGTTCTAACAACTGTACCACCTACAACCCTCTCTACCTCTGGGTTGAGTTCAATAATTTGTTGTAACAGCCACGGAACATTCACTGACCATACTCACAGTTTGGGGGCTTCTTGGTGAAGAAACAGGTCTCAATTCAGGTTCAAGGACACTCAGGATACAGTTATTTGACCAAGACAGTGTCTTCTCAGTTGGGTTTGCACATGCTGTCCTCAGTGGAAGCATCTCAACACTGGCACGCAGGTCTCCACATGTCTTCTCCAGCTCTCTGAGTGTCTCAGCAGCAGGAAAGGGAAGGCAGAGAGATTAAGTCTGGCCTCCAGTGAGCTATTTATCTCCATCACACTACCAAATGAGGTCATCAAGCTGCAACCTGATTGACAGGTGAGACTCCACTCTTTCGCAAGTTGACAGGAGATTATGTAACTGGCAAATATCCAGCCTTCTCGGTGGATCCTAGCTATCGCATATTTGCATAATGCAACCCACCAGTCATTTGGTGAGAAATACAAAGATTATAGCTCAAAACAAACAAAACACCCCCTAAATTCAAACTCACTGCTGAGTGGATGATACCAACTCCTAGTGACCTGATGGGGACAGAGTCGAACTGCCCCTGTGAATTTCTGGGATTGTACATCTTTACAGAAATGGAAAACTTCATCTTTCTCCATTGGAGCTGCTGGCGATTCAAAGTGCTGACCTGGCCGTGAACAGCCCAGTGTCATGCCCCCGTTATGCCGGCAAGGCTCCTCGCAGTGTAGCTCAATAAGGTACTGTAGCTTAATGCTCCAGGCAGACCTTTCCCATTAGTTAATCTAAATGTTTGCTTGGTTTTAAGATGACTTTAGGAGATGCTTTTGGTTGAAAGTTTAAAGATTCTCTCAGGACAATCACTAGGTAAACACGCCACATTGAATGTCTGACCAGCTGGTCTTCGAAGGCTGGCACAGGCTAAGATGGCTCTGCCATAGGTTCAATTACGGTGAAACGCTGCTCCCGGGCCTGGTCGTGGACGGACCGGATGGCCTCAGAGAAAGAGGTGGATGGAATATTAGAAGCTACCAAATGGAGGCTTTTTGATGCCCTGACACCTGTTCAGAATGGTACCCCCACTCCAAAGTCAAAGAAATTGCTATGCATACACCTGACAACATATCCTAGTCTTTGATTACACATACTGAGACATAAATGGTTCTGTATTTGTTCTGAGTGTGTGCTACTCAGCAGAGCTGTGTTTTCTGTTTCTTTTGTTTCCATCCATCATCCTGGCACCTTTCCAAAGTCTTTGTTTATGTGCTTTTCAGCTTTCAAAGTACCGCTTCTCTGGAGGCAGGAGGGCTTAAGGGTATTTAGAAACCTCCTTCCAAGAGGAAACAAAGGGACTTCAGGTCACTGAGGTGCTTAGATAAGACAGTAGCATACACATGGCAGCAATCTTAAAGTAACAACTTGGACCCGACACGCTATACAACATTCATGGCCCCATCTTATTTTGAAACGTTCAAGTACAAGCAATCTCCCCAAATAAAATCTCTCATATGCCTTTTGTTAACTGTGAGCTTGTTTGTTTGTTAGATGTCATTTATACAAATGTACAAACCTTAAGCACACAGCTGTGTCTTGGTGCCTTCTAGCTCCTGGCGCCAAGCCCAAGACAAAGAGCATTTTTATCACCCAAGAAAAACCTTTCTTGTGCCCCTCCTAGCAGATTGCTTCTGTTTTAAGAATCCTACAAATGTTCTTTTTGATAGAGCATGAGAAAGGAAATTTAAAAAATCATTTTATTGGGGACTCATAACATTTCATATATCAGTTGTACCAAGCATATTTGTACATATGTTGTCATCATCATTTCCAAAATATTTTCTTTCTACTTGAGCACTTGGTACAAGCTCCTCTTTTATCCCCTCCCTCCCTCAGAAAGGAATTTTTTAATTAAAAAAATGACCCAAGTAATACACCCCCATTCACACCTGCCCACAGGGATGAAATCATGGTCTCCAAATTTACTAACCAAGAGAGGTTGCCTTTTATAAGCAGTGGAAAAGAATATCTACTTGTCAGCCAGGAGACAGTGCTTGCAAAGAGAGGCATGCATAAGTAAACCCTTGCATCTCTCCTAGGTCGGGTGCCTCGTCCATGAAATGAGCCTCTGGGTTCAGAGTGCTGACGATGTCCCAGCTTTAGAATCCTAAGCATTAGAACTACTTACAGGAGTCAAGAAGTCTGCCAGCAATAGAAGCCCAGTAGTTTTGCTCAGATCCAGAGTGTGAGAGCACATTGGTTGAGTTCTTATAGGCAGAATCCCAGTCTTTGCCACATGTTAGCTGTGTGTGACAGGCTGGGTTCTCTTGAGAAGCAAAACCAGTTATGCTTGTAGGTGTGTATATATAGAAGGAGATTCATATCAAGATATGTTTCCCATAGTTGTGGAAATGCATAAGTCCAGTCCGGTTCAAGTCCATGGGTCAAAAAAGCTGAATGCTGCTCCTGACTCCTGTAGCTGCAGGGGCTGGTGAACAGGACACAGGAAGATGAAGCAGGAAGGCTGCAGGCTGGTGGATGCCGAGCTGAATGAATCCAAGAAAGTCGGATGGCTCCTGGGATCAGCAGGCAATAAAACAGGAGGTCAACAAACCGAGATAGGATCCAGAGCAAGCAGTAGGAGTGAGAAATCTTCCTAACACTGTCAGTTTATACAGAGGAGGCCACGCCATGCATGAATCCACTCAATCCAATCGAGCTTGTGACCAGATCAAGGCGGTCTCTCCTTCCCACCACTGCTTGGCTGCTTCACAGAAGATCCCAACATGGAGTTGACCACACCGTTAGGTAATATCCTGGGAGAATCTTGTCCCACCAAAGTTGACATAACCTTGAGCAGGTTCTGAAATGTTTCTGTGCCTCGGTTTCTTCATTTGTAAAATAGGAACAATAGCCAAATCCAAAAGAGGGAATGGAATCTGAACTCAAATTCCGAGCACTTGTTTACGGAAGGCTACGGATGAGAGTGGAAGCCCCCAACCCACTGCAGCATCCTCACATGGATTACGCCTCTAGGAAATTCCTGCTGAACACATCCAGGGATGTGAATGGCCTTGCTATCAAACAGAGCATTATCAAACTGATTATGACTGATTCGGTTGGGCTAAAATGTAATATCTCATCATTTGATCTCCCTGTTGACCCATTTTAAAGTTGTTTTCATTTTTAATATTTTCTGCTTTCAATTGAGGTTTTTCTATGTCTGACGAGTTGATTATTTGTTTGCTTGTTTGTTTGTGTTCTGTATTATTTTGTTTGGTATATGAAATCTAGGATTGGTGGCTCCATAGAGAGAGTAACTGGATAATAATGACCGATGGGCATGCCATGGCCCTAAGACCCTTCCCCCAGGACTCTCCTCAAACCCTGAGCCTCACTCTGCAGAGTAGAGAACTTAAGGCCAGGTGGAACCAAAAGAAGTCACAACTGAATTCAGTGATAGTGAAATCCTAAAAAAGAAAATAAATAAATAAAATCCTATAGAGGTGGACACCTGGGCTAAAGATTCTGTCCAGAGCAACTCAGTGATATCTAGAGTTCCTGAAATGTGCCATCAAGACACTGCACACCAAGTCCCCAACCCATCCCCAGCCCTAGCCAAGGCCCCAGCAGACAACGATGCTGAGAAAGGTAATTTCCCCAGTTTCTTAAAGAGATGTTTGATTTGAAAGATCCTCTAGTAGGCATGGGGATCATACCAAGTTGCTCATCTGTCCAGAGGATGGATGGTAAGCTGGCAAAAGCAGAAGAGGACCCTTCACGCATGTGAGCTCTGCCTCCTGCCAGAAGCCCTGAGTGGCACCTTACACACAGTTACCAAGAGGAATGCCCCTCCTTGAAGAGGGACTGGCCAACATGCAACCCCTAGCGGGCTGAGTGAGCTGCAGCAGCAGTTTGAGGACCTTGGTGACCACAGATCTCAATCCAACATCTACACCCTGTCCCAAAAGAGAAAGGTGATACTTAACCTTCTCACCTCCACGTGCCCTAATTTCTCAAACAGGTGGACCTGCCTCTCTTAGACTTAAGTAGAACTCAGGAACCACCACTTAAAAAAAAAGAAAGAAAAAGAAACCACCATTTATCTGTCAGTTTGTCATACTGTGGTGGCTTGTGTGCTGCTGTGAAGCTAGAAGCTATGTCCCTGGTATTTCAAAGGCCAACAGGGTCACCCAAAGTAAATACATTTCAGAGCTTCCAGACTAAGAACAGACAACAAAGAAGAACTCTTCACAGATGCCCACTTCAGAAAAAGTAGCCACTGAAAACCTTTTGCATAGCTTTAAAACATTGTCAGACACTGAAGGTCTAATGAATGAAAGCATAACATGGTCAGAGGTAGTGCCAGAGGACAGGCCTTTTGGGTCCCAGGGCACCAGACACGTGACTGAGAAGGTGCTGATTTCTCAGAGAGGAGGCCACCATGGTGAAGTGAATGGAGTAAAGCCTGTGCGAGGAGACCCTTTAGGATCTTCTTTGGCTGATGGGGCACAACTCAAGCTGAGAAGAAACATGCAAAAATCTGCTAATGACCAGAATTAGATGTACAAAGATGAATCTAGGAAAGTTGGAAGTGGTCAAAATGAAATGGAATGCATAAAGGTTGATATCCTACACATTAGTGTGAGATAAAATTGACTGGTGTTGGCCATTTTGTCAGAATATCCTATGAGCTCCTATACTGGGAACAACACAATCAAGAGGAATGGTGTTGCATTCATTGTCAAAAAAGAAGTTGCAAAATCAATTTGAAATACAATTCTGCCTGTGGTTGGATTATATAACTCTGTCTTCAAAGAAATCTAATCAATACAACTATTCAAACTTAAGCACCAAGCACAAAGCTAGTGATAAGGAAATTGAAGAATTCTACCAGTTACTTCTTCAATCAGAAATTGATCAAACATGCAATCAAGATACTGAACATAATGAAAAATACCTACACTACAGTCGACAAAATAAAGAACTAGAGCCTACTAAAATATGATACTTATGCACACCAAAAGATTTCATCAAAAGAGTTAACAGAGAACCCACAGTTTGGGGAAAATATTCAGTAATAATATACCAGCTATAGGGCCAATCTCTAAAATCTATATAAAATGACAACATCTTTTTTTTATTTTTTGTAAATTTAAAGAGCCTTTATTTGGTTATAACCAGTCTGCCAGAATATAAAAGTGATTTTTTTTTCAGTCCTGGGTATATATTTCAGTTCATCTTTAAATGCAAAAACCACTTTATATCAACGAGTAATTGAATATTAGGAAACCATCCCAGCCCACACTAGATCAAATCCTTAAGTCTTCCATTAGCCCATATGTCTGATACTAGTCCCTAAATTCCTCCTCAGCCTCATGCAGCACAGGCAATAGTGCAGAATACAAGAGGATCAGAGACAAGTGGGTGGAAAGTACTGTGGATCCAATGGTGCTGGATGCATCTCAAGGGCTCTGTGTGTCATCAGTGTGGCTCCACCAGCCTTGTCAACAGGAGTGCACAACACAGAGAGAGTGGATCTGACCAAAATGACAGCATCTTAACAAAAAGATACAAATAATCCAGTGAAAAAAATGAGCACAAGCCATGAATAGACAATTTACCAACGACAACATCCCAGTGGCCAACAAACATATGAAGAAATGCTCAAGATCATTGATCAATAAGAGAAATACAAATTAAAACCACAGTACAATATTAATTCTCACTGACACTTTCAGCAAAATTCAATAAAACAGAAATATGCTGGGGAGGATATAGGGAGATAGGAACACTTTTACATTGCTGGTGGGACTTCAGAATTGTGCAACTACTATGGAAATCAGTATGGCACTTGGTAACCAAATGCAAATCCAACTACCTTATGATCCGCAAATCTCTATTGAGTAGATACCCTAAAGAAATAAAGAATGCACCTCTGTTTATTACAAAAATGTGAATAATAGCAAAAACAGGGAAACAGCTAAAAAGCCCAACAATAAAGAAATAGATACACGAATTCTGGCACTCTTATATTGTGGAATTTTATGCATCAATGAAAAACAATAACAACTCAAACACTGCAAGCCATGGACAAAACTGGAGATTATTATGCTTAACAAATTCAGTCAATCCTACAAAGATAAATATTTAATATCACTGTTGTAAGGAGAAGAAAAAAGAAGCATGGTTTATACATCAATAGACAAAATGATGATGACTGCGAGGAGACAAGGGAACAGAATTGGACCAGGAGAAGGAGAAGGACAGGAGAGGGGAGCAAAGAGGGGGACAAAGAGAGCGGGGGTTGGGGGGCGGCAAAATGATGCATTGACAATTATTGGCAATTACAATGCAAAAGTTGGAAACAAGAAGGAACTATAGTTGGAAAATAGGGGCTTGCTGATAGAAATAAAGGAGGAGAGCTCAGGATAGAATTTTGCATGACCAATTTTACTAAGGCTTGCTCACACAAAATACCTTTTCAGCAGCACAGAGGATGACTATACACACGGGCTTCTCCATATGTAATACACGGAACTCTACTGGACTATATCTCTGGAAATAGACAAGGGAGGAGCCAGGCCAGTGGCCGACTGTGGAACAGACCATCATTTGCTCATATGTAAGTTCAGGTTAAGGCTGAAGAAAATTAAAATAAATTCACGAGAGCCAAAATACAGCCTTGAGTCTACCTCACCTGCATTTCAAGAACATCTCAGCAACAAATCTGACACATTGAACACTAACAACAGAAGACCCGGTGAGCTATGAGATGACACGAGGAAGCCAAGGGTCACTGAAAAGACATGAAAGAAAGAAAAGGTCAAAATGGATGTCACAAGAGACTGAAACTTGCTCTTGATCATAGAGTGGCTAAGGCACATGGAAGCAAAAATGAAGTAAAAAATCTCAACTTAAGAAAAAAACGGAAGCCTCGAGTTCCAATATTGAAAGATTTATAGATAAAATATTGAACCATGCAGGAAGCATCAAAAGAAAGGGGGGTGGGAAATACACAGAGTCACTGTATCAAAAAGAACTAGTTGACTTTCAACCATTTCAAGAAGTACCATCTGAAGAAGAACCAGTGTACTAAAGGAAGAAGTTCAAGCTGCACTGAAAGCATAAGGCAACAACAAGGCTCTGGAAATTGATGGAATGCCAATGGAAATGTCTCAACTAGCTAATGAAGCACCAGAGACACAATGACTTGGCCAACTGACTAGAGAGATCCACATTTGTTCCCATTCCAAAGATTGGTGACTTGATAGAATGCACAAGTTATAGAAAAATATCATTGATATCACATGCAAGTAGAGTCTTTCTGAAAATAATTTTTTTAATGTATGCAGCAGTACATTGACAGTGCGCTGCCAGAGGTTCAGGCAGGATTCAGAAGAGGACATAGAATAAGGGATTTCATTGCTAACATCAGATGGTTCTTGTTTGAAAGCAGAGAAGACCAGAAAGGACTTTGCTTGTGTTTCATTCACTATTCAAAGGCATTCGACTGTGTGGAGCATAACAGACTTTGAACAACCTTGAGAAGAATGAGAACCCCCCAAATACTTCGTTGTTGCCCCTGAAGAACTTGTACGTGGATCAAGAGACAGATTTGCAAACAGAACAAGGGAATACTGCATGGTTTAAAATCTGGAAAGGTGTGCATCGGAGTTATATTCTTTCTCCATACTTAGTCACTGAATAAGTATTCACTCTATGCTGAGCAAATCATCAGAAAAGCTGGGTTATATGAAGAACAATTTGGTATCAGGATGCGAAAAAGGCTTATTATGAGCCTGAGATATGCAGATGACACAACCTTGCTTGCTGAAAGTGAGGAGGGCTTGCTCCCGGCCCATGACTCAGGGTCAGGGTGAGGAACAGAGCTGCCCCTCTGACCGTGCCGGCCATTCTAGAACTTCTGTCCAGTGCCTGACTGGTTCTCTGTCTGCCTGCCTCTGCCCCCAGTCCTTCCTCGCTGCTGTGTCGCAGGGGCTAGGGAATGGAGATGAAGCTGTTACCGAGACCCCTTGGGGGAGCGAGGCAGCTCTAGAACCCTCATCAAACCCTGACCTCTGTCTTGCTTCCTCCCCGAGGCCAACAGGGCTCGGGTGTGGCAGCCTGTAGGGGTGGTGAACCTTGCTCCAAGGCTGCCCGCCTTCCTCACCCATTGGGAGCTTACCTACCCATCTAACCAAGTGCCTTTCACCAGTTGCCCCTGCCCCCTCAGACCTGCCTGGTCCTGGCCCACTCCACGTGGGGAGGGGTGGTCCTTTCTGTCTGGGCTGGGATCTAGAGAGGGGGCTTATATCCTGTGTTGCCTCTCCATTAGCTCCTCTGGCCCAGCCTCAAGGGACGGCTGTGCTCGGGGCCTGTGCTGGCGGCATTTCTGCGGGGCTCTGTGCCCCCTGGGCTAGGAGAAAACAGCACCACTCTCCCTTCTCCCAGTACCCAGTGCCGGACCTAGCCCAGGGTTCCGAAGCACTGACCCTTCTTGGCATGTAAATGACTTGTGGCCTGGCCTTCCATGGCCCCTGCAGACTGTCCCTCTGGGTGGATTCCAGACAACGAGGATCACAGGGGGGTGGCTGGAGGGTGGAATTCAGGGCACCCTGAAGGTGTCAGGAGGGAACATAGTATTAACACTGAGCAGTTCACCCAAAGGTGGGTAGCTGTCACCCACCCGCTGAAGCCCTGCTCCTGGAAGCATCGCGCCCTCGGAAACCTGGGGTGTCGAGTTGGAGGCGACTGAAGTAGTGTGGGGTCCTGCGCGGTCCTTCCCAGTGCCACTACCGTCACTGCACCCGTGGCCAGTGGGTGCTGGTGCTGCAAGCAGGGGAGGGGGTGTGCTTGACGTGTACCTCGTTCTACACTGTGAGGTGGCCACGGGACTGGGTCTGGTGCCACCCAATAAAATGCCTGTTACTTTAAAAAAAAAAAAAAGAAAGTGAGGAGGGCTTAAAGCCTTTGCTGATGGAGGCCTAGGATTGTAGCCTTCACTAGGGAGTACAATTCAATATAAAAACAAAAAAAAATACACACCCCAAAACAAAAAACATAAGAATCCTCACAACTAGATCAATAGGTACCATCATGATAAAGGGAGAAAAGGTAGAAGGTGTCCGTTGTGAGGCTGGCACAGGACTGGGCAGTGTGTCCTTCTGTTGAATGCAGGGTGGCCGTGAGTCAGAACGGTCTTGACGGCACCTAGACACAATTAGCCACAGACCATGTGCAGCGGAAGACTAACTGGACCCAAAACCACAATTCATAAAACCATCGTGGGAGTTTGCACACAAAATAATCGAATGGCTTAATCTTTCTTTGTCACCTTGGAGCACAGCTGCAGGAGAGACACTCTGGGAATTGCCTTCATTCTGCTGACCAGGGCATTGGTCCATATGTCCTCGAGCTCCCTCCTGCCCCCAGTAGCCACTGCCCACTTGCAAAGGATCTGAGAGTAGATGCTTCTGTGTTGTGTGAGGCAACTGTCATCATTTTAATGGAATTGTTTGTGAACATCATGCATGGATTGCTTCTATTGCATCTGCAAGTTACAAAGATTTAGAAACACATTCAGATTTAATGAAACACTGTCTCTTTCTCCGACAGACACAGAAACCTTCCCCAGGATGAGGTGGGGTGGGGGCAGGGAGGTTCATTCCATGCTCTCACCTTTGAACTATACCGCCAAAGGTTCTAAGGCCAATAGCAACCACTTTGTTTTCTACAGAATGAGCCTACCACCTCGAAGCGTACTTAGGCAATCATTTTTTTGGTAATTTTACAAACACTTTATTTAATTAACTAAAAATGACAAAAGCATGAAATGATAATTTCTGAGTCATGAAATTCAACATGTCTTAAATTTTTCAAGTTGCTTTTGTTTCTTGGATGGATAATTTCTTATTTTAACATTTATTTTATTTTTTCATTCATTTTTAAAACATTTTATTAGGGGCTCATACAACTCTTATCACAATCCATACATATACATACATCAATTGTATAAAGCACATCTGTACATTCTTTGCCCTAATCATTTTCAAAGCGTTTGCTCTCCACTTAAGCCCTTTGCATCAAGTCCTCTTTTGTCCCCTCCCTCCCCGCTCCCCACTCCCTCATGAGCCCTTGATAATTTATAAATTATTATTTTGTCATATCTTGCCCTATCCGGCGTCTCCCTTCACCCCCTTTTCTGTTGTCTGTCCCCTAGGGAGGAGGTCACATGTAGATCCTTGTAATCAGTTCCCCCTTTCCAACCCACTCACCCTCCACTCTAGGCAATCATTTTGTTTAAAGCACACAACAAGCTACCTCTGTTGCCAGCATTCCTGGTGGCATAGTGGGTCACTCATTGGGCTGTTAATCATAAGGCCAGCAGTTTGAAGCCATAGATGCTCTGTGGGGAAAAGACGGACTCCCATAGAGATTTGTTGTCTCGGAAACTCCCAGGGACAGTTCTGTCCTGTCCTATAGGGGGTCACTAGGAGTTGGCATTGACTTGGTTGGTGGCAGTGTTTTTTTGTTTTTTAATTTTGTTGAGAGAAATCAGTAAGGGCTAGGTATTTAAAAGGGCTCTTGCCAACCCAGAAGATGCTAAAATTTCTGATTGGATTGCTTGCTTGTTTTCCTCAATGCCATTCAATACTGTGTGGAACTTCTCCCTCCAAACTATTACAGTAGCGTCCCATAAAATGCGAGGTGCCACCCCCTAAGGAAGCTACATTCCATCTTCTCCTCCCTAGGCAGCTTCCGGCAGAAGTAGAACAAAATCAGATTCCAAAGGAGCCCGGTGGTGCTGTGGATTAAATGTTGGACTGCTGACCACAGGCAGGTGCTTCAAAGCCACCAACTGCAGCATCCTGGGAGAAAAGTGAGGCTGTCTGCTTTAGGAACGATGTACAGCCTCAGGAGCCCCACGAGGCTGTGATCTGGATGAGTTCCTGAAAATCCACTGGCAATCACTATTTTTCCCCTTCTGATTTCTTTGGTTTAATTAGATGGATTGTTTGATGTTCTCACCTTTGGGGTGTGCGTGTGTGCGTGCGTGCGTGTGTGTGTGTGTGTCTGTCCTTTGTGGCGAGGACAAGAAGCGTAGATAGATCCTGAGGTTCAGTGAAAATGCAATGAGACACAATAGAGAGCACGAGCCCCCGCTTCTTTGGTTCATACGTTTGAAGCCAGTTCACTGTATGAAGCCAATTGGGAATGTACTCATTTTCAGTTCACTCGGGCCGGGTCTCCAGGAGCTTCCCGCCAGCCAGGTTCCTCTGCGTGTCTCATGGGATGTGCAGGTGGTACAGGAAGCCATGGTCAGGATGCCCCGGCCCCTTCCCCACCTGCCCCCGGGGCTCTGGGCCTCTTCACCTGTGCCCTGGCTTGGCTGGTTCCTCGTGGGTGTCCCCACTGTGACACATGGCAGCATCTGGCTCTTTGTTCTGTGGGAACAGCCGCCGAATTGCAGATTTCTGTTCTCATCTAAGCAAAACCCTTGGCATTCCATGGGAGCCCGTTTGTCGTATAAAGCACCATCTGGTCCTCTCTGATAAGGAAATAGCTGATTATTTGGAAGACTCTTGACTCATTCAGCCTAATGCACTCCATGGAGAGAGACGTGTGTGTGTGTGTGTGTGTGTGTGTTGACATACTGACCTTAAGACTCTTGCTTTCATTAAAATGATACAAATGGCCACAGCTTCGTGAAGCCAAAAGCTCCCTTTCAATTCATTTTTTAAAATTTTATTTATTTTTTTATTTTAACAATTTATTGGGGCTCATAAAATTCTTATTACAGTTCATACATATACATACATCAATTGTATAAAGCACATCTGTACAGTCTTTGCCCTAATCATTTTTTCTCCTCTTTTCTTTTTTTACATTTTATTAGGGACTCATATAACTCTTATCACCATCCATACATATACATATATCAATTGTATAAAGCACATCCAAACATTCCCTGCCCCAATCATTAACAAGGCATTTGCTCTCCACTTACGCCCCTTGCATCAGGTCCTCTTTTTTTTTCCCTCCCTCCCCTTTCCCCCCTCCCTCATGTGCCCTTGGTAATTTATACATCGTTATTTTGTCATATCTTGCCCTATCCGGAGTCTCCTTTCCCCCCTTCTCTGCTGTCCCTCTCCCAGGGAGGAGGTCACATGTGGATCCTTGTAATCAGTTCCCCCTTTCCAACCCACTCACCCTCCACTCTCCCAGCATCGCCCCTCACAGCCTTGGTCCTGAAGGTATCATCCACCCTGGATTCCCTGTACCTCCAGCCCTCATATGTACCAGTGTACAGCCTCTGTCCTATCCAGGCCTGCAAGGTAGAATTCAGATCATGGTAGTTGGGGGGAGGAAGCATCCAGGATCTGGGGGAAAGCTGTGTTCTTCATCAATTCATTTTTTTAACAAACAGTCATAACATACGGTAATCATGCTTTGCCAGTTGCTGCACACCAAGAACTCGACACCTAGTATAGTTTGTTTATTCTCAAAATGCTCTAGTGCAGGGGTCACCGAGTGGGGGTCATGGCCAGCGAGGGGCCTGGAGATGGTGCGTCTCTTCATCTGGATGTGTTCCGTGTTCAGTGTGTGAACACACGGCTTCAATGCACTCATGACATGAACAGGGCTGTGTGTCATCCTTCAAAAGAGCTAAAATGAAAATTCCAGTGTGGCCACTGCTGGTATTTGGATCCGCCTCGACAGATGGGAACACTGAGGTCACAGAACTGGAAATGGTACAGACCCTCCCTCAGTGCTGCACACTCCCCGCTGTGCGAGACGCTCTGGGGAAGGTGTCGGGAACAGAGAGTGGAGAGCTACCTGTCCTCTTGTCTTGTGCACACTGCTGCCCCAGAAGAGCTCTTGAGCAGGAGCAGGCCTGCACGGGCCTCCGCTTGTTCACCGTTCACAGCTCCTTCTCCGAAGTACGTTTCAACCAGGTCCTCAGAACATGCTGGGCTTGGCTGATGTAAAGTTGCCAACACTCTGAGCCTATCACGATGGGGAAACGTTGAAAAGAAGCCAGGCAGAGCCAGCAGGCAGGACAGAGGGGAACCATGTACACACACACACACACACACACACACACACACACACACACTTCCCCCTCCCAGACACATTTTTGCCTATATGCCCCTCCCAGTTCTTCCTTGCTCAGGGTGGAATGAAATGTTTACTGCTTTTGCCTGCTCCTTTCTTCCTCACCATACCATTGCTGTCAAGAGTGGGAGAGGGTGCTTCTAGCCTAAGACCAAGACCTATCTCAAGAAACCCAAAACAAACAAAAAAATCTGATTAACCTGCAAAGTCAGAGAAAAAGCCCTGGGACTAAGGTATTAAGATGAAGTGTTGTTCTTCAGCCGGAGAGGATTAAAGTCTGGCCTCCATCCAAGGGAGCACTGACAGAGGCAATAGCATGTTGTGAGCGGCCATTGAGTTGCTTCACCTGCTGGGGGCCCCAAGTATGGCAGAGTAGAGGTTCTTAGGTTCCTTAGGGGTCTCTCAACTGCAGCCTTAAGAGCAGTTGGGTTACCCGGTCTGCTCTCCCTCTGTGCCCCTGAGTAGGTTCAAACTGCCAACTGTTAGGTTATCAGTCAAGTGAAAACCATTGGAGCCACCTAGGGACCTTCGCAACGTCATGGTGACCCACAAATGTCTTGTGCTTTAGGAAAGGAGTCAGACTCGAGCTCTCTACCATGTGCCGTGGTTACTTAGTGTTACCATAGGGAAACACCGCAGTGGAAGGCTATGAGGAACAAGAATTTTTTTCCCACAGTTCCAGAGGCTAAAGGTCCAAACCAGGGTCTTGACACCTTCCTGGTCAGAGTAGACAATCTTCACATGGCACCCATCTTCGTGTGTGTGTGTGTGTGTGTGTGTAATTCGCTCCTATTTTTACGTTTCTGTCGCCCCGACACTCTCGTTTCCTCCCCTCCACCAAGTCCATCTTATGCCCTGTCCATTCTTCTTCTTCCATGTGTTTTCTCTCTCCGACTTCTCTCCCCATCAGATGTCGCTGAGTCACCTCTGACTCTCGGTGGCCCCG
The DNA here is from genome assembly GCF_050624435.1 of Tenrec ecaudatus. NCBI lineage: Eukaryota > Metazoa > Chordata > Mammalia > Afrosoricida > Tenrecidae > Tenrec > Tenrec ecaudatus. The sequence goes on along the minus strand of NC_134541.1, from coordinate 36,768,741 downwards.
TAGAGCAGAGTGGAACAGCCCTGCACCATCTTCGTGGCCGATGGCGTGTTTGGATCTATTGTTAAACCCTCCAGCGCAGCGGCTCGTCGCCCAGTACTCTGTTGTCATCCATCGGGTTTTCACTGGCTCTCTGGTCAAAACAGATGGTCAGGCCTTTCTTCCTAGTCTCTCCTACCTGGGAGCTGTGCTGAAATGTGTCCACCATGGATGACCCTACTAGCCCTTGAAATAAAAGTGTCCTAGATCTCACCATCATAGCAACACTCAAGTCACTATAGTCGGACAAAGTGACAGATAGGTAGGGGAGGGGGATTTTAGCCCTTCGTACTTTCCAGACCACCAGCATCTCTCTATGGGACAGATGATGCAGCCATCCCCAAAATGGGACCCCCATATTACAATCATTTTATAACTTGAAAGTAATTATGGTTAGGACCCAACCTACACTACTCAGACTTCACTAATATAACAAAATAAAACCTCCTCTCTCCATATTTATAGGGCTGGGGGTTCAAATCCTAACACACATTTGGGGGAAACACAGTTCAACCCATAACATTGGTGGTGCCATTTATGTTACATTCTGGAAAAGGCAGAACTACAGGGAGAGGAAACAGGTCAATCGTGGCCGGGGACTGGAGGTAGAGACAGTTGTTCACTACACACAGGGTGAACTTCCTGTGGCCCAAGGGCTCTACATTCAGAGTGGTCCAGCCTGAGTGTGATGCCCTGCTATTACCATCTTGAAATTTTAATGATTTTATCATTGAACTTCTATTTTCTAAGCAAAATCCAGTGGTAGCTCGCCTGTGAGCCAAGAAGATATGTGTCGTATGCTTATTATCTACTACCGCCCTGGCTGCTTCATTTACAGGGAGTTCAAGGTGCAGCTATCTAGACCCCAATGTGTAGAAGCTCAAGGAAAATTCAAAGCAAGCACAACATGAGCATGGGTTGCTATGGAGGTGGCTGTGTTTGCAGCTTCATATCACAGCGAAATGTTTTCATTAGGTGCTGCCGAGGGGGTGCTGATTCACAGTGACTCCTTGGGCAACAGAAGGAAGCACGGCCGGTCCTGCGCCCCCTCACACTGGTTCTTATGGGTGAGCCATTGTTGCAGCCACGGTGCGATCCAGCTTGTCAAAGGAAGCAAACTCGCTACTGTCGAAACTCAGAGACCAGAAAGAGGCTGTAAACGAAGAAGCCTTGATGAAAAGGAGTGGACTGTAAACGTGGCACATGAATGCAGCGTAGGATTCCCAGGGCGACACCGAAATAATTAAGTGGCTCCCTTCCTGGTGTGCTTGGTGGGAGGAGACGCGGTCACTTCCCATTCTCCGTAAGACTCTTCTGGAAGGAAGACCTGTTTGTCACCAGGGCGCATCTTACAGAGGCGCAGAGTGCTGGGCGAAGGTGTGCAGAACGAGGAGGGGAAGAAAAACAACTGAGTTCGGTGTGTGCTGCTTCTCGTTGCCGTGGGAAGAATGACGCTCCTAGGTAATGCATGAGCTCCCAGATTCAAACCGTGGGGCTCCAGTGGTTGTCACATATGAGGGAAATGCTCTGAGACTCTCGTCTCACAGGAGCGTTAATAATGGGCAGATGAGGGGCCATTGTAGGCAACTGATTTTAAAATGCATTTCTATTCAGCACACGACGTAGTCAATCAAAGACAGCATGGCAAATCTAGGGATTGCAACAGCAATAGGGTTTTCTATTTCAGTGACTTTCATGGGCACCTCTTTCCTCCTCTGCGAGTGAAGGGCCCTGCATCTTCATTTTGCACTGGGACCCGCAAATGAGGCAGCTGGTCCTGACTGCCCAGGAGCATGAAGCATGGCGATCCTGGGAGGTGGGGAGGGGGGTGCACTTTACACCTTGATTGGGAGGGGGTGGGTGTGCTATACCCACATAGTGTATGTGAATCACACCCTGATTTCAAAAATGGCAAGATTGACTGCATTGGGGGGTGGATGATTATCTGTGACGTTTCTGGCTTTTACTGAGTTTAACCCAGTGAGCTCTCATCTGGGGTTGAGTCTGTAGAAATATTAACCCCGTATGACCAAATAATAGCAAAGTAATGAGTTCCGAACGAGGGTTCGCTCCTTAAACTTTTGGGGAGTTATGCCAGTCAATGTTGCCTCCTGCCTTCTCAGAATCCCGGTCTGGCTGGACCTGTTTTTCCCAGGGAACTGTCCTGTGAAGACCACTGTGTCCCAGAAGCAGTGCACCTCGGGGGCAGGGGCCACCTGAGTGGAGGCTTGCTGCCAGGAGAGCAGGCGGCACAGAGTCTGGGGTCTGGAAGCCTCTTCTGACTGCTTTCTCCCTTCAAGACCATCTGAGGGGTCCCCCAGGGTTGCCTGCCTCCCTGACCTCTTTCTCACATCCTCAACCCAGGCCCCCAAGTTCCTGTTGGCCATCTAAACTCCAGGCATCAGGAAGGTCTGTTCACCACCCTGTCAGGCAGAGGCTCTGAGAGTTAGTTAGCGTCTGCCTCCACTTCACGCCCTCCTCCAGCCCCAGTCACTTCCCTTCCCTGGTACCTCTTATGTCGGTCAACCACCCGGAGGATATGAGCCGGACAGGTTCTGTTTGGAAGATGTGCCATCTGTTGAAATGCTTGTAATGTTTGTTCAAAGACTTGATGACAAATCCCAGATACAGCGGGTCCTTTAATAATTCATCCATTCATTCTCCACCGCCTTTCCTCTTGCACTTGGCTGCTCACTGAAAAGTGGGCAGGTCAAGTCCCCCAGAAGGAAGACTGGCCATCCACTTCCAAGATCATCGGCCTTTGAAAACCCTGTGGAGGCCAGTGCTACTCTGACACACATGGGGTAGCCACGACTTAAAGTCGACTTCATAGTCACTGTTTGTTTCTTTGGTTGTAACTCAGGTGGAGGATTTATGTTTCAGTTTGTTAACTTTGTACTCCACAGGGGAAACTACTAACCAACCCCCCAGCAGTGTCCCTCTCTCTCACTCCTTGATTTCCTTTCTCACTCCTGCGGACCACCGTCTTCCACTTCACCTAAGTCAACAGCTGTCCACAATCCAGACCATTGTCCCACTTCCCTTCCATCCTCCCTCTCCCTCTTGGCAACCTCCAACATCTGATCCCTTTGGTATGAGAGTATTTATCTTGTTGGATTTCCCCCACTGACAGCATTGGTCTTGTATAATATTTGTCCTTTAGTACTTGGCTGATTTTACTCAGCATAACGTTCTACATGTCATGAGATCCATCCATGTCATGAGGTGCTTCCTGGTTTCATTTGTGTTGTGTGCATGTACCAGGGTTGCTTTATCCATTCTCCCACTGACGGCATTTCACAACTCCCCACAGGTTGCTCCCACTTCTACTATTGTGAACAGCACTGCCATGAACCTGGGTGTGCACATGTCTGTTGGTGCCCTGACTCTCACTTCTTTAGGATAGGTACTGTGGCAGTTACATAAGCTTTAGTCAACGTGAGCGAAGGGGTGGAGTCTAGCCTGTCAATCAGGTCGCAGCTTGATGACCTCATTTGGAGGCTCAGTGAAGATAAATAGCTAACTGGAGTCCAGACACTTTCCCGCTCTGCTTCGTCTTCCTGCTGACAAGCCACATGGAGCTCTGTTGATGGAGCAAGAGCACTGGCGCAGGAGGAGCCACGTGGAGACACACATCAGTGCCACTGGATCCACAAGACTTTAAACCCACAGGCCTGTGATCTTCCTGCATTCAGCATCATTGCATGTGTAGCATGAGTCTGAAAAGGACTGTATAGATTGGTATCAGACATATGTGCTAATATTGAACTTATGGACTTGATCTGAACTGGGCTGGGATGTTTTCTCAATACACGATTGCTCTTTTATGTAAAGCTCTTTCTTACACACATATGAGTGTCTCTGGATTTGTTTCTCTAGTCAACCCAGACTAACACAGATGCCCAGCAAAAGGATTGCTGGATCCTGTGGAATTTCTATTCACAGTTGTTTGAGGCAGCATGTGGCAACTTGGTTTTCGTTTGCATTCACCAAGGAGGGTCTTGTATTCTCAGGGAAGAAGCAAGTAGCCAACAGAATCTGCCAGAATCTGAAGCCAGACCTAAGTGACAGCCCCTCCCAGAGGACAGACCCCAGATCGACACAGCAGCGGCGACAGCACATCCTCAGTGTGTCCACAGCTCCACTCTCGATTTCTCCCCTGCAAGCTTTAGCCAAATAACAAAAGACCAGAAGACATTCTGTGATGAAGGTATCATTGGGAGTCAATCAACTGCTGCCCTATGATAATGAGGCTGGCATCAGCCACCTGACTGCTCGGTCCATGTGGAAGCAAGTGCAACTCAGGCCTGCCCAGGGGTCCATCCGGCTCCGGAAGAAAGTGGGCTTCCAGGAGGACAGGCTGGCTGGGTGAGAGAGGAGGGAAGAGGCAAAAGACTCCCACAATCGCAGGTGGATACACTTGTCATCCTTTTCTCCCCCCTTGGGACCCTGTCCATTTGGTACCTGCCAAGTGTGCACATACGTCTCACAGCTGGACATTGTGGATGAGCATGCCTGTGGCTTTCTGTCTCAGAAACTAGCTTTGCTCAGAAGAGTCCATAAGCAAATGGAAGATTTTCTAGAAACTAAAGGAAAAGGCCAAATCAGATACCAGTTTAGGGCAGAACAGGCCAGGGCCAGAGCGTCTGAGGACAAGGGAAACTCCCTTGGCTACACGTGTGGGAAGAGAGAGCCCCACACTGGGATAGGTGTGGGTGTTGAGCACTTACCAACTGTGAGATGTGGGTCCTGGTTCCCACGAAGAGACCTCAGACTGGAATCTGCAGCAGGCAGATTAGCGCGCCAGGCTGGGACCAGCGTGGGAACGCTGGGATACAGCCTCCAAATGGGTGCTCCCCATCCAGCTCCAGTCATTGCAGCACGATTCAAGACTTGCAAGGTTAAAACAGGATCACATTCAACCTCCTCAGCGTGCCTGCTTGGGGCCCCGTTGGTGAGCCACCAAGAGCTCCCCCGACCGCTGGCACGAGTTCTTTCTTTTCATATGTTTGAAATGGATTCGTGTGTCACTAAAGACTCCAAGTCCACTTCCGCTTTATTTTCCTTTTTTTTTTTTTTTTAAAAATGACTCGGACCAATATTTAGATCTGAGGGGTAAAGAATCTGGAGGGTTTTTTAAAGGCTTGTGAGCCTTTACCTTAGTCATTCATTCATTTGTTTATTATCCATTTATTTGACTTTGGGTTTTAAAGATGCATATTCTTTTTTTAATTAATAAATATTTTTATTGGGGCTCATACAACTCTTATCACAATCCATACATACACCAATTGAGCTAAGCACCCTTATACATTCGTTGCCCTCATCATTCTCGAAATTTGCCTTCCACTTGGGTTCCTGGAACCATCTCGGTTTCCTTTTTTCCCTCCCCCTCCCTCCCCACTCCCCCCTTCCCCCTCCACCCTTAATAGTTTATAAATAATTATTTTATTTTATCTTACACTGCCCGGCATCTCCCCTCACCCACCTTCCCATTGTCCATCTCCCAGAGAGGAGGTTACACATAGATCCCCAAGATCGGTTCTCCCTTTCTACACCCCCTTCCCTCCTGGTGTCGCCATTCCCGCCGCTGGTCCTGAGGGGTTCATTCGTCCTAGATTCCCTGTGTTTCCAGATCCCTACTGCACCGCCGTGCATCGTCTAGTCTAACCAGGTCCTCAAGGTAGAATTGGGGTCATGATAATTGGGAGGGGAGGAAGGGTTCAAGAACTAGAGGAAGGTTTTGAGTTTCATTGTTGCTACACTGAACCCTGAGTGACTCATCTCCTCCCCACTACCCCTGTGCAAGGGATGTCCAGCTGTCTACAGATGGGCATTGGGTCCCCATCATGCACTCCCCTCATTCACGGTGATGTGATTCCCCCCCCCCAACCCCCTGCCTTTGTTGTTTGAGACCTGGTCTTCTCTGCCCTTCATGATTACACATGTTGGTGTGCTGCTTCCATGTGGGGTTTGTTGCTTCTGGGCTAGATGGCCGCTTGTTTGCTTTCAAGCCTTTAAGTCCCCAGACACCATATCTCTCAATAGCCAGGCACCATCGGCCTTCTTCACCACACTTGCTTATGCACACATTCATCTTCAGTGTTTATGTGAGGAAGGTGATCACACAATGATGGTTTTTGTTCCTTGGTGTCTGCTACCTGGTCCATTCAACACCTTGGATTCGCTTAGGCTGTGTGCTTCTTCTCTGTGGGCTTTGTTACTTCCGAGCTAGATGGCCGCTTGTTTGCCTTCAAGCCTTTAAGACCCCAGATGCTATATCTTTTTGATAGCTGGGCACCATCAGCTTTCTTCACCATGTTTGCTTACACACACGTCTGTCTTCAGTGATCATGTCGGGAAGGTGGGTATCATGGAATGACCGTTTAGCTGGGCAAGGTGCTATTGTATTGAAGAAGTGTGCGAAAGATGCATATTCTATGTATTTGGACAGCCCTTCCCAACAAGAGAGATCAGTAACGTGCCACGACCCCCCATAGGCATGGTTCTCTGCTGTCCCCCTCCCACAGCGCCTCCCTCCCACTGTGAGTTCCTGCCCCTCCCCCTCCCGCTACCCCGGGCCTCCTCAGAGTCTTCAACGTTTAATCTTTGGGTATGAAGACCACTTACCTTTTCCTTTGCTTTTCTTTCGGATAATAGTGTCACTAAGAATGTATCTTCATAAGATTGACTAACTTGGCAAAGCCTAATGGTCTCTAGCTTTGTCTACGTCAGGTGGAGTTCAAGGGAGGTGTCCTGGGGTTTTTTATTGATGCATGATATTTCACTGCATGAATGTAGCAGAGTTTGCTTATCCATTTCTCCGCCGTCGGAGTTCCGGGGTGTTTGCCCGTGTTTGCTGTTAATGGAAATTGCCGCACTAAACACAGGTGTGCATCTGCCGGTTCCTGTTGCATTCTTTAAGTGTGACGGCCCCTCTCCTGACTCCATCGGGCTCTGGGTCCCAACTGTTGTGTCACTTTGGCAGCTGCCCTTCACGTCCGCAGTCACTCTACCTCCGGCTCAGAGAACAGCAAGTGCCTGGGTGACCTTGGCCAGAGACCGCCGGGAGCAGAAGATATGAACGCCCAATGCCCAGAGCGCTTTGCTTACATTACACTCCTGCTGACTTCGCACCCTTCCCTACCTCGGTCCCTCCACTTTATTCTAGGTTTCTCCTAGGAGACCTCCTTCATAAATCACGTGCCTCAAATCCCCAGCACAGAGTCTGCTTCTGAGGCACCAACCCGGGATAGCTACGCCACACCCTTCCAGAGCGGGCATCGTTCCTTCTGCATTTCCTTGATTTTTTTTCTTCTGTTTACCATGATTTGACGCCCATTTCTGCCTTGCCTGTTACACACACTAGCCGAGCGTGGAAAATGTGGCACGACCATCATGCAGCAGTCTAGGGGGTCTGCTGGACACCTCAGTTCCTATTCCAAAAGAAGCCTCTGAAAGGAGGAACAGAAAAGCCCTCTCCCCCAACGTGCTGGGGAGGCCCAGAGTAGAGAGAGAAACTCTGCTGGGTCACCGAGACCTGAAGGATTCTCAGAGGGAGGCTTGGCCTCTGCAGGTGGAAGAGGATCCAGAGCTGAGTGGGCTTGAGCTGGGAGAGCACTGAGAATGTCTTCCTTCAGGCTTTCGTGGGTGGAGCAGAGAGGGCACTAGAGAAGCGGATACCAAGGGTGGGGAGCTGGGGCTGGGGGGCGGGCGGCTATTCAAAGAACACCAAAGGCAGAGAGAAGATGGTGGCATCTCACGCTGCTGTAACAGATACCAGAAGTGGGTAGCTTTAACAAAAAAGAAATTTGTTTTCTCACTAAAGTCCAATCCTAGCCATCTGAGGAGGAGGCTTTCGCTCAGGGGCGGCCTCTGTGCATGGAGGGCGACTGTTTCCCACCCCCCACCCCCACCCCACCCCCACCCAGCCCCACCAGCTGCTTCCTTGCTAACCTGCTCATTTCATACCCCGCTAGTGACTGACTCAAACACCCACCCTGCTGCCTCTTTGACATGACATAGAAGCCCCATTCCTAAATAGGATTAGGGGGGTGGAATTTATTACCTGTAGTTATGGGGGGAGGGGGAGCCATTCGATCCATACCACTGGATCTGACCCAGGAAGGCCTTTCTGAATTAGCACAAACCATGAAAAGCATCAATTTATGACTTTTGAGACACAGTGAGCCTGAGTACTGTCAATCTCAGTTTATTGTATTTCTGGGGATGAGGCAGAAGGGGCTATTTCCATGTGGGAAAGCAGTGAATGCTTTTCCTCTGGCACAATACCTTCCTTACCATTGTGAAATCTGAGGGTCGGTGCAACCTCATCACCGGGGGGGGGGGAGCTTATGAAGAGAGCAGCTTTTGGTTTTCCAACCCCCAAACAGAAAACTCCCTGCCATCGGGTGCCTACCAGCCCGGTGGGATTCTGCTGGACAGGGCAGAACCAGTCATAGGGGTTTCTTTTCAGAAATAGACCAACAGGCCTTTCCTCTGTGGAGCTCCTGGGTAGATTCAAACAGGAACCTTTAGGCAAGCCACCCAGGCTCCTTTGTCCTAGCCTAGACCTACTAACAGGGAATCTCAGGGAGCTAAGGTGTGCAGGCCCAAGAATCGGTTTTAATTAGCTTTCCGGGTGGTTCTTCATGGAAGAAATACAGAGTCACTGTACCAAAAAAGAGTGATCGATGGTCAACAATTATAGGAGGCAATGAGAACCAAGGTACTGAAAGCAGACATCCAAGCTGCTCTGAAGGCATGTTGGTACAAGGCTCCAGGACTAATGGACGATCCATGGAAATGCTCAACAAACAGATGCCATGCTGGGAGCCCTCACTCCATCATCCAAGACATCCAGAGAACCTGGTCAACTGATTGGATGCGACCCATGTTTGTCCTCATTCCGTAGGAAGGCTACTCGGCAAACCCAGAAGTGATCAAACAAGATCACCAGGGTATTGGAGCTTACTGCATCCTGAGAACGAAGGTTGTAAACGGCACTGGATGGCAGTGACCATCAAAAGTCCATCTGCAGGGCCCCCAAATAGATTAAGCACCCACTATAGTTTTTTCTGGTCATTAACCAAGGATGTAAATAATCTCACCCTCAGACATCGTGCCTTGAAAAGTAAAGGGGGAACCGATCACTGTATGACACCTTCTCACCGCTGGAGGATAAACAACAGAAATGCGGGTGAAGGGAGTCGGTGGTCGTATGAGATATGAAAATAATAATAATTTATACATTTTCAAGGGCTCATGAGGGAGGGTGGGAGAGGGAGGAAAAGAATGAGGAGCTGATACCAAGGGCTCAATACAAGGAAAATGTTGTGAAAAGGATGATGGCAACATAGATACAAATGTGCTGTAATAAAATGATTTAAAAATAAAGAAAATTATCTCCACCCCTCTCTAGCCAGACCAAGAAGGGAGAGTCTCTCTCTTAGGGACTTGCTTCGTGGGGACAGAACAGAAGGTTACATAGTCATGAGTCAGGCCATATCAGTGTCACCCTGACTGCCTTGATTGGAAGGCCCGGACCCACCTTGCAAGCCCTTCTATCTAACCATGTACGTGTCCCACTCGTGGTCCTGTTCCTGCTTCTGGAATCCTGCCTGGAACTGTGATGCGTTGATCTGCCACCAATCATGGATTTGTGTTTCCCTTTGTTCTGTGCTCCATTGACCTCACTTCCTGATTGTGAATCCTCAGGCACCATTTTGATGTCTCCTTCCTCCGGATGCCGTGTCTGTGTCCCTTTAAGATAATCAATAGTCTCCTTAAGTAGTCCTTGGGGGTCTCTTTCGTACCCTGAAACACTAGAGTAACACGCAAGTAAAATCGTGCTGAAGTCGGCTTTTTTAATGATTGCAACAGTCCATCAACAGAACTTTCAGAAATTCAAGCCGGATTCAGAAGAGGATGTAGCACGAGGCATAATCTTACTGACGCCTGATGGATCTTGACTGAAGGCAGAGAGTACCAGAAAGATGTCCCCTGTGTCTCATTGACTATGCGAAGGCACCCAGCCATGTGCATCATAACAAACTGTGGATAATGTCGTGAAGAATGGGAATTCCAAAGACTTTCTTGTGCTCATGTGGAACCTGGACATGTGTGAAGTCATTTGAACAGAACGAAGGTGAACACTGTGTGGTTTAAAATCAGAAGGTGCGTGTCAGGGTTTGCTACTTTTATCCTACTTATTCACTCTGTGTGCTGAGCAAACAATCCAAAAAGCTGGGTCACAGGAAGAAGAATGTGGCACCAGGATGAGAGGAAGGCTCATTAACAACCTGCGATATGCGGAAGTCACAACTGTGCTTGAGGAAAATTAAGAGGACCTGAAGATCAAAGACTGCTGACGAAGATGAAAAACCATACCCTTCAGAGTGGATGCACCTCCTCCGAAAGAGAACAAAATTCCTCACAACCGGACCAATACGCAGACCGCAATACGGTGAGCACAACACACTGCAATGGTCACGGATTGAATTTCTCAAAAACAAATTACCACCTCTTTCCTCTGAAACGCGGCTGCATTTCCAAGCCACGGACCTTTAGTCAGCGTCCGAACATTTAACCACCACCCACCCTGTGCTCCGGGTAGAAGGAAGGCTGCTATGAACTGAGCACGTCATCAGAGGCAACCCGACACTCGTAATCATAAAAGCAAGTTAAGATGTAATACAAGAAATGATGTCAGTTTGGGATTGAGCATTTAGAGGATGCCTCTAAATGAAAAGAAGAAAATTAAAATAACCCTTCCCTGGGCACACACTGTTGCTAATTTGTGGGTGTGTACCTTTTTCCTCAGAAAAGATGCATATCCACGTAGGTTTATAACACTCATTTCTCTTCGTGTGTGTGTGTGTGTGTGTGTGTCTTTCCACTGCAGTGGATATCCCTGTAGTTACAGCTGACAGCCTGTGTTAGTCTGGGTACTTTAGAGAAACAAATCCACAGAAACTCATGTATTTACCGGTATTTAGCCACACACTTTGTGCTCAACTTTCTCATCTGCCAAATGGGAATTAAGACGGTCTCTTCCAGCATGAGCTGTGATTCTTGATGGCGGTAAAATGCAGACACATAGATGCAGGTAGGTGATAGAGTTAAACCCAAACTTCCCCACTCCTCACTGCTGTTGAGTTTATTCTGACTCAGAGGGACCCTATGGGAAAAAGAACTGCTGCCCAGGGCTCCCTAGACTGTAAGTCTTTACCAAACCCGAGAGCCTGATCTTTCTCCTGAGTTGTGACTGGTGTGTTTGAAGCACTGATCTTGGGGTTAGCTTAACACACTGCACCACCAGGGATCCCAATACTGGTAAAGCATTTACTTAATCCCTCAATTACATTAGTTATGTCAGAATTCTGAAAATAAATTTCTAACAATATTTTTTCTCCATCTTAATTCTTTGTCATGTAAAATTCGCAGCCTAATGTTTGTTACCTTTAACAAGAAATCTTTCTATTCTCCTGAATCCTTCCAGTGAGAGACAAGACAATGGAAGAATTTAACATAATTGATAATTGGCTCTAGTGTAATTAGTCTATAGGAGTGTAAATCCTGAATGATACTTTTGCCTTGGATGTTTCATTTCTCCTGTGCTTCTGAGCTGGTCAAGAGTTTGGACCTCACAGGCCCCTTGACCAAGGTCTGAAAAACAGGTCAGTAACCTCAGAACAGGGTCCAGGTCAAAGTAACTGAGGCCTGACCAGTCAAGCCACTGCAGACGACATCAGGAACTCAACTCTCCTCTCACCCCCTCCCAAACCAGGAACCACAAAAGCAGCAGATCGGACATTTGAAAAAGCAAGCATGCTACATGGGCTCGTCATTGAAGGGAAAATATTATTACAGATAGCCCCCAGCTTGTGGTGCATTCCAGGTACAAAACTGCATTTACACCTTTCTCTCATGGAACAACTGATGGACTGGTGATTTTGAACTGCTAACCTCAAGGTTAGTCCCCAACCACTACACCCCCAAGGCTCCCGACTAGACAGTCAATAGTCGATGGCAAATAAAACCTAAAGAGCCTGCAGTGGTTAATTCTTTCCCTTCAGACTAACCCCACCAAATAGCATGATGCCTTTGGCATAACAAAGCACCAAAATTCATACGCATTCTCTTGTGGAGGACCTCAGATCTACCGGGCTGGAACCAGAAACCACTTGACCTTCTCTATCTCTGGGATCCCTGGGTGCTGCGAGGGGGAGTCAGGACCTGGGAGACAGGCAGGGGAGTGGAAAAGAGAAGAGGGGGACCAAAGGCAAAGGGACTGTGGGCATCATGTGAGGCTCACAATGCATTGGATCAGAGAGAGGAAGTCACCCTGAGTGCTGTGTGTCTCTAACTGTTGCCAGTCCTGTGTGAGGTCGTGACTGTTGGCCAGTAAGATTGTTTCAATAAAATCCACCGAGCCCACAATGCCTGTGGGATAATGACAATATTCAACCAATCAACCCAAACCATGATCATCAACTTGATTATCATTCACAAGTACGCTAAAAGACAGGGCAGAACTTCCCCATAGGGTCTCCAAGGCTGTAATCTTTTCCGAAGCCTCGTCACAGCTTTTTTCCCACACAGCTGCTGATGGGGTTAGAGCGACATCCTTTCCATCAGCATCCAAATTCTTTTTTTAAAATCATTTTATTAGGGGCTCATACAACTCTTATCACAATCCATACATACATCAATTGTGTTAGGCACATTTGTACGTTCATTGCCCTCATCATTCTCAAAGCATTTGCTCTCCACTTAAGCCCCTGGTATCAGGTCCTCATTTTTTCCCCGCCCTTCACACTCCCCCCTCCCTCATGATAATTTATGAATTATTATTTTGTCATATCTTGCCCTGTCCCACGTCTCCCTTCACCCACTTTTCTATTGTCTGTCCCCCAGGGAGGAGGTCACATGTAGATCCTTGAAATCGGTTCCCCTTTTCCAACCCACCCTCCCTAAGCCCTCCCAGTATCGCCACTCACACCACTGGTCCTGAGGGGATCATCCACCCTAGATTCCCTGTGTTTCCAGTTCCTATCTGTACCAGTGTACATCCTCTGGTCTAGCCAGACTTGCAAGGTAGGATTCGGATCATGTCAGTGGGGGTGGGGGTGGGGGGAAGAATGTAGGAACTAGAGGAAAGTTGTATTTTTCATCGTTACTACATCACACCCTGACTGGCTCATCTCCGCCCCAAATTCTTAACCACTGCACTGCAAGGGTTCCTTAATGATAAAGTTGTTGTCGTTAGGTGCCATCAAGTTGGTTCCAACTCATAGCACCCTGTGCATATAACAGAACAAAACAGTGCCCGGTCCTCACACTTGTTGTCATGGTTGAGTCCATGCTTGTAGCCATTGTGTCGACTCAGCTCATCTGTTCCTCTTTTTTGCTGACCTTTATTTTACCAACCTTTAATTTTCTGATTTCCCCCCAGAAATAGATCTATCCTGATAATATATCCAAAGGAAGTGAGGCCAGATTTTGCCATCCTTGCTTCTAAGGAGCATTCTGACAGTACTTTTTCCAAGACAAGTTTGTTTCTTCTTTTCATAGTTCATAGTACTTTCAATATTCTTCACCAGCACCAGAATCCGAAGGCAGCACTTCTTCTAAAGTCTGTCTTATTATAATAAAAAGCATGCCCCTGAGTGGAGAGTTAGCATAAACAAGTGTGTATGCATGCTAATGAGATGTAGCTTCTTGAAATTGTACAATTACAATATTTGCTTCTTGTGTTAGTCTGGGTACTTTAGAGAAACAAATCCACAGAAACTCATGTATAAGGGAGAGTTTTATATAAAGGTTAAGTGCACATCAAGAAAACATCCCAACCCAGTGCTTCCCAAGCCCACAAGTCCATTAACCCATATGTCCAACACCAATCCATGGAGTCCTCCTCCATCTCACAAAACTAGGGAAACAAATCCACAGAACCATATATGTATATAAGAGAGAGTTTTATATAAAGGGCAAGTGTACATTCATGAAGCATCCAAACCCAGTGCTGTCCAAGCCCCTAAGTCCAACATTAGCCTATATGTCCAACACCTGATCTACAAAGTCCTCCTCCATCTCACAAAACACACAATGACACTGACTGCAGGAGAAAAGCCAAATCAGTCAGCATGTAAGCATCTCAACGCTGGCAGGGGTTTCCATGGGGTTGCTCCAGCACCCAGGGCTGCATTCAGGTAGGTCCATGTGGCTTCTCCTCAGGAATGTCTCCCAGGAAGTGAGCCTAGCCAGTTGAAGCAGGGAACTGGCTAAGGCAGATGCACCCTGGTCAGACCAACACAAAGCAAGAGACCCGAGAACTAGAAATGTGAGGCTCACCGAGCCATTTATCTCTCCGCCCTTCAATTAATACCACATGTGTTTATTGGCCAGGTTGGCACAATAGACCTTAACTACCTCAGGCTGCTAGTCACAAAGTCAGCAGTTTGAAACCACCAGCTGCTCTGCAGGAGAAAGATGAGGTTCTGGTCCTGTAAAAATTTAGAGCCTTGGAAACCCACAGGGGCAGTTTTACTCTGCTTCACAGGGCCACTATGAGCGGGCATGAACACAATATAGCAAAGCGCTGAGTTGTTGAATTGAGCCATCATGTAATGGGAGTTATTACGAGCATGACTAGAAGTGTCACATCCAAGAACGGCACTGCACAACAAGGACATAATTTAATCCGTTATAATGCATTCAGGAATTTTAAAACTTCTTCCAGCTTTAAAATGTCCTAATTCTTTGATTATAAGAAATTAAGCCAGTTTATTTATGTACTATTTCTTAGTTTCCTATAACTGTGCAAAGCTCCTTATTAAGAAGAGAACTACTTGAGAACATTAAAAGTATAAATGCAACAACCAGAGGGAAGCCCATTTTATTCATTAAAATTCAAAACCTTGTAAAAATTCTCCTTGATTCCGGTGTAATTACTTCATATAATGGATTATATGCCTTTTGTTACATCTGCCAGCCTCTTCCAGTCTCCATCCTGAGTGCAATAAAAACGAGTGTTCTGCCCCTCTGTTTATCCGGATGAACACTTTATTACCCAGTACTCTCACACATCTATAAGACAATGATAATTACCATTCATAAGAGAGATCCAGAGGCACGCAGAATCCTGAAGTGTCTTCTCGTTTGCCAGAGAAAAATAATCATGTGACAATATCAACTGTGCTTGGATGTGCTTTGAAACGTAAAGGTATGACAGTAGTTTAATCGATCTAAATGCATCATTCTCTACTAGCCTTGTTAATGGGGAATTTTCCATTTAAAGGGGAATGAGAATTGTGTTAATAAGCAGGAAAAAGGAAATGGCTCTTCCGTGCCCAGCCCCTTTCCTCTGTCTTCTTTCTTGGAGGACAATTTTAAATGCTAAAGTTGCTGTGCTTTTTGTTGCCTGTTGTACTCTGTAATGCTTGACACGTGACCTTTCAGCTGTGATTCTTCCTATTAAATAAATAAAGTGGACTTATAAACCTCTAACAAGCGAAGAGTCAGAAATTGAGACAGTAGTGAGTCATCGAGCAATTTGATAAACACTGGGAGTTACAATAAAATTGATGTAAGTTAACACCAGTTCATCTCTCCCAATCAGAGTGAGACTATGTATTTCACAATTAAAGCAGAATAAGGAAATACAAAGTCATTTTGAAGAAAATGTCAGCAAAGGAAATGTTATTCTATTTGACCACACGGACAAGCTCTGAGTTCTCATTCACCAGAAAGCCAAATTAGAGTGTGCCTGGGGGTGGGGGGTGGGCAGGAGAGGGGTAAACTAATTTGCTTATATAATTAACCTGGATAAGGTCTTAAGTGCACAGGCAAATTGTGAGAACACTACAGATAAATGGTTACTGACAAATCTCACATCAAAATGTACTCTTAGAGTCAAAATATTGACAATGATTTCCTTTATTAAAAAAAGCTAGTTACTGTCTCAGAATGGAGAGTAAGCTCAGAAGGACCATTGGTTTTCATGTTGCTGGTTAGCTGGTTGATTACACAGCTACACAAAGAAGAAACAGAATCCAATTCCACGCCAGCAGCCCAAGTCCAATGATCACAAGCCAGGGCACAGCCATCCCTCCCATGATGTGCTTTCTCCTGGGTTCAACAATCTGTTGCAATAGTCAGACAGAACTCAAAGACAATACTTAGCATTTATAAGATTTATCAGGAAAGCAAATGGGTTACAAAATGATAAGAATACAATCTCTCCCACCCCCCACCCCTCCTCTGCCTTGTTCTTCGAGGCAGGAAGCCCAAAGCTCTGCCTCACAGTCTCGGTCCTTCTCCCCTGCTCTGTCCCATGATCCACTGGGTAGAGAAGTGAAGGGGCAGAGGCAGCAGAGATGCCAGAGGCTGCCTCACTTGCTCCTCTGGTCACTCTCTCTTCTTGATGGTCACAGGATTCTCTCCGCACCTTGCTTCTGAGAAATTCACTCATAACCAGTGGAATGGCAAAGCTGACCAATCACCTCTATTGGTGTTTCACACTATTTGCAGGGTAGCACCCAATTGTTCCCCCGCATGTCTGTCAGTTTGTCAAACTGTTGTGTCTTGTGTGTTGCTGTGAGGCTAGAAGCCATGTCATTGGTATGTCAAATGCCAGCAGGGTCACCCAAAGTGAACATGTTTCAGCAGAGCTTCCAGAATAAGAATAGACAATGAAGAAGGACATGGCTCCCCGTTTCTGAGAAAGGAGTCTCTGAAAACTTTATGCAGAGCTTTAAAGCATCCTCATATACTGAAGGCCTGGTATTGGAAGCAGAACATTGGTGGAACGAGTGCAGGAGGATGGGCACCTCAGGTCAGAGGACAACTGAAGAGTGACCAAGAAGCTGTGTCCCTTCAGGGAGGAGAGCCTTGGGGTCTTCATTTGCTGATGGGGCATGACTTAAAGTGAGGAGAGACAGCTGCGAAACTCTGCTAATAATTGGAACGTGGAATGTGTGAAGTCTACATCTAGGAAAACTGGAATCCTATGATTTACTATGCCGGGATGACCCATCAAGAGGAATGGCATGGCCTTCATTGCTGGAAAGGACATCACAAAACAAATGTTGAGGGGTAATGCTGTCTGTGATAGGATCATCTTTATCCACTTTCAAGGAAATCCAATCAATAGAACTATTATCCAAATTTATGCACTAACCACAGAAGCTAGCGGTGAGGAAATTGAAGAATTCTCTCAATGACTTCAGTCTGAAGTCGATCAACTGTGCAATCAAGATGCATTGATAATTACTATTGGTCTGAACAGGCTTAATGGTGCCTAACAACAACAACAGTCCAATCATTTGGTGGGAGTTACAAAGACATGGACAGAAGAACCATACCCAGACATTTCACTTCACCACAAGGCTATGTGGGAATGTGTCCTCCTGTATTGGACTGTGTGCTTATATCAACAAAAGTTTACTATCCTCTCTCTGAAGAAATCTTTTCTTGGCTCTCCCAGGTGCTGGTGGTCCCTGGCATTTCTTGGGCTCCAGCTGCGGCGTAACTTTACCTCTGCCTCAATTTTCATATGGTTCCCTTCCCTCTGTAGTCTCTATGTGTCTCCTAACCTACTCCAGGATGACCTTGTGGTAGTTACATAATCTGGAGCCAACCTGAGATTATTACGAGTGAAGGGGCGGAGGTTAGCCAATCAGGTTGCTGCTTGATGACCTCACTTGGAGGTGCGACAGAGATAAATAGCTCGCTGGTGGAGGGACACACAGACTCTCTCTGCTTGTCCCCCTGTGAGACATTCCTGTTGACAAGCCACATGGAGCTACACACTGATGGAACAGAGCCCTGGAGCTGGAGGAGCCACGTGGAGACTCCTGTCAGCGCTGAGATGCTTCCACGGACACTGGATTCACAAGACTTTCCACCCACTGGCCTGTGATCTTTCTGCATTCGGTTCCATTGCATATGTTGTGTGAGTCTGAAGAGAAATGTATAGATTGGTATCAGACATAGGGGCTAATATGGGATTTATGGACTTGATCTGGACTAGGCCGGGACATTTTCTTAATACACAATTGCTTTTTCTTTTCTTTTTTTTTAAAACGTTTTTTAAATTGCTTTTTCTTATACACATCTGAGTCTTCCTGGATTTGGTTCTCTAGTCTACCCGGACTAACACAGACCTCATGTTCCTTAAACTGATCACCTCTTCAAAGACCCTATTGCCAACAAATGTCAAATTCATAGGTGTCCCAGATTAGGATTTCCACATATTTTTCTGGGGAACACAATGCAATCGCTAACACCCCATGGCAGCTATTGCTGGTAGATGGAATCCACCTCCTTCCTTGGTACCCAGTTTCTGCAGGCCCAGGGCCTGGTCCTGACCTCCATTAACCTGCCCTTACCCTCTTTATTATGTGAGATTTCGACCAGTTAGCGCACAGGAAATAACTAAGCACATGAATAAATAAATAAATATTTGTTTATCCGTTTTATAAAAATCATTTTATTGGGGGCTCTTACAGCTCTTACTACAATCCATCCATCCATCCAGTATGTCAAGCACATTTGTACATATGTGGCGATCATCATTTTCAAAACATTTTCTTTCTACTTGAGCTCTTGTAAATGAGCTCCTCATTTTATCTCTCTCTCTCTCTCTCTCTCTCTCTCTCTCTCTCTCTCTCATGAACCCTTGGTAAATTATTTTTAAATGTTTCATGTATTATCCTTTTTTTAATCTAAAGTCAAACTTTGCATTTCTGATACATAACTAATGACTCACGTTCATTAAAAAGCCTACTAATTCATCAATCATGCGTTTTTATTGACATTAGTCCTTGGATGGTACAAATGTCTAACACACTTGACTATTACCCAAAAGGCTGGAGGTTCAAGTCCACCCAGATTCATCTCAAAAGAAAGACTTGGCAAGCTAATCCCTAACAATCAGCCCATGAGCCTGGCTCACTTTTCCTTGGAGCCCCTGGCATTCCTGCAAGCAGGCTGGCTGGGTCAGCCATGAGGGGCACCAGCACGCCACCAAGGAGCTGGCATTCATGCTCAAGGACAGGGCCTCCTCTCCAGGACACTTGCCGTCAGTACTTGCCTTTGACACCTCTCCTAGGCCCAGACACAGTTATGCCTTTGCACGAGAGAGCCCTCAGAGACTGAGAGAGTGCAGGTGTTTGAAGAGGCCTCATTCCCAGATCTGGACCTGACCTTCGTGACTTCCTGTCCTGACAGGAACAAAGTCCACTTCGTCCTGACTGGCTCTGCCTTCTTCCCTGTCAACCTGATGAAGCCCCTCTTCCCCAGCATGGGCTTCATCTTTCATAAGTGCCCTTCAAGCCTAGGGTCTCCTTTCCCCTCCGACCAGCCCCAGGCCACCTTCTCAGAAGAATCCAGAGGCCGCCACTGCCAACGGAGCCAAGAGGTAGACCCCCACCCTCAGACAAGTCCATGCTTTTCCAGAGCTCCCTGGTGGTCTGTGGGCCCCACCCTCACCACTGTATTTTGAAGACCGATGACTTCACTGTAAGCTGCTCCTTGTCCCCTGAGATGGGAGTGGGAAGGGCGAGGGGGTTAGAGGAGCCCTTTGTTGTCAGCCTTTGAGTAATTTTATTAATTATGTCAAAGTCCCTGCTAATGTGAAGGGCCCTCCCTTCTCTGCTAGCAACTGGGCAGCTCACAACTCATACCTGTGTCCCTGTCACCTCCCGCACCAGGTGAAAAAATTCTCCCCAAGGTCTTGAGTCCCTCCCTCATAGGTGTGATTCCAGAGGGCTGTGCACGAGGCCCCTGTGCTTGTCCTAGAGTTGGATGGCTGTGCCTGAAGGGATGGGATGGCCCAGATTGTCTTCCCGCTCCTCCGCTGCACACTCAGAAGGGAAGACCAGAAGAGAGAGAGAGCTGTCCTCAGCCCCATCTCCATGGCTCCATCTTGGTGGAGGTCCTGGCCAAAGCAACTCTAAAGGACCCTAACATTTGACCAGCTCAGTGATTCTTCTGAGTGGCATCTTCATCTCATGCTCACCCTGAAGGCAGATGGTTTTCAGCAGCAGCTCGCCCTGCCCAGCCCCAGGTGGGTAGCTGGGGGAGAGCAAGAGCAAGAGCTGGCATTCCTCTGGGTAGCAAATAGCAACCCTCCATGCTCCACCTGCCCCAGGTCTGTGGAGGATTAGAAAATTGCCCAGCCCAAACACTAAGGGCATGCAACAGAACAGCAAAGGGGAGCAGAGCAAGGAAGTCCTGGGGAGCGCCAAAAATAGATGGTGGGTCCAGGGCATAGCTCCCCATCAGATCCGACCAGAAAACACTCCTAAAGGTCAACAAACAGACCTTGAACTATGTATAGGCTTTTTTTTTTCCCTTCGATGATTTTTGTTGTTGTTTTGTTGCTTTGTTTTACTCTGTCTTGTTTTTGTACATATTATTGTCTCTGCATGTCTACCTAGATAAGCTAGGCAGGATAAGCAATCTGGAGGAGAAAATGGTTCTGGAGAGACATGGGAGAGGGGGATTCAGGGGAAAGCAAGTGGGTGTTAACAAACCCAGGGACAAGGGAAAAGCAAGTGATCTAAAATCAATAGCGAGGAGGGTATAGGAGGCCTGGTAGGACTTGATTAAGGGCAATGTAACCGAGATGAATTACTGAAACCCAAATGAAGGCTGAACATGATAGTGGGACAAGAGGAAACTAAAAGAAAATAGAGGAGAGAACAGGAGGCAAAGGGCATCTATAGAGGTCAAAATAAAGGCATGTATATATGTAAATATATTTATAATATGATGATTTGGAAGTAGATCTAGGTACATATATTTATAGGTTTAGTATTAAGGTAACAGATGGACATTGGGCCTCTACTCAAGTACTCCCTCAATGAAAGAAAACTTTGTTCTATTAAACTGGCATTCCATGATGCTCACCTTCCTGACATAATCGCTGAAGACAAAGAAGGTGGGTGCATAAGTAAATGTGGTGAAGAACGCTGATGGTGCCCAGCTATCAAAAACTGGGATCTTAAAGGTTTAAAGGTAAACAAGCGGTCATATAGCTCAGAAGCAACAAAGCCCACATGGAAGAAGCACACCAGCATATGTGATCATGAGATGTCAATAGGATAAGGTAACAGGCATTAAAGAACAAAAAAATCATATCATTGTGAATGACGGGGAAGGTGGAGTGGAGACCCAAACCCCATCTCTAGACAATTGGACATCCCCTTACAGAAAGGTCACAGGGAGGAGACGGGCCAGTCAGGGTGCAGCAGAGCACCGATGAAATATACAACTTTTCTCTAGCTCTTTAATGCTTCCTCCCCCACCCCCACTATCACGACCCCATTTCTACCTTACAAATCCAGCTAGACTAGAGCATCTAGACTGGTACAGATAAGAGCTGGAAACACAGGAAATCCAGGACAGATAAACCCCTCAGAACCAATATTGAGAGTAGTGATACCAGGAGGGGAAGGGGAAGGGGAAGGTGAAGGGAGAAAGGGGGAGCCAATCACAATTATCTACTTATAACCCCCTCCCAGGGGGATGGACAACAGAAAAGTGAGTGAAGGGAGACATTGCCTAGTGTAAGACATGAAAAAATAATAATAATTTATAAATTATCAAGGGCTTATGAGAGAGGGAGAGTGGGGGAGGGAAGGGAAATGAGAAGCTGATACCAAGGGCTCAAGTGGAAAGAAAATGTTTTGAGAATGATGATGGCAAGAAATATACAAACATGCTTGACACGTGGATGAATGTATAGATTCTGATAAGAGTTGTACAAGTCCCCAATAAAATGATTTAAAAAGAAAGAGAATTCCTAGCTTTATTGTATTGGAACAGAAACTCTTTTCTGCCCCAAACACTCTTTTCTCAGCAGTTTGAAGTTTGTGTATTCTCCAAAGGGCAGAGCTCACATAAGTGAAGAATGTTAATGCGTGAGTTTTCTTATCCTGTGCTTTAAGGTTGTTTACTGCAGATCTTGGTGTTAATAGACCAAATACAGGAATCATATTCCCACCCCCACCCGGAAATCAGCCTCGCCTTTACTGTTTCTACTCATCATTCTTTCTCACCCCTTCCTGCCTTCAGAGCCGGATCCTTAGACAAACGCTGCCCCTTTCATCTCAGAGGGCTCGTTGTTCCACAAGGTGCAGACTGGCATGATGTTATTGGTCACCACAGGGACTGGCCGGCTGTTTGGATGGGAGTTGAGCCCTGGAGGTGAGTTCAGTGCCAGGCTTGAAGGGTCTCAGGGCCACCTTCTGACGGTTCTACTCTGACACTCATGAGGACCCCATGAGTTGGAATGACCTCAGCAGCAGCTGGGGTTGGACATAGATGGAACCCTTAACAAGGTAAATGAATACTCTCTGTTGTCCAGGTGCCTGCTACCCTCTGCCGATTTCTCTGTCTGGTGTGTCCAGTCTTTTCTGATCCAGTTTTTTTGTGTGTTCTGGAGAAAGCCCCGCTGACAAGCATAATGATTACCGAGGTCTTTCCTCCCTCTCTGACCTCTCTGAATGGCAAGGCAGCTCCCTTGTTTCATTGGTCCCTTTAAGAAAGCTTTACCAACCCCAAGGTCATCAAGAGCTCTTCCTCTGTTTTCTTGAACCACTGCTTTGCTTTCCCTTTCAAATTTAGATCGACAGTTTACCTGGAATTGATTCCCATGTGTGGTGTAAAATAGGGGAGATGAAAGGTACTTGCTTTGCACCACCTGAGCTCAGCAACAGGCGTGGATGGACATCGGATGCTCTTCTTCCCTTGCCGTGCGGCATTTGCCGGACATTGAGTCCTTCAGCACTAGAACGAATCATAAAAGGCGTTTATGGTTTCATTTTTATTAGCCAGTTCCTCAGAGGAAAGATGCTTGTTTGAAATGGATCTTCTTTTCTTTATTCACCAGCTGTATCAAGAAACGGAGTGCTGCACAGAGATAAAAGCAGAAACAGGAGAGCCCTGTGTGACAATACTAATCTCCCCCCACCCTCGCCCCAACTTTTAAGCACCAGTCACTATTCACCCAAGTTGGATATAGACTATTGTCTTTGTGGATTGTGCTATGCCAGTTGACCTTGATGTTCCCTGAGACGCATTCCCTCAAGGGATTTGGTTATGGTTAGGAAGTTGTCTCAGCCTGGTCCCTGTATGCTCTATTATAGGCAAGAATTGAGCACAAAATGCACCATCCCCCCTCCCCCAAGGATCTATATGAACCTCTACCCTCAGTTAGGTCTGTTCTGACTACCAAAGTCTCACAGGAGCCCCTACCACCTAACATCGCTCCCTTCTCACTCCTTCCGCACTCACCACAGAATGGACACTGGGACAGTCTAGAGAGCTCTCCTCGCGTCTGTTCTTAGAAAAAACCATCGACTGGTCAGCAGGACAAAGCAAGGGAAGACAGGATGAGAAGAGTTATGGCTTCCGAAGCAGGAGACTCCGTTATCCTCATTCTGGTTCACTTGACTTCTGTGGACCTTTGGTTTTCTTACCTGTGAAATGAGGAAATGGGTGGGAAATCCTCAGTGGTCCCGTCTATGTGGCGTGATTCTATAAGACTCAAAATCACACTGAAGCCAAACACAATGAGAAGTGTTGCTAAAGGGGAAACTGGGCTTTTGGTTACACAAGTATGGATTCTGATGATTACTCTTCCTCAAGCTAGCCAGAAATTCCCAATATATAATTAAAATCATAACCTTGGAGAACCACCAAAGAACTTCAAGTCCAGCTTTTCTCTTTGATGATGAAGAACCAGACTAAGAGTCGCAGAGCTCATTCCTGACTTTGCCTAAAATCCTCAAATTCTCTGCCCCATGCTCTTTGAGTGAATGCAGCTGTCTTTGTTAAACTACATTGCCCAAATAAATAAATTGGGTGATGAAAATGTCACTTTAAACTTCCCTAGCTGAGCTTTGGCAGTCACCAAAAGGAAAGGATATGGCTCCCCACTCCCGGGGTGGACACACATATTCAGGAGAGATTACTCAATAAGCAAGGTAAGCATAGGGGTATTTGTGCTTACTTACTAATCTGTAGTGAAAGGTTCCACATGGGTTTTGCTAAATTTTCCAGACAGATGATAAATGGTCTTTTTTTCCCCCCAAATGGATGATGAATGGTCTTATTATAGAAGACTTTTTATTTCCATCTAAATCACAGCTCAGCAGAGCCTTTCTATTTACAGGGAAAACAACTTCATTGTATTTCCCTTTGCTTCATTGAGCTTCACAGACAGGGCTCTCAAAAATAAAGAAAAGGAAGGTTTGTGGCCACACTGCATCAAACAAGTTTCCAACCTGGAATCATTCTTCGTGTCCGTGTCACATTTGGTAATTCTCACACATTTCCAACTTTCTCATGAGGCTATTGTACAAGGAGAGCCCATGCTGCAGTGGTTATGCTTTGGGCTGCAAGCTACTGGGTCGACAGTTCGAAACCTCGAGTACCTCCGCAGGAGAAAGACGAGGCTTTTTCCTCCCATAAGCAGTTACAGTCTGGAAAGCCATAGTGGGGTCACTATGAGTCAGAATTGACTCGATGGCAGTGGGTTTGGTTTGGATTTATTGCACACTTAATAGACTACTCAAAAATAACTCACTGCCACCGAGTCAATACTGACTCATAGCGACTCCCACCCCCTCCCCACTGAAGGTTGCTGAAGCTGAAATGGTTTATGAGAATAGAAAGCCAGTCTTCTTCCTGGAAAGCTGCTGGTGGTTTCAAACTACCGACCAAGCAGGTCACAGCTCAATGTGTAACCACTGCACCACCGATGTCTGAGCATAAATTGCATGCACACTAGAAGAAGAAGCATTCGTGTGACTTACCTTATTATAATTCACATTGTTGGGGTGGTGTGGGACAGAACCTAAACTCTTTCTGATGCCTACCGGTTTTATACCTGTTATTAGTGTCCGAATACAGGTTGATGCTTGTAGTAAACAACACAAATTCATCATCCTAAAAGTCAGAAGTATAAACTCATGGTGCCAACTGGGTTGTGTTCCTTCTAGAGCAGCAGTTCTCAACCTGTGGGTCGCGACCCCTTTGGGGCTCTAATGACACTTTCACAGGGGTCACAAGATTCATAACAGTAGCAAAATTACAGTTGTGAAGTAGCAATGAAAATGATGTTATGGTTGGGGAGTCACCACAACATGAGGAACTGTATTAAAGGATCGAGGCATTAGGAAAGTTGAGAACCACAGCTCTAGAGGCTTCAGGGAAGAATCAATTTCCTTGTCTTTCCAATTGCCTAGAGATCACCTGTACTCCTGGGCTATGGGACCCTCTCTCCATCTTCAAAGTGCACCATACCAACATCTGCTTCTGCCTTTATTCTGTTTACCTTCCTCTTATGAAAACTCTTGTTTCTGCTAATCCAGAAGAATTTTCTCACCCCAAGTTCCTTTTGCCATGTAAGGTAATGTGCTCATGGGTTCTGGGGATGAAGAAATGGACTTTTGGGGGAGAAGGCTCATTTATTCTATTTACCAAGCCCAGTGTGCAATCTCAATGTTTGAAAGAGGATGAAATGTGTGATGACCCCAAAGCCGCGATAACAACTGGAATGCTTTGGGAAGTCGGCCACTCCTCTCTAGACCGCTCGCGACCCATCTGTGAAAGAGACGGGCTGTAGGAGCGTCTTCTAGTCCTAGAACTCTTTGCATGGCAACACACTAAGGTTCCAGAACAGCACTATCCAGAATGGTAACCACTGGGTACTGAGCACTTGAAACTATTTGGATCCGTGAGGTTACACCTGTAAGCGGTCTTTGAGTGGCTGTCCTTACTCCACACCATGAAGTTAGAGACCATGTTGGTCACTGCCAAGTCCCCACACTTCAATAAGCCTGGTGCACAGTAGGTCCTCAAGCCTGACTGCACAGAATTAAATTAGGTGAGAAAGGCGGGTGGAGAAGGGAAATACAGCAAAATCAAAGGGATCCAGGTTGAATAGGCTCCAGGAAAATGTCAGGGACTAGACTGGAAAGCCCCCCAGAGTTCCAGTCTGAGCCCATCTTGCTTCTGCTTAAACACACAGGCCCCACAGCTTTCCCTCCCTTGTCATTAAGACCCATCATTCTGCTCAACTTTCATCTTGCCCAGGGGAAAAGAGCATTGGCTCAAGTTCACAGACAGAGCCCCACCCAAGCTCTTTCACTACCCAGGTGCAAGGCTACTCAGCCCTCGAAGCTACATTTTACTTACCTGTCGAGCAGAGTGCACAAAGAGCCTTAAATGTTCTTTTTGCCTTCAAATCCCAAGAGTCCAATTTGGATAGAGCTATGGAAGAACTTTTCATCCAACCTCAATCTGGGCAATGGAAATAAAACCAAGCCTCGCAGTTCTCAAAAAGGAACAGGATTCTTTCTTCAATTGCCTCGTGAATTATAAGAGCAGCGGTGTCTGCACGAGGTGAAATCTGAGCTGGAATAAATGTCGATTGTGTTGGTATTTTCTCAGGTTCTCTCTCTGTTCTGATTATTATCTAAAATGCAGGCCGTGCACATATAATACATGCTTGTGCTTATGAGAAAGAACCTATCATTATCTGCAAATCATTTCCTCATGAGCTCACAGCACCTCTTGGCTGTTCATTTTATGCCGTACAATAACTTCCTCCCAAAGCGCAGCTCCCCCGTTTACCTGGTGGACTAACAAGTCACCGCTGATGTTTTCCGTTCTCCCACAGAATTCCAAAAATAGGTACGAGGGCACCCTGATAAAAAACGCAACCGACCGCCCCCAAGTCAAAATACAAATTGCATGGCCAAGGCTTGACTCTGGTAGACTCTCAGGGTGCATTTTAAAACATTTCATAAACATCTCATACTTTTCAAATGACAGCACTCCCTTCGAAGTGAGGTTTTGGAAAGGAAGTCTCGCAGCCTCATGGGCCACTGATGTTTCTGATTCCACACATTGAAAATAAGGGACTGGACCCAAGCCCCAGATTATAGACTCAAAATATGCTCTAGGACAATCACAGCATGACTCAATTTTATAACACCCATAATTATTTTTAATTTTATTGAAGTATAATAACATAGATACAAAAAAGTGCACAAACAGCAAGTATACAAATGAATTTTTTTAAAGATGAACACACCATGCCAAGAGCACCCAGAATCTGTCCCAGATCAAGAACCATGACATTATCAAGCACTTCAAAGCCTTCTTCCAGACACTACCCCTACCCAAAGTGATGCCTGAACGTGGAAAACAGAGAAGAGAAAGCTCCATCTAAACCCAGAATGGCAAGGTGAGCCAGTGCAGACAGAGAAGAGCGGAGAACAGGCTGGGATGGGGACATCAGGTGCAGTCTGACTTCTAACAGCAGTCGTTACTGTTTTTTGTTCTTGTCTAAATGGAATCATGTTCTGTGTGATCTTTTCTGCCTGGCTGCTTTCATTCATCATTTTGTCTGTAACTGTAAATCATTCAGTCTCAAGACTATATTCCAGTATGTGAATGTACCGCAGCGTGTTTTATCCAATCTCTGGACATTTGGGGTCATCTTCCGTTGAGGATTCTTACAACTCGAGCATCCGTCATTTTATTGTATCCAAGGATACCATAGGGTCTGAAGATGACAGAATGAATGATAGACAACAAATGAGAGCCATGGTTCTCCACCACTCTTAGCTGCCATCGAATCGGCTCTGACTCCTGGTGACACGATGGACATAGAATGAAACTCTGCCCGCTTCTGTGCCGTCCTTACAATTGTTGCTGTGCTTCAGCCCATTGTTTCTGCCACTTTGTCAATTCTTCTCATGAAGAATCTTCCCCTTTTTCATTGACCCTCCCCTTTACCAAGCATGATGTCCTTCTCCAGGCACTGGTGTCTCCTGACAATGTTCCCAAAGATCTCCCAAATAAGTCTCATCATCCCTACATCTCAGGAGCATTGTACGTGTACTCAAAGTCCTCTAGTTGGCTTGTTAAAGCACAGAGTGTTGGCCTTGGGTTCCTGAGTCTGGGAATCTGAGGTGGGGTCAGGAGTTTGCATCTTTAACAGGCTTCCCAGTGATGCTGAAGATGCTTGCCCAGCCACTCCACTGTGAGACCCACTGAACTACACAAATTTGGAAAGTTGTTTCTTTGGGAAATGGGGTAAAATATGTAACATAAGCTTTTCCTTTGAAAACATACAATGCAGGGACATTGATTACTTTCCCTCATGTGTGCACCTGGCACCGTTCTCTATTTTCACAGCTTTTTCAACTGACACTGAGTTTCACAAACAGAAGCTCAATACCCATTAAACATCGCCTCCATAGTTTCCACCTGTTCTCCCAGCTCCTGGCAACCACTGATCTACATCGGTCTCCATGCATTTTCCTATTCTAGCTATTTCATATAAATGGGATCATATAGCACTTACCCTTTTGTGGCTTACTTGTATTACTTTCCATGTTTTTGAGGCTAATCCATTTTTAGCATGTATTAGAGCTTCATGTTTCAGACCAACTATTAGTGAAAGTGCCTGATAAATGGTGCAAGTTGCAAGGACCCTCCAGCAATCATTGATGCTCAAACTCAATTCCAAAGTCTCTCCAACTTTAACCCCTCAGATGCAACACGAGCAATCTCTGCCTTCTCTAGGGGAAGGAGGCCTTTCAGCTGGCAAGAAACAGTGACCCTCTCGGGTGCTCCTCCTGTGATCTGGGTTTTTATAAGGAGAAAAGGACCCCAGGAAGTGCTCCCAGCAGCTGCTCGGGCGGCCCTTACCTAGCTGAGTTTGTCGAACCACTTAATTAGGAAAGCAAATGTATTCTCTCATGATCTTGTACAAATGCAGATGGTGAGTCAGGACATCCAAGGCAGGTCCAATAGTCTACGTTTCTGAAACGCTCCCCGCTGAGGCTGATGCTGCCAGGATGCGGGCCGGAACATGAAATAAAAGGCTTGCAGAAAAGCAGCCCTCATCGTCATTTCAGATACTGCAGCAGCCACATTCTCTAACGGGATCTCACAGGGTCCTACCACCACCCAAGAAATCTTCCAAGCTCAAATTCAACACCTCCACATCTGCCTCCCTCTGTAGCTCCTCCCTGTGCCCACCCCAACCGAGCTTTCTGCCCCTTGCCTGCCACTTTCTCATGACTTCTGCTTGCTCGGTACCTACAGTCTATGTCTGTGTCATCTGAATATCTGCTCTGATTCGTTATGCATTACGATAGTTAGGCTTTGTGTCAACTTGATTAGCTCAAGATTCTCCGGGATCTAGTAGCTGAGGCCTAGTAATTCCCCGGGATGGGATCTACGGTAAGTAACAATGCAAGGCGCTTGGTTCCACAATCAATGCTTATGGAAGCAACAGCCAAGAAATCAAAAGATGAGTTGAATTAGGTAAATCTGCTGCACAAGATCTCTTTGTTGTTCCTAGGTGCCATTGTGTTGGTTCTGACCCATAGCAACCTCATGCCAACAGAATAAAATGCTGCCAGGTCCTGAGCCATCTTCACAATTCTTCCTATGCTTGAACCCATTATTGCAGCCACTGTATGAATGCATCTCCTTGAGGCACAAGGACAATAGTTGTACCTTAGGGGGCTGCTCACAAGCTTCTAAGACCCTCATCAATACTAAACAAAGTAGAATGTAGAACACAGTCTTTGTGAACTATGTGATTCATAATGATCTTGGGTGTCTGTTGGGAGGGGAACTTTTTTAAAATCCCCACCCAAACATGGAAACCAAGGAAACTTGTCTTTGGTCTATGTGGGACCATGTATTAGTATGGCCCACGAGTTCCTCGGGTGTTTCTGAAGAAAAGCCAGGGTTAAGAGTCATAACCTTTACATAAGAGCCTTTCGCAGCAGGTTATGGCTGAGGTAGGTGCACCAAGAGTGTTCGGAGGGGCAGCATAAGTGACTGTCACCCCACATGACCTGGACTTCTCATCGTCTCCCTTCACTCACCCCAAAGTAAAACCCCTTTGAAAATGAATGGTCTGGGTTTTCCCTCTCAGCATTCAGAAAGCCACTCGTTCTTCCTACCGTAACCTCAACACTCAAAACAAAGCCTGTGCTGTTGCCATCCACAGTTGGAAGGTGGTTATCCCACCACCACCCTAACTCATTCTCCAAGCTATTTATAAACGTGCAGAAGAAGGAATGTTTTGCTATCATGCAATTAATATCAATTTTGGACAAATATCACGGCTCGTCTAACACCAGACAAGGTATACCAAGCCAAAAACCAAAATCTTATGAGCAGAGAAATTTGGTAGGATTATTGTGCTTGTTTTGAAAATGATAGGGTTTTATAGTTTTGTGGGGATTATAGCATTGCCCATAATAGAAAGATGTAAATGTGGTTCTTTATGTCACTGACATTTCTGGCTTACTGTCATTAAGGACACTTAAAAATTATCTGAGAAGTAAAAAAAGAATGTACAGAATTCTTGAGGATCTTGTAAATAATATTCCAAAACTTACATGCAATTACTCTCTCACATTTAAAGTCATTGGTTACATAAGTAGTGGCCCAAAATCGCTTCCAAAAACCCAACAGTGATTTGGGTTTGGGATTGACTGGGATATAAAAATACTAAGTTGCCATGGAAACAAGAATCTACAGGACAAAGCAAGTTTTAGCTGTGGGACTGGCCAAACGACACACTAAAGATATTTCATGATCACTGCATTGGTTGCTGAAAGTCAAGAGGACTTGAAGCACTACACAGAGAACAACAATTCTCCCCACTGAATCGACACACATCCTGATTGTTTCCATGACTTTTGATTTTCATCCCTCTTTTTCCTTTTGACTGAGAGACCAATAGAGAGTACCTTAGATGGCGGTTCACAAGCTTCTAAGACCCTTCTCAATACTAACCAAAGTAGAATGTCACTGATGTTCTACTGATAAATGGAGACGAGTCCTGATAAACGGAGATGATATTGAATTTGTTAAGGATTTGATTTTACTTGTATCAACCATCAATCCCCGTGGGAGCAGCAGTCAAGACATCACACAATATATTGTATTTAGGAAATCTGCTGCAAAAGATCTTCAAAATCTTAAAAAGCAAAGATGTCACTTTGATGATTCAAGTGCATGTGGAAGCAGACAATTTTTAAAAAGACAAAAGAAGAATGAATACATTTGAATTATGGAGTTGGTCGAGAATATTGAACAGACTATGTATTGCCAGAAGAAAAGAAAAATGAATAACTCTGCCAGAAGAATGAACAAACTTACCCATACATCGAAAAAGCTCATGAGAATGGAGATGTGAGACTTTCTCTCATTGACATGGAACGTGTTATCTACAGAGATCAATCCTTGAAGAATGACATCATACTTGGTGTACTAGTCTGGATTGACTAGAGAAACAAATTTATAGACACTCACTCGTATTGTATAGGAAAGAGCTTTATATACAAGAGCAATTCAATATTGAGAAAACATCCCAGGCCAATCCAGATCAAGTCCATAGTCTGATATTAGCCCATATGTTGATACCAATCTATAAAGTCCCATTCAGACTCATGAAATGTATGCAATGACACTGAATGCAGGAAGATCACAGCCCAGTGGGTGGGAAGTCTTGTGGATCCAGTGGTGTTGTAAGCATCTCAGGACTGGCAGGGCTCTCTACATGGCTCCTCCAGCTCCCAGGGCTTTGGCTTTGTGTGGCTTCTCATCAGAAATGTCTCACAGAGAGTGATCCAGAGTCCTGCGCCCAGTGAGCTATTTATCTCCTTAGTGCCTCCAAATAAAATCATCAAACTGTGATCTGATTGACAGGTAAACTCCACCCCTTCATGCATAAGTCTCAAATTGACAACAGATTATGTAACTACCACACTTGGTAAAGTAGAAAATCAATGAAAATGAGGAAGATCCTCAAGGAGATGGAGTGACACAATGGCTGCAACAGTGGGCTTAAACATACCTACTTTTTTTTTTAAGATGGTGCAGGTCCAAGGAACCCTTCATTCTGTTATGACGTAGGGTCACCATGAGTCAATACTGTGTGACCTGGTACCATATGGGGCACCGTTGCCTTTCAGGAGGTCTTGTAGCACGGCAGTAGTCGGAACACACCCTTCAGCTAGCCAGACCTGACTCCAGCCCCAGCTTAATTGGTCACCAGCTATGAGCTTCAGTGTCCTCAGCTAGAAATTAATGATAATATGCCCTCTTTTATAGCTCTTTTGTTTTTTTGGCGCAGGAACTAATAAACAGTGGATTCAAGTGGTGAATACAGCAACTATCGCAACCCAACTGGTGCCATCCAACTGATTTCCACTCCCAGTCACCCCATGTGTGCCAGAGTAGAATAGTTGGGTAATTGTTCAGAAATAGATTTCTAGACTTTTCTTCCAAGTTATCTCTGGGTGAACTCAAACCTCCAGCTCTGAGGTTTGCAACTTGGCGTGTTAACCATTTGTCCCACCCAGGGATGCCTAGACTCAACAACTATTAGCCACTAATAGTTATCCTTATTTCTGAGATGGCAATTGGCATATGTTTGCAAAATTTATGTCTGTATGTGTTGGGCGTCTTATCCAAGAAGTGTTCCTATTTTCTGTCTTTTCCCCATGAACCAGAGGTCTATTTTCCTTCTACCCACACTGTGGTGAACTTCCAACACTTTAGTATGCAAAGAAACACAGAAAACCATCCTCGTTTGGGGGAGTTTATCATCTCATTTGAGGGGAGCACATGGGTCCATCCAGATGGGAGGTCAAAAGCGGCTTCGTGGAAAAGGAGTCATTTGAGTTAAACCTTGAAGGAGAGCGGGTAGGAGTGGGATGTCCGAGTCTCATGACAAGGGCATTCCCGACAGAGAGAGCAGCATGAACAAAGGCTTGGATTGTGGAAGCAGACGTGCTCTCGAGGAAAGATAAAAAAACAAAACAGAGAAAATTACAACAATTTCAAAATGCTATCTAAAAAGGGTATGACTGACAATTTCTCAGCATTGAACAAAAACAAAAGTCCACAGATTAAAATAAAATGCCAGGTGCTCAATAAAATGAGTCTAGTGCTGGTTTGTTTTATATAAATAGAGACGATATAGATATGTGATAGTATATAGATATACAACATGATGTAGATGTAGACATGGCAAAACTTCAAAACAAAAGGAGAAATAAAAAAATCTAAAAGTAACCAGAGTGAAAAGCATATTTGCTACAAATAACTAAGAATCACATATTGGCTGCAAGAAGACACCAAACTAGTATCTTCAACATGGTAAAGACAAATACGTTTGAACTAAACTGAAAATGTAGTAAAAATGATTCCATTCTTGAGCACTTGGTTCTTGGTCGATTCATGATGATTTTCCTTTCTTGTCAGAGAAAGAAATCAATAACACTATTACTCATATTTTAACACCACATTCAAATATTTCAATAAGATATGAAGAATATGCTGGAGTTGAATTCAGCCCAAGTGGAGGTGAATCCATTCATTGCATGCCCCCAGGTTGAAACGCTTGACTCTCCAGCTCTTGAGTGTGGTGTTCTTGTTGATTTTGCATCTAACCAAGTGCTGTGATCTTCAGGGAGAATCCTCAGTACTTTCTGTTCTGTTCAGTGTGAATATGCAGATCCATCTGGAAGAGTAACCAAATATTGGCTGCCATTCCAATTGCATCCTGTGAGTCACAGGTGTCTAATTTTAGAAAGACTAAGAAAAGAAATTAATAAGATATGAAGGCTCAAGTTCTCTATCTGTGCAAGCACAGAATATACATCTCACTGATATGAAATAAGATTGCTTATTTCTTTTAAAAATTATGCCCCTGTTTATTTTAAATATTGTGCTGAATTTCTCTTCTTTCAGTTACCTGTAATTCGTGTCCCTGGGTAGTGGGAAGAGTCAATAGTTTGGGATGGTAGTTCAAAACCACCAACCTCTCCAAGGGAGAAAGATGAGGCTTTCTACTCCCTTAAAGTGTTACAGTCTCGGAAGCCCACAGGTGGGTCAGAATCAACATGATGGCTATGAGCTTGGTGCAGTTGGAACTAAAAGGTTGGTGGCTCAAATCCACCCAAAAGTGTCTTGGAAGAAAGGGCTGGTGATATGCATCTCAAAAATCACCCGTGGGAACTTTAAGACACACAGTCCTACTGTGGCACTCTGAAGGCCACCAGGAATTGAAGTCAACTCAAGTGCAACAGATACTGATCTATTTAGTGATTCTCTGGGATGACAGCATACAAGAAATGATTCAAAAATAATAAAGGTTGAAAACAACTGGCTGCAGAGAATAAACTCCCAGGAAGTGAGACTATCTATTACCTGTCCCTTCTTCACCTCGTCAGGGCTGTCTATCACCATGCCTCTCACCTCTCACCTACTCTCCAATCTCCCCAAGTGACCTCTGGTTCCCAGAATATTCCATGATGCTCCACACCTCTATACCAAGGGCCACCAGCTTGACATGTCTTCCGGTCTCTTTACTTCCATCAGCGCATCATTCAGTTCAGTTAAAAGTCACCTCCTTTTCTTAGCTCTCGCTGACTTGCAAAATTTGGGTGGCCAGAGTTGTTTTGGGGGCTTCTTCATATAAATCAGGATGGCCTTCTCCATGGCTGGCAGCACTTTCTTGCCTCTCCATCGGTTGCCTGATAATTCCTTATCCAAAGCCCACATACTAAGCTAGAATGCCTGAACTGGGAAATTCTATTTGCTCAAATTCACTGAAATGTCACGTGCCTCTGAGCTTCATTTCTAAAAGCTTCTCATTGTCGTCACCCCCCGCCCCCCCACCCCCAATAAGCTATAAAAGAGGACATCGAAAGGATTTGATGACAGCTATTTGGGCCATCACCCCTTGGTACAGGGCACCGCCAGCTCTCCCCCAGGATGTGTCCTCCTTGGAAATGTGTAGCGAGGAAGTCACCACACAAGCAAGCCAATTAGGTGCTCCTTCATCCGCTGCTTGAATTGAACGTGGAGAACTGGAGAGGCCATCTGGTTTTATTTGCTCCTGTCTCAGAAAGTAAGGGTGAGAACTTCCCCAAGGTGGGAGGCAACAAAACCAGAAGCAACATAAAGTGTCTGGGTGGGACTGGACAATGAGCACAGCAGTTGTATGGGACGCTGCTGAGCTTCGTGACAGGAACTCAACTGCGGAAAAATACCATGAGGGCCTAGAATGTGTATAGCCGTCAAGAAAGATAAACAAATCCCCGGCAACTGAGTCAATTCTGACTCATAGGAACCTAGGCAGACTTTAGGAGGCTGTAAATATTTATGGGAGCAAATAGCTCAACTTTTTCCCATGAGAGGTTGTTGGGTTTGAACCACCGGCCTTGCTTACAATTAGCATTCCAATGCTTACTGGAC
Source organism: Tenrec ecaudatus (assembly GCF_050624435.1). NCBI lineage: Eukaryota > Metazoa > Chordata > Mammalia > Afrosoricida > Tenrecidae > Tenrec > Tenrec ecaudatus. The sequence continues at coordinate 36,733,383 of NC_134541.1, read as the reverse complement.
AAAGGAATAAATACATCTGAGGCCCAACATGGACTGGTCCCAGGTAGAACCACAAGAAAGAGGAGATTTTTGAATTCTAAATTTTAGGACTTGCCTAAGAACAATTTTAAAAGATAATGCATACAAAGCTGAGATGGATACATGAGCCTGGCATTGATCCAAACTAAAATCAGACACAGTTTTCCAGAACAGAATCTGCTTCCTGTTTCCCAACCGAATGTAGGATGGGTGGTTTGTGAAGCAAAGGAATTAACAAGTGATCATGACAGTTCCCATGTTCCCTGTAGCTTCAAGAGGAAAGGCACAAAGCCCCACCTCATGGGTGGACACCACTACATTCCCAGAAAGAGCAGGGAAGCTTTGGCTGTAAAGCCAATTTCAAAACCCAAGGTGAACTATCATCAGACCCCGACTGCCCATCACAGAGAAGCCCTGATTTAAAGCCCAAAGAAGCTGCTGGAGGGAACTGGTAAGTGTCCTGAGGCTTCTGCTCAGAGACGTTCTGGCACATGGTGCTCCCTCTCCTCACCAAGGGTTATGTGCTCTTCTACTTGAAAAACTTCAGGAAATTCAGGCCATGATATGAACGTAGAAATACTGACATTTTCGTTTTAATGCAAATATCCAAAGCTTTGTCTCAAGTGTTCAAATCTATTCAAAGTGTTCAAATCTATTCAAACTTTGAAGAATAGTAGAAGGAACTCACCCATTTACCATTTACCTAGACTCATTGTCAGGTATTAGTTTCCTACACTGATTTGGTTTTTACTGATCCCTACCACTATTGTGGAATTTTGGACACTATATAGGATTTGGGGGGCAGTAGATCTTTATGGGAGCAGATAGCCTTATCTTTGTCCCTCAGAGTGAATGATGAGTTTGAAGCCTATATTACACCATCCAATATATTCATTCACATACAATTCTGTCCACTCTCCTCAAGTGAAGTTATACAGTCATCCATACTACCAGCCCCCAGCCCCCACCTCTCTTCCCATACCCTCAAGGAACCATTACTCCTATTACTGTTTCTGAAGGGTTATCTCTCTTAGCTCTCAGGTATTAAGAGATCTTAATCATACAAATGAACTTAAGCAAGTCCAGCATGATTAATGAGGTAAAACAAATAAGAGCCCTAATAGTAAGGGGAGGAAATATTAAAGAACTAGATAGCCGTTATCTGGCTCATCAGTGCCATACCACACCCTGGATTTATCATCCCTACCGTGGGGCCCTTCTGAGAGAGACTGTCCAATTATCTTATCAATTATTTAGGGTGGTGTAAGACATGGAAAATAAAATAAGCATTCCTAGGGGGTAGGGTAGGGGCAGGAGGGGACAAAGGGGGACTGATATCATGGAGCTCAAAAAGAAAGAAAATGCTTTGAAACGGAGGGTGGTAGCAGTTGTGCAGTAATGCTTGGTGTGATTGAACTATGGAGTGTTATGGTATCCGTAAGAGCTCCCAAGAAAATGACGAAAAGTAATAATAATAAAAGTTGAAAAAATTAAACAAGAACAAGCATCAGATGTATGGTGAAGTGTGGGTGGAGGAATGGTGAAATCATTGATGCTTTGTAAAAAGTTATGGGCCACGGACCAAAGAAACCAGCAGCTTACAAATAGAGAACCCGTCTTAAGAAGGGAAGATAAGGCTGAAAAGGACGCCTGCATTGGCAGAGCCTCCACATCGATTGTCAAGGAGACAATCTTGTCAGCACAGGACTGGGGATCAACAGCAGAAACAACAGCCAACACCATTGACATCTCAACTGGCTCAGCATAGACAGTTCTGACTGAAAAATGTTCTGTTCAGGGAATGCCAAAACTTATACAAAAATCAGCTACAGAAGAGCAACAGTTTTGATAGAAATTTTAAATAAGAAGAATCAAACAACAAGTGATCTAAAATCTATGGCGAGGAGGGTATAGGACCCCTCATGGGGCTTGATAAAGGGCAATGTAAGCTGAGAGGAATTAAGGGAAACCCGAATGAAGACCAAACATGATAGTGTGACAAGAGGAAAGTAAAAGGAAATAGAGGAAAGAACTAGGAGGCAAAGGACATTTATAGAGGTCTAAATATAGTCATGTACATATTGTAAATATATTTATGTATGATAGGGAAATATATCTATGTACATATATTTATATATTAAGTATTAAGGTAGCAGACGGATATTGGGCCTCCACTCAAGTACTCCCTCAATGCAAGAACACTTTGTTCCAATAATCTGGTATACTGTGATATTCACCTTCCCAACACGATCGCTGAAGACAAAATGGATACAATAAGATGATATGGTGAAGAAAGCTTATGAAGCCCAGCTATCAAAAGATACAGTATCTGCAGTCTTAAAGGCTTGAAGATAAACAACTGGCCATCTAGCTGAGAAGCAACCAAGCCCACCTGAAAGAAGCACACCAGCCTGTGTGATCATGAGGTGTAGATGAGATCAGGTATCAGGCATCAAAGACCCAGAATAAACAATAGTATCAATATGAATGAGGGGGTGTGCAGAGTTAAGCCCCAAAGCCCATCTGTAGACAAGTGGAAATCCCCTTAGAGAAAGGTCACAAGGAAGAGACAAGCCAGTCAGGGTGCAATATAGCACCGATGAAAAATACAACTTTCCTCAAGTTCTTTAATGCTTCCTTCCCACCCCCACAATCATAACCCTAATTCTACCTTACAAATTTGGCTCTACCAGAGCATGTACACTGGTACAGATAAGAGCTCTAATTTTGTTAATTCTTTCCATTGTTTTTCTAAATGTTCTTTGGTGGGTTGAGTTGTTAACATAGACACACTGCTCAGTAGAAGCACCAAGCCCCTGTGAAAGCCAATCAATTCGACCTCAAAAAGTAAATTCATTGCAAAAGACTTAAAATAGTAAGTACTCAGACTTTGCTGCAGGGTAGAATTATCTGGTGGAGTGTTGTTTTTTTTTTAATCCCATTACTGAGGCCACACACCAGCCAAATTCAAAAGGAGTCACTGGGATTAGCGTCCAGGTATCAGGTATATATTTATATATATGTAATAACTTGAGTTATTACAATGTACAGCCACACCTGAGAACCGGGCCCTCTGATTGTTTTCCTGTAAGTCTATCAGCAGATGTAAATCACCTTGAGGTCTGGGTAAATGAAAGAAGGAAGAACATAACAAGTATTCTTCACCCACAAGTCCATGTTCAACAACTCCTTACGAGATGTTTTCATTTTTTTCCAATCTCGATGAACAGCAATTTCATATTCTAGTGAGTGTCATGTAATATGAAGCATCAGAGTAGGAATGTTTGATGGCTAAACTCCACCGTGATCCAATAATGTGGAATCAAATGTGTTCTTTATATATTGTTTTTTTATCTTCCTCGGTGTCTCCAAACTCTGGACATGTACCAAAACAGTCCAGAAGGTTTCCAACTGTTTAATTAGAGGATTAAATAAGGTCATGATTTTCTCAATAGCCTTCTCCACTTAGGGTATTCCCTATTCTGTCTTATTCCCGCTGGCCGAAATGTGTTTAAATTTCATCATGAAAGCTAAACTTGGCTCGTTGTTCTGAATGCCTTGGGCCATACAGTGTAACAATTTTAGGGCTCAACCAAAAGATTTCTAAAGCATGTGTGTGTAAAGTCGTTGCATCAACGTTGTGACTTTTCCCTCAGAGCCCTTTATGGCACGGGGACTGTGTCTGCCTTTTATGGCCTGGCACCTGCAAACCCTCTGCAGCTCTTTTAGGCAAAGATTCAAAAAGGAATCAACTTGGTTTTTCCCAAAGATTTTTTAAACCTGCCAAGGCATCCCTGCACAGTTAGCTTTTGGTGTCATGTCATGTTGCCAGCTGAAGACATCATGCACAGCCCAATACTCACTGAACAAGAACATAATGCCCCAAGGTGATAATGGCAGAAGAGACCCAGAGACATCACACACCCTCTGTCAGGGGTAACCTATTAGATACAAGTTACAAATGTGCCCAGTGTCTCCTGCTATTATGGTCTCATTCGGCCCAGCACATGAATAAATGTCTTGAATTAAATCAAGTTGAGATTAAAGTCTAAGGTAAACAGGAAATGAATTGCCCTCTGACCACAAAGGGGGTAAAAATGCCTTGTCATTTCACAAAGGCTAAAGAATGACATTTGGAAATATGTGCCCGAGCATCTTGGTCTAAAGATATCTGTGAGCAGCTGGACAGAAGGCAGTCAGTGGCAGTTAGGGTCAAAGAAAATTGGAGATTCCTTGTCACCAGAAGGGCAGAGAGGTAAAGCCTATGTGAACGATGACCCACCAGGGAAGCCTGCACTACAGGGGGAGATGGATACTGAGGGAGCCTTGTCAAACACAGGGGTGAGCAGGAAGAAGAAAAAAACAATCACAGCAAAACCAATGGATTTTTATGTCTAACATCAAAACAAAGCTGACAATTAAAAACAGATTTCAGAAAACTAGAAGCATATTTAGAGGGAGTGGGTGTGAACTTTGGTCAAGAAAAAAATTCTAATGGTTTTCACCAAGTGAGGAGGGGCCAAGAAAAGCCATCCGGAGCCTACCTCACCTGTGCCCCCTTTCCTGGCAGACACTGTACTGTACAGTCCCGTGGGTTTCTGCATTCCAGCAATGAAAATTCCCCCAAAGAGCACTTCTACTCCTTCCCTTAGTAACTCATTTCAGTGGTAAATCTGAATATATGTTTTGCTCCATTTGATGGTCTAAATAGAGCCTAGACTTCCACTGCCTTTTCTTTAGTAATATATTCACAAACTCTGATTGAATGATTCCAAAGATGGCATGGGAGTGATATCTGACCTTCTCCCATTTCATACAAAAAAAGGGAGAAGAACCAAACTCAACAGCAGCCCAAGAACAATTCCTAGGAGGCGGAGGTCAGACCTGGTTGCACCCTGTGATCATCATGACCAATTCTGATACCCACTGTCTCTCTCATTGTACTCGCTAGTTCTCTGCTGGGTTCAGTAATTTGTTGAAATGACCACACAGAGCTCACACACAATACTCACAATTTTGAAGTTTATTAAGGAAGTAGCGGGTTACAACTGAGGATCAGAAATGCTCAGGATGCAGTTCTTCAGTCAGGATTGTCTCTTCTCAGCCATGACTGCAAGTCTCCTTCTACTCCTTGGTCTCTCAGTCAAAGGACCCACTGGCTCATGCCCTGCAATGTGACAAAGCCATTACTGGGTAATCAATCTATTCCAGCTCGAAGGTCCTCAGCTCTAGTTCCACAGATCAACAGACTTAGCTTCCCAGACAAATGCCTGAGAGGCATCCCATTCTCCTGCCTACTCTGCAAGCAAGCCTCTGCCCAAAGGCACTGTCTTAGTCTGGGTAGACTAGAGAAACAAATTCATTGACACTCATACATGGTTAAGAGAGCACTTTATATCAAAGAGTAATTGTGTATTAAGAAAACACCCTAGCCCAGTCCAGACCAAGTCCAATATTAGGTCCAATACCAGTCTATAAATTCCTCTTGAGAATCACACAGCACATGCAATGATGCCGAATGCAGGAAGATCACAGGCCAGTGGGTGGAAAGTCGTGTGGATCCAGTGGCAGTGGAAGCATCTCAGCTCTGGCATGAGTCTCCACGTGGCTCCTCCAGTTCCAGTACTCTGGCTCCATCAGTGAAGTTCCATGTGCCTTGTGATCAGGAATGTTAAAGCAGAGAGTGTGGATCTGATCTCCAGTGACTTGTCAACAGGAATGTCTCACAGGAAGAGTGTGTGTCCCACCTCCAGGGAGGAAGACAGGAGTTCCCAGAATCCTCAGGAGAAGGCCATGCCCACACCAAGGCCCCACTGGCTATGACCTGATTGACAGGCTAGATTCCACCCTTTCCCTCAAGTTGACAGGAGATTGTGTAACTGCCACAGGCATTAAACTTCTTTCTCTTGTGGGCAGGGAAGCCACCACTCTGCCTTGCACTCGTGGAGGTGTTGCCTCTGTTGCTGTCGTTCTCTGGTGCCACACATCTCTTCTCCTGGATCAAGGCAGTCCAGTGACAAGGATCTCAGGATCCACATGACAGTATCCACTCCTGGCTCCTCTTTCTTGATGGCAGTAAAATGTTAAGACGTAAAATGCCAGGTCTTTCTTCCTAGTCTGTCTTACTCTGAAACCTCTGTTGAAAATATCTTCCACACAACAACTCACAAAATTCCACTAATGACAGATGACAGCTCTGCTTGAAGTCATTGGCCAGGAATTGAAGGGGGAAAAATCACAACTGAGGTTAAACTGCCCGGGCCATCCCAAAGAAGCTCCTGCATTAGCACTCAGCACAAAATCAAGTATGGAAGACTATCAGTTAGTTCTGGATGTTACCAGACTTTTATCCGAACAAATCGACTGCAAAATGATCTTCCTCAGGAGTTACGTACAGTGCTTCTTGCAAATAAAAATGGGGGAAATAATAGTTGTCCTATCAAAAACATTCTTGTATGGAGACAGGTATAGAGATAGAGATGTTTAGATATTAAATAATCACTATGTAGAGACATAAACAGAGGCCAGTCTCTCCCTTAGGAAATTCAAGCCCACCAGATGGGTCTCAGGAAGGTCACGTGTGATTTAAGCGGCTTTGGAAGGTGCCTGGAAGTAAATGAACAGGTGTGGACTTCACAATTCAATATCCCAAGACACAGATTGAATGAGCTGACCTTGAATAACACGCCGGTTGCAGCCAGAACTTGAGCTTTGCAGGGTACAAAACAGAGAGTCTTCTTTGGGAATGGACACGCCATGGGAAAAGCAATGCATCTCAAGGAGGGGCTTTGCCTGTTTTAAAAAAAAGGAAAAAGTGGAAGGGAGGCCAGAAAGAAGAGCCAGCCTCGTGCCAAACATTCAGATATGTTCACTTCCTACCTTCTGAGGTCTCCTAACATGAATATTTATCATCCTACATCTCAGCCATCTCCTGCCGGATTCTCTTCTCTTCATTGCACTTCAGCCACCTCGGTCTGGGAAGAAGTAACGGGCCGTACTCCTGAGGCGTGAGAATGGCACAGCTCTGCCTCACCTTTGGACAAGTCAGTGGAAGAAATCAGCCCCTGAAGAAGGCCATCAGGCTTGGTCAAGTAGACAGAGAGTGAAAAAGATAAAGACCCCCAATGAGATGGATTGACCTGTGGCTACACCAACCGGCTCCAATATATGAATGATTGGAAGATTGGACATCCCCTCACAGAAGGGTCACAGGGAAGGAACGAGTCTGCCAGGGCACAGCATAGCACCAATGAAACAAACAACATTCCTTGAGTTCTTTAATGCTTCCCCACCACTGCATCCCACCCCCCACTATCATGACCCCAGTTCCACCTTGCAATCAGGCTAGACCTGAGCATGTACCCTGGTACAGATAAGAGCTCTCAACACGCCGAATCCAGGACAGAGAAACCCCTCCAGAACAGTAATGGGAGTAGTGATACCATAAGGGTAGGGGGAAGGTGGAGGGAGAAGGGGGAGAAATGGGGACCTGAGTACAATGATTAACAAATTCCCTCCCACTCCCACCCCAGGAGGACAAACAACAGAAACGTGGGTGAAGGGAAACAGCAGAGGGTATAAGATATGAAAATAATAATAATAATTTAAAATTTATCAGGGGTCCATAAGGGTGGGAGGGTGGGGGAGAGGGACAAAAGAGGAGCTGATACCAAGGACTTAAGCAGAAAGAAAATGTTTTGGAAATGATGATGTACAGATGCGTTTGATACAATTGATGTATGAATTGTTACAAGAGCTGTAAGAGCCCCTAATATAATGAGTTCTTAATAATAACAAGAGAATGCTTGTGAGGATGGTACATGACCAGGTCGTGTTTCATTCTGTGGTTTACAGGGTCGCTGAGTGGGAACCAGCACGAGGGTACCTAACAACAAGCACCTGAGAATTAGTTGGGGTTGGGGTCTCTAGACTGGAATGGCTGAGTGTATGGGTCAACATGACCAGGCTAAGATGCTCGGTTGTTTAGGCCAACATGACTCGAATGCATGGATGGTGCTATGGCATGGGATTAAATGAGCAAGCCTTAAGTACAGCAGATTACCCCTAATCAGTTGAAAGCTCTCAGAGCAAAAAGGGAGTTTCCTCTCATGAGGACTCTGCCTCCAGACTACAGCAGATAGACATTGTGGTGGAATTGCCTTCCCCGTCACCATTCCCTAATGATTTTGGACTTGCGGGCTATGCCGCCTCCCAAACACGTGAGTCAATTCCTTCAAATTAATTTCTTTTTCCGTCTCTGTCTCTTCCTCTGCCTTCTTTCCCTCTCTGTCTCTCCATCTCTAGATAGAATGATAGAGATTACTGAGCTAGTCATCCATAGATGCAGAAAGAAAATGTTTTAGAAATGACTATATCTATCTATCTATATCCAATTCTGTTTCTTTAGAGAACCCAGATGTAAATGGACCACAGTAAATTAAGTCTACATATTTGCATACAGCCTCCTTTAACCCCTGACTCTTGCAGTTTTGCCATATGGAAGCCCAGTAGTTTCTGCCCATCTTTCCTACTTTCTAATCTGTTTCAACCCTAATAAAGAGTCCCTAGTGGGGCAGGGACAGTATTGTGTGGTGACTAGAGTCCAGGTGTCATAAGACCAAGTGACATAGTTGTGAATTCTGACTAGCGCAACCCCTAGTCCCATCTCTTATCTACTGTTCCCCTCAACTACACCATCACTGCCAATACTCTGTGCCCCATGGTTCTTATATTTCACGGTACATTTTACCTCTTCAACTGGGGAGGTGTGTGATGGGAACAGGAAATTTGTGAGCCCCAGGTTTCCTTCCGCCAACATCTGCCCCAAAGCGATATTAAAAAACGAAGCAAATACACCACCAGCTGGACCGTGTGGTCTCCAGAGTCTCAGGGCCATGCCAGTGCCTCCTGGCTCTCATCCCTATGAAAGCAATTCTGGACTAAATGGAGCTGCCCTGTGTTGAAAAAGAGATATATATCCACCCAGAAACTTGTACACAAACGTTTCTAGTGGCATTATTCATAATAGTCAAAAGGTGGAAGCAATCCAAATGTCCATTAGCAGATGAATGGGTAAACAAAATGTGATCCATCAATAGCATAGAACATTATTCAGCCATAAAAACAAATATAGCACTGGTGCTTGCTACAATATGGATGAACCTTAAAAACATGATAACAAGTAAAAGAAGCCAGTCACTAAATGCCACGTGTTGGTGGTGTTGTTAAGTGCACCCACTTGGTTCCAACGCGTAACAAGCCCATATACAACAGACTGAAACACTGGCCTCATGTCGGCCCCTCCACCTTTGCTCTGTTGGAGCCTGTTTTGCCGTCATCATGTCCATGAATCTCATTGGGGGTTTCCTGCTTCCCCCTACCCTCCATTTAGCCAAGCACGATATCCTTCTCCTCATAACATTTTGAAGATACATGAGGCGAGAGCTTACCACTTTGGTATCTCAGGAACATTCTGGCTGTACTTCTTCCAAGACAGATTGGTTCATTCTTATGGCAGTGTGGTTTATTCAATATTCCTCACCAACACCGTAATTCAGAAGCATACATTAAAAAACATTTTAAGAAGCATAAATTTTTCTCTGGTATCCCAAAGAAAACTCCAGTTTGTGAATGCATATGAGGCAATTAAAAATACCCCTGCATGGATCAGATGCGCCTTAGTCCACAAGGTGATGTCTTCGCTTTTTAAAATGTTAAAGAGTTCTTTTGCAGCAGATCTGTCGAATGCAAGTCACCCTCTGTTTTCTTGATAGTTGCTTCTACGGGCATTGGTTGTGGATCCCAATAAAATTAAGCTCTGGACAATGCCCATCTTTTATTTATTTATTGTGGTGTTGCTTATTGGTCTACCAAGATTTGTGTTTTCTTTACATTGAAGTGTAATCCATATTGAAGACTATAGTCTTTGAGCTTCATCAACAATTGTTTCAAGTCCTCTTCACGTTTACACCACGAATTATAGTGACACCCATGAGAGCCAGACGTGCCTTGTTTTTCCAGGTTGTGCATGTTTCCCATCTTTGACAGTGGCTGCAACAACGTGGCCTAACCTAACAATTGTGGGATAGTGCAGAACCTGGAGAGGTTTGCTCTGCTGTGCATGGGGTGATGTGACGCGGACTGTCTCCGCAGCACTGAGCGGCAGCCGTCTTGCTGCCTTTCCGTTCCTCGCACAGGTCTACTGACCCACAGATTCCAGCTTCCTGGGTTTTACTGTGTATGAGTCCATTTTTATGAAACGTCTGGAAGAGGGTAAGCTGTAGGGACTGGACGTAGATTTGTCCTCCACAGAAATGAGAGGAGAACCTTACTAGAAAAGCAAGTTAAGCCCTGGGCGGGGGGAGGGAGGCGGGCGCATCTACATTTCAGCAGAACACAGATATTTCTCTTGGTGGGTCTAGTAGGTAAAGGGGGAGGAGCAACTTCACATCAGGATGGCTGAACAATAAGTGTGGGGACCCTAAGGGAAGACTAAGCCCTGGGTAGTGTTCCTGGGTAGACACCTTGAATATATGTCTATCTAACCCTCAGTGAACCACAACATGGACTAAGCACTATGATGACCTTCTCCACTGACCTTCCAGGGAACATGGCATCCCCCAGGGGCCACACCAGAAGGATTCAACATGGAAGTCCAACTGAACAAACTAGACCCTGCCTGGAAACTACCTGCACCCTTGGACTCAGGACTGAAACTGTCCAATGAAAGGAGACTCAGAATCACCATATAATGAGTACCTCACTGCTACCCCTTGCATGAATATGACAGACATTAATCTGAGAGGCAAGGATCTGCTCTTGTAAGAAATGGTACAGGAAATTTTCCCCTAGCACCAACCCCAATGTTCAATGTAAACAGCTCAATCAAGAAATCAGTCTGTACAAAACAACACCTCATGGATTGCAACTCCCAGTTGAACTGTACTCACATAAACCCCTCATTTCAATAGTACCATAAATTGTACACTATCGGTGCAATCAATTTCTACTCCAGGGAGATGATTGACAATGTTGGGTTTTTGTTTTTGATTTTGAAGGGGGTTATTGGTTTTCGGTTTTGTTCTTGTCATAATATGTCCACCCAAGTCAACCAGAGTTATTCACAACCCGTGGACAAGCAGATGGATTCTGGATCCCCATGAAATTCTAGCTTCAATCCAAGAATGGTTAGTTCTTATAACATGCCCCTCCTCCTTCATTAAAAGGTCACGGGAGATAAGGGTGCTACAGTAAAGTGTGGTGAAGAAAGCAGATGGTGCCAGCTATCATTTGGGATAGTGTCTGAGGCTTTAAAGGCTGGTATTCAAACAAGCAGCCATCTAAGTGAGGTGTCAACTAAGTCCACACGGAAGAAGTACACCAACCTGTGTGATCCAAAGATGATGATAAGAAAATCAAAATATGATGAATGGAAAAATATCATAGCTTAAATTTTGTAGAAGGCTATGGAGGACAGTGGTACCCCCAAATCCATCATAGAATAAGCAAGGGACTCAAACGGCTTTACTCTCAGACAGAGATTATTGTAAAGTTGATTATAGTGGATCAAACCATGGTATAATATGATAGTTGGTCTGTTGTCCTTTTTTAAAAAATCATTTTATTGGGGGCTCATAAAACTCTTTTCACAATCCATACATCCATCCATTGTGTCAAGCACATTTGTACATTTGTTGCCATCTTCATTTTCAAGACATTTTTTCTACTTGAACCCTTAGTATCAGCTCCTCATTTTTTCCCTACCTCTCCCACCCTTCCTCCCTTATGAGCCCTTGATAATTTTTTTTCATGTCTTACACTGATAGATGTCTCCTTTTGCCCACTTTTCTGTTGTCCATCCCCCAAGGAGGGGGTTATATGAAGATCATTGTGATCGGTTCCCCATTTATCCCCCCACCTTTCCCTTCCCCTCCTAGTATGGCTACTCTCAATATTGGTCCTGAGGGGTTTACCTGTCCTGGATTCCCTGTGTTTCCAGGTCTTACCTGTACCAGTGTACATGCTCTGGTAGAGCCGAATTTGCAAGGTAGAATTGGGACCATGATAGTGGGGGAGGGGGGAGCATTAAAGAACCAAAGGAAAGTTGTATGTTTCATTGGTGCTATACTGCATCCCGACTGGCTCGTCTCTGCCTTGTGATCCTTCTGTAAGGGGATGCCCAATTGTCTACAGATGGGCTTTGGGTCTCCACTCTGTGCTGTCCCACGTTCACAATGATATGATTTTTTGTTCTGGGTCTTTGATGCCTGATACCTGACTCCATCAACACCTCGTGCACAGGCTGGTGTGCTTCTTCCATGTGGGCTTTGTTGCTTTTCAGCTAGATGCTGCCCTTCTTTTGACCCAAACTGAATTTGCCCTAGGCTAAAATATTTCTTGCTTGTTTCATGACAGAAATTTCCTTTTTAGTTTTTAAAATATTGTTGGTGGTTTTTCTTTCTTACTCCTTATTTTTATCTTTATAGTATTATTTTCTTCTTTCTGCTTCTTTTATTGTTGTTGTTGTTGTGTTTCTGATAGGTTTCCCAGTTTATGAAGTACAGGAGGAATGGATGCAGAGAGATAACAGATGCAATGGTTTATCAAGGATAGGGGTTGGGGGGGTGACTGGTAGGACACGGGGGTGTTGAGGGAAACTGGAGAGCAAACAATGAATGTGGGAGGGACAATTAGAACTGATTGTGATGATGTATATACAACTCTTTTTAACCTCTCTGGCAGTCTAATTATGTCAGTAATTTTGTATCCAAAGTGGTACATTGTTTTGCATAAAATTTGTTGTTTTATATTGTAGGCCTATAATTCTTAAGAAATTACTCATTTTAATATCTCTAGTAGACATTCCAGATATGATAAACTTTAATACACAAAATCATACATTATAATATAATAAATATAAAAATAATATAATTTCTTCAGTAATGTAATCAAATAAACACTGCAAGTTTTCAAAAAGGGTGCAACATCAAGGGTGCATTCAATAAAAATCCTGGGTGTGAAACATTTTGAAACATGGGACTGCACAAAGTCCGATGTCACAATCAGGACAATGGAACCTGGTTTCCTTTCGTATTCTCTTTCCATTGTCATCTTGCTTTGAGCAAAAAACCACACACATCCTTGTAGGTGCTGACTGTTTTTCGGTTGGTGGGATATAGTCCATGGAGTGACGACTGTCAGGTGTTCTGGGTTGACAACGTCAACAGCGCAACGTCCAGGTCTATTGACAGCCATTGATGTTGTTTGGTGGTTCACAAAGATCCGTTCATCAACTTTCCAAATGAAGTCAGAATGAACCAAAGGCTTGTCACGCTTTGCTCTGTGCAAAATGTAGGCATTGCACAAGCATCGCTCGGGAAGATACCTGAAGGTTTTCTTATAGTATTTCTTTTGCTGTGTCCGCATTGCTGGGTAGAATGTACATGCTTGGTCAGCTCTGTCGACACCTCCCATGGTTTGATTGTAGTAGGTCACTCCTTGTGGCTTCGTGACTTCTGCCCCACCCTCCGTGCGCACTGTAACAGTTGAGGGATTATGAACTGTACTCATTAGGCACACATCTTTCCTGTCACGCCATCACGGTGCCATCATCTTGCCTTTCTGCCAGGCAACCATTTCTCCAGTGTTTAGCTTCTTCTTGCCAAACACTGCTGGCATGTCTCACCAGTTAGCCCTGACTGTTCCATAGGCATCGGTTTTGTTTTTTATAAGATACTCATAAAGATCAGGGGATGTATACAAGTCATCAGTTGTAACACAATAGCCCTGATTTAGCAATGGCTCAATGAGTGTTAGAACAGAAGATGTTGCCATTCCATAGTCGCTGTACTTTGAATTGAATTTTGTGCCTTTTCCAGTGGATATGACCAAATTCCACATGTAGCCAGTTGATGATTCACAGAGCATATAGGATTTTTTGCCAAATTGTGCTCTCTTTGATGCAATGTATTGTATCCAGCTGAGCCGCCCCTTACAGGCCATTAGACTTTCATCTCTGCGGATGTCTCTTTCTGGCACATAGGTCTGCTGGAAATTCTTTACATTCGCTTGAGATACTTCCCAAATTTTCTTTGGTTTTGGTGCAGAATGAGTAGTTTCATGAAATTCTTCATTGTTTGTGATGTGAAAACATTTCATAATCAGGGAAAAATCTGTATTCGGACATGACGGTGCCAAAAAAATGGAGTTGCAAGTAATTTATTGGTGGTACAGTATCATTTCCACAGGGGTTTCCCCACCACTCCCTGAAGTATTATTAGGCCCAGAAATTTCCAAATGTCATCTTTGGTCACTGGTTCCCACTTTCTGCTTCTTGCAAACCTATGAAGCAGAGTAGCAGATTATTGCTTTTTGTACCAGTTTGTCTCCGTAACAAAATTTTAAATGACCTCATTGGTCAGAAATAATGGTAGGTATGCCAAAGGGTTGTTGTGGTCAACGTCTACTCTCCTACCAGGTGCTCCAGTAAACGGGAATCTTGGGGGAGCTGCCTTATCTGTACCGCAGACAATAGAGCACCAAGTTCACACATCGCTGAGCTCAGGTGCGGGATTGTCACTGTCGTCACTTATCTGATCAGTGTCAGTGTCGGATGATGAATTTCCCCATGAACCACTATCGCTCAATTCTGCGAGTAATTCTAAGTCACTGTTGCTGTCATTTATCTGGTCTAAAACTCCTTTTGTGCTAAAGTGACACTTTTTTGATGCCATGGACAAAAAAATCCCAGGCAAAAATTTTCCAAATGACAGTAAAAGGGCAGGCAGGGCACTAGAGACTGATGTAGGGACAAATCTGAGGTGATTTGCTTTGATACAATGTAATTCTCACAGGTTACACTGTATCACTGTGTGTGTGTGTGTGTGTGTGTGTGTGTGTGTGTGTGTGTGTGTGTGTGTGTGTCTTTTAGACTTGCAGTCTTGAATTTCCCACCCAGTTCCACCCCTTTGCAGGCGACACTGCATGCAGAAAACAGAATGGATTGGAAAAAGGAAGTCAGATCGCTCTGCGATCACAACAGAGGACACTGCTGGATCGGGTAGCAGTTAAGGGACTCCTCTGCAGTGTGATCCCGAGTGCGGCTCGGGGTTACCGCTTCTGACAGGTAACGTGTACCCCGAGTCACACTCACGATTACCGCCAGGGAGGTTAAAAGTGATTTATGGTAACTATGGAGGAACCAAACTTGACCAATCATTACCATGGGTAAAGGAGGAAGAGTTTTTGCTTAGAGGGCTTTGAGTTTATGTTAATGGTGGTGGAATAATTAGCAAAAGGATATCAATAATGGTTGTGCTACATGAAGAGTATAACAATGGCACTGACTTGTAGCTGTAGAAGTTGTTGAAAGGGGGGGAGTAGATTTGTGGTTGTTTAGGACTGAGGTTGCAGTGAGGGGGCTGGGGGCCGAGAGCTAGAGGCTATTAGATTTCTTTTTTAAGTGATAAAAAATAGTCTAACGTTGACTCTGATGATGGTTGTACACCTCTGTGGGGACACTAAAGGCCATTGACTTAAAGTGGGTGGCTTTTATGACATATTGATTCCATTTTAATAAAGCTGTTTAAAGGGAGGGAAGGATATGTTCATCATTCAAGCTATTTATTGCCTATATAGTTTCTTCAAATCTGCCTCCAATTCCTTAAACAAGCCATGCATTTAGACAGGCTTTCGTCTTCTTTATCTTTGGCCTCGACCAGCTCGACTTCAGCCGGTGCTTTTCAAAGCCTTACATTGACCAAAGAAAATGCATTACATGGGGCTGCTGCTAAAAAATGAAACGAGTGGAATTTGTCACTCATTTTTTTTACTTTGTCTTACTGGCTTGTGGGTGTTATTTATGATGGCTTTCAACTAGTTTAGGTTTGAAAAGTATTCAAACTGAATTGAGGGCATTTTAACCATGGGAGGGGGGATGTTAAAAAATGGATGCGGTAATGATTGTACAATTCTTCTTGATATGATTGAATAATTGAACTATTGAAGTGTATGTAAATGATGTGCTAATAAAACTGTTAGTGGGGAAAGGATCTTATTCTGATAGTTTTATAAAAATCTATAAAGGCGCCCTTTTTCCCCTTCTATTAATAACACAAAAAAAGTCTACATTGACATGGTCAAGGTCCTGGGCCTTTTCTGCTCTGTTCTTTAGGGACAGAACAAATGGCTGCTGTCATTACTTGCAAAAGTATCTCAATATTGATGGAGCTTATGTTAAGAAATAAAGTTAACATTTTTAATTTTTATCTTTAAAAATAACTGAATTGAGTATGAGGAAAAGCCAAAAAAGAGAAGGGAAATTTTTAGTAAAGGTTTTCAATTCTGATGACACAAAAATTTCAAGCGAGAAAATAAAATGCCATTCCATGGGGAAGAAGCTCTGCAGTCTGGAAGCAGTGTTTACGATGGTCCTTTGCTCACAGTCATTGATTTCTAGCAGAAGCTTTTTGGTTTTTTCATGTTATTTGTAAATGGGTACCACAGTGAAGAACAAATCATTGAAGAAGCCATAACAATCGCATTGATATATGAGATAAGGATCCACTAGCGTAAGACTCGAGCAGGTGTACTTTGAGGAGGATCACTTGGATGCCCCGTCCAATTTGAAAGCTCTCATCCTAGTCCATTCAATACTGTACCATCTGGGCTAGCATGCTGAGTCCCCAGGGCAACAGAGGTCTTGGGAAACTTGTTCGTTATTCTTCTTTATGCTCAGTTCTTCCTTCAATACCACATTCTCCGCCAGGAAAAAGCAACAACAAAAATCAGCCAGGAGAGAGAGTAAATTCAAGTACAACAAAGTAGGCGGCTTAAAAAAAAAAAAAAAGAATGTGTTGTCTCCCCATTCTGGAGGCTAACCAAAAATCAAAGTCACTGCCATGGAGTGAATTATGACCCATAGTAATCTTATAGGACAGAGTAGAATTGCCTCTTTGGGTTTCTGAGTCTTTCAATCATTATGGAAGTAGACAGCTTCATCTTTCTCCCAGAGAGCAGCTGGGGAGTTCAAACTGCTAGCAGCCTGAATTCAGGCAGGACCACGTTTCCCTCCAAAAAGGCTTGCCTCCTCCATTCCCAGTCCTGGCAGCTCCAGGCATTCCCTGGCTTGCTGCTGCAGTGTAACTCTATGTCTGCCTTCATCTTCACATGAATAGTCTCCTTCTGTGTCTTTTGAATTAAGACCCACACTATCCCCATTATGACTACATGTTAACTTAACTGATATCATCTTCAAAGGCCTTTGTTCTTAACAAGGTCATGTTCACAGATGTCATAAGCAAAGACTTAGTGATCTTTAGGTTTTGTGTCAACTTGGATGGGCCAGGATTTTCCCATGATATGAACTAATAGAGTGTTGTCAACTCCGTGATGGGATCTTATGGGAAGCAGCCAAGAAGCTGTGGGGAATATAGACCTCCTTAAGTCTGACCACAGCTTTGATACAATTGAAGGAGGTTTCATTCAGGGTGTGGCCTATTCATAGTATAAAGTAATTGTGTGGAAGCTCACTCAACCCTGCTGTTGGGTTTGGATCCTGCAACTGGTTTGCCATCATCTGACTGTCAACCTCGGATTAAATCTCTCAACATCGGATCCATTCACCTTGGCATCCACCAGCCTGTGGTCTTCCTGCTTCTTCTTCCTATTTCCTGTTCATCAGCCCCTGCAGCTAGAGGAGTCAGGAGAAACCTTCAGCTCACATCTAACCCAAAGACTGGACTGGACTGGATTGGACTGGACTGGACATGCTCACCTTGACCACAGTGTGGGCCATTTCTTGAGATAAATCTCTTTCTAGATGTGGACATGCAGCACTGTTGGTTTTACTTCTCTAGAAAAAGCAGCCTAACACAGACTTCAAAGTATCTTTTGGGGTCATTGAATGCCATTCACAATCAAGAGAAGGTGGGATGAATCCTGGCCCCAGTCCGTGTGCCTCTTACTTGAAGGAAACCACAATCCTCTGGTATAGCGGAAGGAGCCTGGATTTTAGAACCTGATTTGAGTGCCAGCTCTACCAGACAGTGTGCCCTTTAGAATCTCAGCAACCCGTCTGTTTTCTCCTGTGTGAAAATGCCTGGACCTGTCAGGTATTTTCATGATGACAAGCAATACAGTCAAAACTCTCAGGAAATTAGAGGCCACAACACCACGTGGAGGCTCACGAAGTGGGAGCAGCAGCTGCAGAAGCCTGGCTGACTGTCCTGAATCCAAGGCTCGGGGGCTCCGTTGAAAGGATTGTACCCTTTGGTCCCAAGTCCTCACTCCTCCAAGCAAGCATGGTCTTTGCCTGGCAACTTGGAAGGCTCTTCCAAAGTGGTGAGTGAACTGCCCACCCGAGGACTCTGAGTTCAGCTATGGAACCAGTTTCAGCCAACATGATGCAGGCAGAGGATGCAACTGGGATCGTACATTGTGGCTCATTTGTTCTTGTATCTCTGCCATCAGCAGAAGGACATGCTCAGAGGAAGCTGCTGGAGGATGAGAAATGTGGAGACCTGGTCCAGCCAAGGAATCCTAGCCATGTAAGCAATACCCTATGGCATCCTCCCTCACACACACACACAGAGAGAGAGAGAGAGAGAGAGAGAGAGAGAGAGAGAGACTCTCACCTTCTTTATTTCAGGGTGTTGTCTTCCAACCGAGTCTAGGCATTTCTTTTCCAGCGGGCTTTCTCTGACCCCAAAATTCTGCTCTTCCCATGGGCAGGAGGGAAAGGGGAATTAGCACTCCTTGAGAACAGTCCTGAACAGGAGGCTCCTGCACCCCTCTGCTTCCATGCCCCAGTGCTCCCCAGTGAACTAGTTCTAGCTACCCCAAGGCCTCATCTTGATTTAGCATGCTTTCTCCTCCTGCCTCCTCCTCTTCTTTCTATTTTTCCTCTTCTTTGTTAGGTGCCCTGGTGGGTTAGGCGCCTAACTCATGGCGACCCATGCACCATGGAACACTGTTGACTGGTCAGATGGCTGTGACCCATAGTTGTCATTGGCTGATTTGGGGGAGTGGATCTCCCGGCCTTTCTTCTGTCTGTCTTACATGGAAAGCGCCACTAAAAGCTTCTCAAGCATCATAAGAAGCCTTGGGGGGTGCTGGGAATCAAACCAGGGTCTCCCACCTGGAAGTGAAGAATTCAACCACTGACTCACATCGAATGCTCTGCAGGAAGGAAGAAACTAAAGAGAGAAAAAGACCTTGACTCGGGTCGGGTTGGTTAGCCGCTCATCTTGCTGACTTACTCACAGCGGAGCCCTGAAAAAGCTGGGCGAATGGAAGGTGGTAGTCAGAGCCAACGCACCCTGAGCCATTAATGAACCTCCACCATTTCCAATTTAGTTACATTGACTTTCAGCATAATCAAAGAGTTTGCCTAACAAGGTGTCCATTGCCAATAGCAGAGTACATTTCTAATTTGTTTACAATTACTCCACAGACACACAGAAAAATAACTCGAGGTAATAGTCTCTGGAGCAGAGACATTCAGTCTGACTGACTGAGAGGAACACAGTGTGAAGAGTGGTGGCAGATGGGAGAGAGGGGCTGCCAGGGCCTGCCTCTGTGTCTACCTTCATTGCACATGGAAGGGAGCCTGTGGCTCCAACTTCGGGCAGCCACGAGGCTGCTGGGAATGAGACACATCCTGGCATCAACCATGGCATTGGTGCTCTGTTCATCTGTGATAGAGCCGGCCACACAAGATACTTTACACAGTGCAGGCAAAGGAAAGCCATTATTATTGTTTAAAGAAAGAAAACAATAAACAATAATAACAGATTCTCAAATTACTCGGATTTGTTCTTATGAGCCTTTCTAAGTCTCTACCACCAGCTCCCACCAAGCTGCCCAGAGGGGTGCACATCGCACAGGGTACATTTCACAGGCCTTTAGCAACAGATAAAGCTCTGATGAACTTCTCCAGGGAGACACGAAGCTCTCGCTCCCAGGTCAGGAAGCCCATAGTCACTATCTTTGATGCTCTCTCTTCTGGGTCTCTCTTCTGGGTCTAAGTGGTTCTCAGCAGAGGGATCTTGGGTCCAAATGACCCACTCCACTCCAAAGCTTTACAGGGTTGACCCTTAGATAAGCCTAGCAGGAAAGCAAAACCGACCAATCGCCTAACTAGATCCCAAGGGAAACAATTCCTTTGGGTGGGTTTTCAAGCTTCCATTGATTTCCATAGCAGAAGGACCAAGCCCTTGCAAGAGTATGGCCCAGTCTATCAATGGGTGGGAGGTACAAGTCCATGGTTAGAAAAGCCATATGAAAGTGAAGCATTGCACCTCAGTGGTGTTTCTGAGATAGCATGCCTTCTTCAGCCTCAACAGAAGGCTTAAATGAAGAGCCATTTGGGGGTCCTGGTTATGCGTTGGGCTGTAGTCTGCTAGGTTGTTGGTTAGAAATTGCCAGCCATTCCAAGAGAGAAAGACAGGGTTTTCTCTGACTGTAAAGAGTTACAGTCTCCGAAACTCACCAGGGCAGTTCTACCCTGTCCTGTAGGGTCACTGTGAGTTGGCACAGACTCGATAGCAGTTGACTGGCAACACGCAAAACCTATGACGCTAAGCGTGGCAATAGCTGTCAAAATTATGAACCTGGACTGGAGGGGACCAAGCAACAGAATGGTATGTGAATGGATATATTGGTTGATGTAAGATATACAACAACAACAATAATAAGGGTTCCTGGAGGGGAGGGAGGGGAGGGATAAAGGGGAGCTGATATCAAGGAGTTCAAGAAGAAAGAAACTGTTTTTGAAACTTATGGTGGTAGCAACTGAACAATACCGCTTGATGTGATTGAACTATGGAATGTTGTGCTCTCTGTAAGAGATCCCAATAAATGATTGATAAAAAATAATTTTTAATAATAAGAAGAAATTATGAACCTGGAGAGCCAGAACTTGACACTGTCTTGTTTCTCTGGGTCTCTCAAAATTTCCACCTTTGACGGAGTACAGTCTAATCACTATTTTATCACTCATTTTAGTGAGAAATATTGATGTTATAACAGCTCAAAATGAAAAGTCATCCACTCCAGGCACCGTTTGAAAATAGTAAGCCAATGTGGCCCATCATTAGGACATTTACAAACACACACACTACTCAGCAACTGTGCATGAGAGGGTGGGGGTGGGGGCGGGGAGGCTTATCTTTTCTTTCCATTTCTCCACAAACTTTTTGAAACTCTCTTGTTATTTGCAAAAGGAAACAGTGGAAGATGATATAAAACCAGTAACCGGTTGCTGTCAAGCCAATTCTGACTCTTGGTCACCCCCATGTGTGTCAGAGAAGAACTGTGTTCTCTAGGGCTTTCCATGGCTGACTTATTGTTGTTGTTTTGGAAGTAGATTACCTAGTTCTTCTGTTGCACCTCTGAGTGGACTTGAACCTGCAACTTTTAGGTGAGCTGCTTTGTTTATTGACCACTGGCACCACTCAAGGACTCCTGCCTCTATCTGTAACACAAAATATCCAGCTCCTCTCAAAATCCCACCTCACCCCAGGTTTCTCTGGTGAATCCCTAAGGCCTCGTGTTATCCTTCCCTTGGCTTGCCTCTTATAACTAACGTGAGATGGATTGCTCGGCCCATGTCTCCGTTGCCCCGCTTCAGGTGCCATCCCCAGCACCCTGAAAGCTTGCCATCCAAAGGCCTGAAGTTTCCGGCTTTCTCCAGCCACACAGGGGACAACTCCGAAGTGAAGAAAATGTGCAGTCTTTGGAACGTGATGGATTTCATGGGGGAGGGTATGCACCTGTGGATGCGTGTCCCAGCCTCCCTTTCCTGCAGGGGCATGTTCCACAGGGCTTCTCAGATGCTCGGCTGCCCTGCTTATTAATTAATGCACCTTGAACTGGCATCAACTCCCTCCCCTTGCTCTCCTTTGTGTTTCCTGGAATCATCTCCCAAATAAACTCTCTGCAACCAACTCTGCTCTGGGGGAAACCCATACAAAGATGACTTCCTCTGGGATTTGTCACCTGTTTCCCAAAGGAATCAATGTCCCCATGGGGCCTACGTGTTCATCCCTAAGCACGGGCCCGCCCTGCTGAGAATGGTCAGGACTTTGAGTTATGCCAACGGCACTGACGGGTTTCCAGATTCCAGTGGAAGTGGCATTGCCATGCCTCTGTTCCTGAGGACTCTGCAAAGGGGCAAATGCCAGAGGGTCCCACACGTCTGCTGGTCTCCTCATCAGAGTAGGGAAACCTCTCGTTGACATTGGCACGGATGCATTAGATCTTTGAAAGGCGTTTTAAAGAGTGTGCCCAGGCATGGAGGTGGCTGCCCGCCACTGCCCCACCCCTCCTCAAACAGCTGCGCCTCCGTTTGCCTATGTAACTGGAAGTTCCTCTGTTCAAAGCACCAGCTGCAAGCATGCCCCCTCCTGTGCGGAGAGGAGCCAGCTTGGATCTCCTTGCTTTGCCCATGTTTGTGGAGAGGCCAAAGACAGAGAAGAGGGATGGAGCTAGTTCCACCTAAAACGAGGAAGGCAGCCCTACAGAACCAGTCACTGTGTAATGACATTCTGATATCACCTGCCCAGGCATTCTAGATTGGTAAACCAGGAGGACTGTGATACTTGGTAGAGGGTCCGGTAAAGAAAAAGAGAAAGAGAGAGAGAGAGAGAGAGAGAGAGAGAGAGAGAGAGAGAGAGAGAGAGAGAGAGAGAGAGAGAGAGAGAGAGAGAGAGAGAGAGAGAGAGAGAGAAACCGTTTCAAGGAGATTGAGGGACACAGTGACTGCATCCCAGGGCTCCAGCATTGCAAGGATGGTGCAGGGCCAGCCAGGGTTGGGTCTGTGCTACATACCAGCACTAGGAGTCCTGCATGGGAATCTATTCCAGCCACGCCCCTGACAGCCCAGCAGGCTGTATTCAGTTTGAGACCTCTTCTGTTTGACCAGCCCTTTCGCTTTGCTTTATTTAATCCAACAGATTATTTGTAAAATCCTGAAATTCTAACTTCTCTTGGGGGGGGGGGTCTGAGCAGGAAAAATCTGACACAACAGAGTCTACATTCAGACCAGGCAATAAACTGATAGGATGTCCCTGTTGATTTCCTGGCTCAGCTCTCAGTCAAATTCAAGGGCTTCCTCTGGCTACCTGTAGGCTTGATTGAATCCCCTCACTCCCTCACTAGGCGTATAAGGAAACCAAAGACCGCAGAGATTATGAGTGATATCTAAATCAGAGGCTGTTGGAAGGAAAGTGGGGGGTAGGGTGGGGGGGGCGGGAGCGAGCTGCGAACATTGTCCACAGAGCTCCACCCACCACCGACGGATCCCGCCGGATGTCTTTGAATGGCCAAGGGACTGGCAGTGATAACTGATCAAGCTGTCCCCTCTCCTGCCTCATCCCGGAGAGGTTTGCTCCACGACCACCTTCCAAAGGCCCACATTGCCCTGTCCAAGGCACCGAAGACTCCGCAGGAACCAGCGAACAGGCACCACGAGGCTGCGGTACCCCCAGGAACCTCGGCTCCTCTTACGTAGGCACCTAGAAGGGGCCAGCGAGTGGCTGGCGAGTGGTCGGTGGCGGGTGGGAGGGAGCTAAGAGGACACATTTCCCAGGCACTAGCGACCCCTTTGGGGTCAGTTCTTCGGAATCACACCATCAGAACGCGGCCACAGGTGCCATTCAGACTGGGGTGCGAGGGCGCAGCAAGCACGGTGAGGGGGTCCACCCCATGGACTGGGGATCTGCCCACGCACCCGGAGTTCGTGCGCCTCGCGCGCCCAGGGCGCACCGGTAAGAGCGCGGGACCGGGGAGAGATCCAGGCGCCTACCATCAGCCTTCAAGAGCGGGTGAGCAGGGGACCCTGGGGCGGGGCGGGGCAGCGCGGACTGGGGGCCCGGGGCGAGCGGGGAGGCGGGGCACCACGTCCGGCTGGAGGAGAGCCAGGGAGGCTGCGGGGGCCGAGCTCTGGGCTAGAGAGAAAGCTGAGCTGCGGGCCCGCGAGCCTCGGCGAGAGTAGGTCCCGATCCCCGAGCGGCGCCGCGCGCTCCCACCGGCCTCGGCTCTCAGGGTCGCAGGGCAGCTGAGCTGTCCAGACAGGTACGTGCCACGCTGGGCGCTGTCCCGGGGCTCCTGGGCGTCGCCAGGACCGCAGGCTGGGACGCCCGCTTCTTAGGCAGAGTCAGGCTGCGTTGCCCCTCGCCATTCCCGGGGCGCCCGGGACTAGCCGTGGGTAGGGAGTTGATTCCAGGAGACCCCCCGGAGGCCCGTCCAATCCGCTGGGGCTGCAGCCAGGGCGGGAGGGGGTCGGGGGGGGGCGCCAAAATGCCTTAGGAGTGGGGCTGGGGTGGCACCCCGGGGACGGTTCGGGGGTGGGGGGGATTATTGAAGAAGCCTAGGGAAGGGACCCGGAGCCTGCTAGTACAGAGCCGGGAGTACAACCCACCTAGAGGAGCCGGACCTGCCCTGCGAGGTGCGTGCCCAGTGCGCTAGGCTTGGGAAGCGGACTAGGGTTGTCAGGTACCGCCGCACTGTGGCTTCTCCTCCTCCGGAGATTGGGGCCTTGCATTTGGACCAAGAGGGGGCCCAGAAGGAGGACACCCCAGGTGTGGTGTGGGCCCACGTCTTAGATCTCTCTTCCACCCTGGAGCACAGAGCAGGCAGGCGCTTCGTCGGTTGGAGAGTCCCTAACACCCACTTCCAGAGCTGCCCCTTCCCAGAGAGTGGGTCCTGGCCGCCTCGTTCTTCCTTCCCCTCAGAACCTTGAGCCAAATGCGCTGTCCATTTTGACCTGCTTCATGCTACCAACGCCCCAGACTTGATAGCATTTCAAGGGTGCTGTGAATTGGGAGGGGTCTTCAGAGCTGGATGGTGCGGTCGCCCATCCCGTGGGTGGTTTCTCCAGTCCTCAGCGGTGCCCTGGACCCTAGAATACCAATTACCCAGGGCTCAGCACCTCAAACTCTTCCCTCCCTGCGGGCATGTTGGCACCAAGAATTCAAAGGATTTATTCTGACCCTTTGAGGACAGGGTCTCCTGAACACTTCTGAGATCCCACTCCCCAGATCCCCAACTGGGATCTGTTTTCTTTTGTCTTGCATTGAAGACCCCACGGCTCCCAGAGGACATAGTTCTAGATGAAGCCAGTTGATGCCTTCCAGACAAGGAAATTCTGGGTGGGCAGCAAGGGGGCCAGATGAGAGGTGATAGAGTGTAGATCCTATTAAATTGGGGTGGGGTAGGATGGGGTATGCGGGGGTGGTGGTAGAAAAGAGGTAAACAAAGAATTTCTTTCTGCCTTTGGTTCCCCAAGACCAAGGTAGCAGCCAAAAAATTCCCTCCCACCCACGTCCCCTCCCCTGCGCAGCATCCTGGTCCAGCTCCTCATTAGTGCGTTCACCACATGATTTTTCCAGCCCCTGGCTCTGTGCCGGGCCATAGGCTGGGCAGCAGGGATTTCTTTTACAGGAAGGTTGGGGAGCAGAAATCACTAGCCCAAGATGACTCATCCTGCCCACATGAAAATGGATTGGGCGGTGGTTTGGCCAGGACCAGCGAGGTAGCAGTGAAGTGAGTCCAGGCAGCTGCCTAGAAGTAACAGCACAGCTTCTGTTCCGCAGAGTGTGCACCGAGTCACTCAGCTCCCTGCCCGGCAGAGAAAGATACAGGATGTTTCCATCCCTACAAGAGGTTCTCAGGCATGGTGCCCTGCTTTCCAGGAAAGACCCTGGGGCCTGGTCAGCGGGTGGTGAAATACAGTGAATGCCGTGGCTCTGAGAGCTACCAGAAGCTCCAAGGGGGAGATCGCACTGAGGGTGGTGCTGAGGCCACTGAGCACCCAAAGTATCCCAGCCCCCTGCAAACAGGACAGAGATACATTCTTGAGTGTTTCTTTCTGAAGTCTAGTCCATAATTTTTTCACATGTAGCCTACTGCCCCTTTTTTCAGGGGACAGGAGGGGAAGGGGGTTATTCAGCATCTTCTTGGAAATTAAATTTTTTAGTACTTTAAACCCATAATCCATCCCCTAAAATGGTTGCTTCTGCAGTCCTACTGGGTGGTTCCAGCACCCTCTAGAAGGGGGTCTTGTCCACTCTGACAAACACTGGGACTCTAGTTCATCCTGTGCCCATGGGGGACCTCCCGGCCATCAGTTCTCTGGTTCCCTGGACCCAATCCTAGGTGGTTCTGACTGCCAGTAGACAGGGGTCTGGTTGGCCTTCACCTGGGGGGAACTCTGGGAAAATGCTTACAGGTATTCTCCTGCATGTTGCCCACTCGTTGTGTCTCCTTCCAGGATCCAGTCAGATGGCATGTTGACTCTCCAAAGATGTGGCCCGGGATGCTACACTTACTGACCCTGTAAGAACAGAAGGTACGGACACCCATCTTGGAGCACGTAGGAACAACAGACACACACACGCACGCACACACACACACACACACACACACACACACACACACCACCCCCCTCCCTCAGCACCACTTCCGTGGGCGACACCATGGCAGCCCGGAACAGAAACACTAGTTTTGCACCCAACTTCAACCCACTCCAAGACCATGCCTCCTCCCTTCCCTACAACTTCAGTTACGGTGACTATGACCTCCCTCTGGATGAAGACGAAGATATGACCAAGACCAGGACCTTCTTTGCCGCCAAGATCGTCATTGGTGTCGCCCTGGCAGGCATCATGCTGGTCTGCGGCATTGGCAATTTTGTCTTCATAGCTGCCCTCGCCCGCTATAAGAAGCTGCGCAACCTCACCAACCTGCTCATTGCTAACCTGGCCATCTCCGACTTCCTGGTGGCCATCGTCTGCTGCCCCTTCGAGATGGACTACTATGTGGTGCGACAGCTCTCCTGGGAGCATGGCCACGTGCTTTGTGCCTCTGTCAATTACCTGCGCACTGTCTCACTCTACGTCTCCACCAATGCCTTGCTGGCCATCGCCATCGACAGGTGAGCCGGTTGGGCCAGAGTAACACCGAGGGGAAGGCCAGGCTGCCTCTTTCTTCACTTAAGACCAGACAGGCTGGCACTGGCCCACATTTGAACACTCACTGATCTGTACAGGGGCAAGAGAAACCTTACTTCTTCAGTTGTCCTTGTTCCCAAAAAGCATGGGCAAGGGTAAGGCTTTGTTTGATTTCCTGGCTGAGAAATGCCTCGGTCCTTGGCTTTGCACAAGAAAGAATTCATGCTGAAGCCTGGTTTATGATCCAAGTGGGTTTTTTTTTTTTATAAAGGATGGAAGAAGTTTCAGGTTTTACAGTCCCGACCACGGGCGCCCTCAGGGCTTAGCACACCCACACATGGCGCCTCTGAGGCCAGAGGGGAAAAATGAGAGAAAGAGAGACTGAGGCACAGCTGTGGGGGACCCCTGGCCATGAACCGTGGTGTTGCCGCTCAAAGAGAAGAAGGTGGTCTCCCGGTTCAGGCTTTTTTAGGGCCTTCCTCTGGGAGGCGGGGTCCACGGTGCTGGTTGACCCCATTGGCTTAATTAAGCCCACCTTGCCTAGATTGGGCCCACCCTGGTGTACTGCCTTCCTGGCTCCAGGGTCTGAATATAAGCAGCTTTATTCGCTTCCAACTTCCTATAGGGGGCCCCCTAGGCGTGGAGGGGAACAGCCCTCTATCTGGCTACCTAACAGCTTTGAGCCCCGCCCTTGGCCCCAGCTCTTGACTCTGCCCCCAGACACTGCCTCTAATTCCGGTGCATGCATGCCTGTGACAGTGAGTGACATCAAACACAAAAGCTAAATCATCAACTTCAGGCGATTTCTATCCCGAACCAACACAGCAGTCAAGAGGGTAGCTCCCACTCAAAATAACACACACCAATTTATTCCAGGAAAGGCTCCCCAGATCAAGATATTTCCATCCCTTGGAAGATTTCCTTAGGCCGCTTGCCAGTCGATTTCCCCCACCCTGAGCAACCATTAGTTTATATTTCTACCACCGGGCTTAACAACTGTGAGTACTGTAGCCCAGAAAGCATCCGGAAGCCGGAAGCCGGGGTGACTGATCAGCCAAGCAGCCCTGCCTCCAGGGAGTAGGAAAGGGAGGGATACCTGCTGGAGAGTTTCCAGACAATCTAATCCCAAGTGAGGTGACCTACCACCCTTTTGGGTGGGAAGGGGAAAAAAATTACTCAGCACCTTCTTGGCAATTAATTTTCTTTTGGTAGGATAGCCCCATAATTCTGAATAAAGTGTAGGTAACTGCTGTGGCAGCTTGTTCTTCAGTTTCATTTACACCCCCTCCTCCCCTAGCAACATGGTTAAATTCCAGAGTCCCGGTTGTTCTGTGAAAATCAGGGTGTCTTTGGTGCTGGTGCCCCACCTCCTTGCTTGGAACCCCTTGGACACCTACAGTGTGTCCTAGGGATGTGCATGACATGGTGAGACCCTCTTCGCCAGCATGACTTCCCCACAGCCATGGAGCTGGGGGATTGGGTCAATGGTGGTAGTGGTGATCAGGGTGTGCCTGCTACCTACAGAGCAGCATGGGCCTTCAATTACCTGGTGCTCCAGGTCTCTGTGCCTCACATCTTCACCTTCCCATTCTGCCTGCCCCAGAGATGGTCCTCGGTATGGGTGGGTCCCAGACCCACAAGCAGGTGATGATGCCCAGCCACCTGGATGCAGCAGAAGCTGTAGCGGTGACAGAGGAGCCTCTTAAGGACAAGAGACTTCCTAGTTTCCCAACCAACCCCTGTGGTTCCTGCCACCTGTTCTGGGCCTCGCTATCTGCCCCTCCTATGCATCATCTATCTGCCTGCCCAGGACTCCTCATGGCCCTGTACCAGCTCCTCCACCCTACTCTGCTCGTAAGAACCACCAGCTGGTGGGGAGGGGAGTTTTTATCACACCATTTTGTAAATAAAGGCAGAATTTGAACTTGAATAAAAAAGAACCACCAGCTGCCTGAGTGGCCTCACGCCCTCTCAGCAACCTGGCTCTTCTCCTCCCCCTTGCTGCTGGGTTCCCCTTGGATGCACAACATAGTCAGAGAGTAGACTGTCTTTTAACTGTTGTTGTCAATGCAAAAGATGAGAAAACAAGATTGTTGTTGGTAAGTGAGGAGTAGGTCTAGATCCATGGTTCTCAGCATTCCTAATGCCGAGACCCTTTCATACATCGTGTTGTGGTGACCCCCAACCATAAGATTATTTTCATTGCTACTTCATCACTGTAATTTTGCTACTGTTATGAATTGGGCGACCCCCGTGAAAGGGTCGGTCGGGACCCCTTTGGGGGGTTGAGAGCCGCTGGTCTAGATGGAATCATACAGGATACATTTCCTAGGGACTTCCTTACAGAGCTGGTTATTAAACAAGGTAGCAGGGTTGTTTGCAGAAAAGAGGGAAAGATGTGCCTGTCTTTGCTATTTTACATACATCTGGGGTCCTCATTTGCATACATTTGCATGTAATGTTTCCTAAATCCTTGCTCTGTTACCAATTGGTAAAGGAAAGCAGGGACTAGCGGCCTATGACAAATCTTACATATGTTGCATTCATGTGAACCAGTGAGGCCACCTGTTCAGTTCCTGTCACATTGGGGTTACTGTCTGTCTGCCGTGGTGACCTGGGCTGAAACTCCTGTTGACGTGCTTTGTAATCTTCCAGCTCTTTTGTCTCCCTTCACCTGTTTTTCCCCTACTTCTCAGTGCTAATCAGGTCTGTTGTCGATTTTAGTCAGCCAGCTAATTATTTGGTGATAAAATGCACATGCCGGCATAAGAAGTAACTTGCTTTTTATAACATGAAGTTCCTGCAGGAAAAACGATGCTTCCAACTCTGAAGCTCACCAGCCTCAAACAGGAGTGCCTATCAGTCCAGCCGAACAGAATTCACCACGGGAACTGATAGGCCCCAGCCCATGCCCTACTGAACAGGAATCTCTTGGGCTGTTTTTTGATCCATCTCCTCCGGATGAATGTCATTTATCACTGCTCCCATCTGCTTTATCCCTCCGAAGCTTTTGTCTTTCAATGTGGGGGGTGGTATCCTGGGAATTTCTCAGACTGCTCAGCCACACCCCTTGTGTCCAGCCCTCTACCAAGTCCTGGCAACCCTCTTGTAAGTCCTTTCTAGACCATCACAAGATTCTCCTAAACCTGTCTCTCCGTCCACCAAGGACTCAAGGCTGTCCATCAAAGTCTCCTGATGCACATTCAGCATCCACCTCTCACCATCAGGGAGCAAACCTTTGCAAGGCACTTCAAGCTTAGAAAACTCCCAAAGCTCTGCTGCCCACAGACGGCATGCCAAGTGCTGCGTCTAGCATTCAGAGTCGTTTTTTTTTTTAATTGGGGCTGTTACGGCTCTTATCACAATCCATACATGCATCCATTTTGTCAAACACATCTTCACATATGTTGTCATCATCTTTTTCAAAACATATGTCTTTCTACTTGAGCCCCTGGCATCAGCTCATCGTTTCTCCCCGTCCCTTCTCCACTCCTTCCCCCATGTCCCCTTGATAATTTATAAATTATTCTCTTTTTTTAAAAGTTTTTACACCAAGACTGCTGTCTCATTTCACCCACATTACTGCTTTTCATCCCCCTTGGATGGGGGCCATATGTCGATCATTGTGATCAGTTCCCCCTTATTCACCCCACTCCTTACCCTCCTAATATCGCTGCTCCTTTAATTTGTCCTAAGGGGGTTATCTGTCCTGGATTCCCTGTCTTCTTTCACCCACTTTTCTGTTGTCCATCCCCCTGGGAGGGAGTTATAGGTAGATAATTGTGATCAGTTCCCTATTCCCCTGCCCCTCCCCCCCAACTTCCTCTTACCCTCCTGACATCACTACTTTCATTATTGTTTCTGACGGGTTTATCTGTCCTGGATTCCCTGTGTTTCCAGCTCTTATCTGTACCCGTGTACATGCTCTGGTCTAGCCAGATTTGCAAGTAAAATTGGGGTCATGATAGTGGGGATGGGGAGGCAGCATTAAAGAACTAGAGGAACGTTGTCTGGTTCATTGGTGCTATATTGCACCCTGACTGGCTTGTCTCTTCCTTGTGACCCTTCTGTAAGGGGATGTCTAGTTGCCTACAGATGGGCTTTGTGTGTCCAGTCCATGCTCCCCCTCATTCACATTGATATGATTTTTTGTTCTAGGTCTTTGATGCCTGATACCTGGTCCCATCAACACCTCATGATCACACAGGCTGGTATATTTCTTCCACATGAACTTTGTTGCTTCTGAGCTAGATGCCCACTTGTTTATCTTCAAGCATTTAAGACCCCAGATGCTATATGTTTTGAAAGCCGGGCACCATCAGCTTTCTTCACCACAGTTGCTTAGGCACCCATTTTGTCTTCAGTGATCTTGTCAGGAAGGTGAACATCACAAAATTCAATGTTAGTAGAACAAAATGTTCTTGCGTTCAGGGAATACTCGAGCAGAGGCTCGATGTAAAGTGACATTATTGGAGACGTCAAGCTTCCCCCCATTTATCATGATGTTGTTTATTGGTCCAGTTGGAAAGCTTTTGTTTTCTTGTTGATGAGATGTAATCCATTCTGAGATAGAAGATGTGAATCTTGTCAGATTAGTTTCCCACATTCTAATATGGAGTCCTCGTGGCAGAGTGTAGTTAACTCCCATTCACTTGAACTAGAATTCTTCCAGTTATACGGATCAAGTAGATCTCCCATCCATTGCATTCTTAGGGGCCCCATGTCTAAGTAGCCAATGCCATCAGTCCATCCTAATCAGATTGTTCTGAGGACTGCTGTGACTATGCGGTCCATCATGTCCACCAGCCCCACCTGGTCTTTGTCAATTAAGTGCCTCCACTTGGCCCCTACCATCACAGAATCCACTTAGCCCTCTTGTAGTCTGGTGTCTCGTTATGGTTTGGGCAGTCCCCACTGTCAAATCTAGCTGACATAAAATAGAAATTATAGCAGTCTTCAAGGGTCCTGGGGTTCCCTTCACAATTTACATCCTCATGATTGTGGTAAAAAGTATGTCCTCTGGGCACTCCATGATGATCTGTGAGTCCAGTCAGAGACACGCACTCTAATACGCCAGTTTTACTCGGCCTTTGCTATCTTCTTCTAGAATATACTAATGCAGGTCTGGCCTTTCGGCTTAAGTTAGATTAGGCCACCACTTAATTCAAGCGTCAGTGAACCAATCAAATAAATGATCATTGGTCCCAACAATGGACACAAACATAACAAGTTTGACGATGGCACAAGGCCGGGCAGTGGTTTATTCGGTTGTAATGGGGTCGCTTTGAGTCAGAACCATCGTGACTGACCTAACCACAGCAAACAACAACTTCCTTTTTATAACTTCTTGAGCTGAAATATTGAATAAATAATCTGTTCTTAGTAGGCCCGTATCCATAAACTTAGATTGCTCTTCATACCATTATCCCACACCCTTAATATCATTCCCCCACAGATTTCTCCTGGTGTCTCTTAGAAAACGCAGGCAGTTCTTTAGGGGCACAGTATATCTCTTCGTGAGTCACA
Source organism: Tenrec ecaudatus (assembly GCF_050624435.1). Classification (NCBI taxonomy): domain Eukaryota; kingdom Metazoa; phylum Chordata; class Mammalia; order Afrosoricida; family Tenrecidae; genus Tenrec; species Tenrec ecaudatus. Next base: position 36,700,891 of record NC_134541.1, on the reverse strand, counting down.
CTTTGCTCTTCCCTGCTTGAGGTTCACTAGAACTTCAATCGAATTGTAAGTCTAGAGACAAAAATGGGTGATGGGGTAGGTCCTGGGAGCATTCAGCAATGTCTCCTCAAGTCTTTGCCTGGCTGCACCTCAGGTGATGGTGGCTCAGGTGACCTCGTCAAATGGGGAGAGGACAGTGGTTTCACAGGGTGACTTAGCAGACAGAAATGCAATGTCTTCAGATGGGAGTAAGAGGACGGGTTCAGTTGGCATGAATGACTCCACGGAATTTAGGGGTTCGATGTCCCTGGGTTCCGAATTATAGGTCTAGATAGCTCGATCCCCAGTTTCAGGATCTCATTTTTGGGAATTCAGTGGGTGTTGTGATGCAACCGCTCTTGTGATAAGATTCAAGGCTTCAAGGTGCGGTTTTTAGTTTTTACTATGAAAAAAAAATACTTTCACATCACAAGTAGCAACTTTCAGGTTTGGTGTATGGCTCTTGAGCCGTAACTCGAGCTTTGAACTCATCCCTTGTCTGGTGAAAGTAGGACCAACCAGCTGGCTTCCTGGTACTTATCATTCTGGTGAAATTGTAGGGAAGTATCAAATATGTAACCACTCGGCATCATTTTTCACAAATATTTGATCCATCGGTGGTGATAGTTTGCATAAAGGGGGGGCATCAAAAAGTTCATTGAAAGGGGAAATGAAAAGATAATGGAATTTACCAAACGTTTTACTACTGGGCATGTAGTCATCAGTACCTTTAACACAAGCCATACTTGAGAACCAATTCAGAAAACTCATCCTGGTCATTTTACTCCTCTAGCACCAAATGTGTAAGGCTGGGTTCTCTAGAGGAGCAAAGCCAGTAAAGTGTGTGTGTGTGTGTGTGTGTGTGTGTACATACATACATATTATACATAGAGAGAGAGAAATAGATTTCAAGGATATTGCTCACACAGTTAGGGAGACTGCAAGTTCCAAATCCACAGGTCAGACATCATACTGGTGGTCTCTCCTGACACACATGGTGGTACAGGCTGGCAAATGCCAAATCAGTAGACCAGATGGCAGATTTCTGGCTCACATCCCCCAAACCAGGAGTCAGAGATGACAAGTCACATGAGGGATGAAGAGAGGGCAAGCTTTACCAGAACATCATATGTGCTGGATGCAGACAACGCCCCCAGGGGAACTCCCCTTTTAACTGATGGCTCCCATCAGATTCCAAGACAGTGGGTGCTTATGTACTATCTGTCAAACCACTGAGAATTATGGTCTAGCCAAGTTGCGGTCAAACTTTAGCCATACACCAATGCTCAAAATCCATTGGTGAGAGTCACTCTAGAAATACTAGAGGACTTTGGAGGTCAGAGGAAATCTTCAGACACAGAAATGTAGGTGCTGGGATGTGAGAGTTGACAGGTGCACATTGAAGTGACAAGAGCAAAGAAGGGTGAGCGAGACACCACCAGCATCTGCCATGTCCTGGTAGAGCCAGAGCTAATTTTTTGCTTTTCCTGTGTGTCCAGCCTACACACACAGAAACATAAAATAATAGAAGCTATAATCCTTGATCTCAAGGAACTTTTCTTCCAGACAAAGCTAGTATTTGTGAAGCATAAGAACCATCAGGGGATAAATCGAGAGGAAGATGTGCTATTGTGTCATTAGTGCCATGTGGGAAGGCTTCGTGAAGGAGGATGGGGTGGTTCAAAGGTGCAGAGTAACTAGCACCCTCTCTCCCTGCTCAGGTTCTAAATCCATAGAAAGGCAACGAAACAGTGATTAGAAGAATGGATGGCCAAACGCTCGCCTTGTCCTGATGATGCTGATATTGAAAATGGGCTTCTTTGAATGAGTGTGGGGACTGACTCATACCCAAACCTGGAACTAGATGGGCCTGTGTCCCCTGAAACATAAACACAGGTCTCCCTGTATACTGAACTTTGTCCCTAGGGAAAATATGCTTACTTGGGTCACTGCCCAGAAATATCAGAAGAGCCACCCAGCAGAGTGTCTTACTGCCCCCGCAGTAAGAACCTAGGATCATGCAGAGCAGACCACGAAGTGGTCCAATTTCTAGTCATAGAGATCATAGAAGGGGCGGCTTGTCCAGGACACACATCTAAGCAGGTCAGCAGCAAGAAAGACCTTGCAGGTCGCCCTCTGGCCAGTGGACAGCTCCCAGGATGCTTTCTGAAACTTACTTTCTAGGATACTGACACAAAAGCCCGAGTGCTAATCAGTGCAGTTATTCCTGTCCCCAGATAAAACTGTGCCTCAGGAACTTAACTGATTTCACTAAGTATGCACCGCTGGCATGCAGTCCCTAGGAATAACCCAGGGTCGGCATTCTTTCCCTCGTGATGTACTGGGGACAGCTCTGAATTTTGAAACACCCTACAGAATGAGGAAGATGCTTTTGGATGAAACTAATTAGAAATTAAGTGTCTGCCACAGAATAAGCAGGAATGTGGAAATGCCCATCGGTCTTGGTTATTGTGATCCTTTTTTGTGATGAAAGGTACACACTGAGCTGCTAGCCCTAAGATCATCTGTTCAAACCCACCAGTTGCTCTAAGGAGGAAAACTGAGGTTCTCTGCTCCCCTGAAGATTAAAAGTCCTAGAAACCCAAAGGGGCAGTTCTACTCTGTCTTACAGGGTCACCATGAGTTGGAATTGAATCAAGGGCAGTGAATTTGGGGGGCGGTGAGGGTGGGTTGTTTGTTTGTTTTGTTTCTTTAATGATAGACCCAGGTTGAGAGAGTAAATTTTCAACTGAGTGCATTATGAAGTGTTTAGGATTTAGTGTGCTAGAAGCATTCCTCCCTCTCCCAAAAGACGTTCTCATTGTAATCCCAAGAGCCTGTGAATATGTTAGGTTACATGGCAGAGCGTAATAAAGAGAGGAGATGAAAATGAAGTTGTCAATCAGCTAACCATCAACTAGATTATACTGGATGACCTGGGTGGGCCCGATGCCGATGTTTTGTAAAAGGAGCCTGGATACTGGTCTTTACGAAGGGAAGATGGAAAGCCATTTACTTCTCGCTGGCCTTCCCTTCCCCCACATTCCCACCTCTGCCTTCCTGCCTCTAACGCAGGGTGGCACTGAGGGTTGGGAAGAGGGTCCCTGTCCAGTGCCCGGGGACAATACCCCACCTCTCAGTGATGACCACACCCTTCTCTCACCTCTCAACTCTGGATGCAGTGTTTGAAATGGAGGGCTTTGAAAGCCCTGTGTTCTTGGGCAGAATGGAGAGCTTGAACGCAAAGGTGGTGGAAAGAAGACTCCCAATATAATGATAATGATAAGAGCAACAGTAAGTATTGGGCACCTACTAGCATTTTTATTGATATATTAATTACTTTGTTTAATATTCACAGTATCCCTGGAAGCTCCAAATCAAACTCACTCCCTGATGACTGATAGTGACCCTATAGGACAGAGCAGGACAGCTGCTGCGGGTTTCTGAGACTGTAACTCTTTATGGGAGTAGAAAGCTTCCTGTCCCACAGAGCGGCTGGTGGTTTCGAACTGAGGACCTTGTGGTTAGCAGCCCAATAAAGAACCGCTGTGCCATCAGGGCTCCTACCCTGGAAGCTACGTGTTGTTCTATCCATTGCTGCATTTGAGAAAATAAAATTCACAGACATTGGGTAATTCAGCCCAGAGCACGAGCCATTCAGGTGATGAGCCTGGAATTACTTATCCTGCTTGACCCCAGCCTGTGCTGTTTGCCCTAAACCACTCTGCTACGCCAAATGCCAAACCACATCGCTAAACTAATTTAAAGCTTGTTGAAGCTGGGTAATAGACTTAAGGCCATCAGCATGCCAGCTTGTCTCACGTGGCCTTGAGGTGAATGAAACGCATGTGCATTCTTATTCTCAGCTTTCCTCTCCCACCAGGTACCTTGCTATCGTTCACCCCTTGAAGCCACGCATGAATTATCAAACGGCCTCCTTCCTGATTACACTAGTCTGGATGGTGTCCATTCTCATCGCCATCCCATCGGCCTACTTTGCCACCGAAACTGTCCTCTTCATCGTCAAAAAACAGGAGAAGATCTTCTGTGGCCAGATCTGGCCCGTGGACCAGCAGCTGTACTATAAGTCCTATTTCCTCTTCATCTTTGGTATCGAGTTTGTGGGCCCCGTGGTCACCATGACCCTGTGCTATGCCAGGATCTCCCGGGAGCTCTGGTTCAAGACAGTCCCTGGCTTCCAAACAGAACAGATCCGGAAGCGGCTGCGCTGCCGTCGGAAGACGGTGCTGGTGCTCATGTGCATCCTCATGGCCTACGTGCTGTGCTGGGCGCCCTTCTACGGCTTCACCATCGTGCGCGACTTCTTCCCCACCGTGTTTGTGAAGGAGAAGCACTACCTCACGGCCTTCTATGTCGTCGAGTGCATCGCCATGAGCAACAGCATGATCAACACGGTGTGCTTCGTCACCGTCAAGAATAACACCATGAAGTACTTCAAGAAGATGATGCTGCTCCACTGGCGCCCCACCCACCACGGGAGCAAGTCCAGTGCTGACCTTGACCTGAAGACTAGCGTCATGCCCGCCACTGAAGAGGTGGACTGTATCAGGCTGAAGTGATCTGCAGGTGTTTACCAATTGAAAGCCCAGAAGCATCCATCACGCACCATCAGCCACACTCCTGGATTGCATGGTGAAGAACAACTCCACCGTGGTTCACGCTCCACCGTCCTCCAGGGCTGGGCCTTGAAGGGCAGAGCACACCGCACCAGCCTTCATCTGAGGTCTGCTCGGCATCTCCTGTGTGCACCCCCCCCCACCAACGGCGCATGTAGGTGAGGCCAAGTGTAGCTGACATCCATCACGTGCAAAAACATAAGAGTGAAATCTCAGCAGAAGCTGCTGGAGTCGGCCAGCTCCATGCAGGACCTAGAGATGCAGGCAAGAGCCACAAATGGTTATCAGTACCCAGCCTCTAGCTTCCCTCACTTATATCTCATCGGTGCCGAAGATCACGGGCCTCTGGAAAGAGCGCACTTGGACCTGACAGGAAGCTTAAGGGTTTTACAGCCTCCTGGGAAGGGGTGCCTGCCATCGCACGGGGCTTTCCTGCCCAGCTCCTCCCACGGATTCTGGACGCCAGAGATGAACCTGTCTCTTAACCGGGCCAGCCAGTATGGCCATCTACAACGCTGTCCTTTCAAAGAGCCCAAAATCCCTTTCCCACGGATGCTTGAAAGGCCGTCACTGTTGTTTCCTTTTCATGAAGGGGAGCAATCCTGAGACGAGCAACAGCCGCAGCTCCTGACCCTTCATGGACAGGATTTCAGAGGCTCGGGCTTCAGATGGGAAGACAGGAAGCACACTAGGGGCTGAGGCTGCCACCGGTGAGGAACATAGTCTTGATGGCCATTTCGCCAAGACCTGGGCCAGTTTTCTTGAACACTCTTTTATGAAATGGGCTCTTATTTGGGACTCCAAAGACCAGGCTTCAGCTCCCAGTTTTGCGTCACTCGAATGGCTGATGTCCCTCTCCGGGCACTGGCCTCTTCAGAGAAGTTGGCATGGGAATGATGAAAATGCCTTCTCTACCTATCCTGTAGGACGATGGGGAAAATCCATTATAAGTGATGTTTGTGAAAATACTTTCCAACTGTACCCATGACCAAATGGTTAAATGATAGATACTGCACCGGCTATTTTAGACAAGAGAAAACTCATCCTCCGAGCTCATTGAAAAACCTCTTTACTTTCATCTTCCCAAAGATTCTCCAACTCCAGTACTTCTGGGGTGAAAAGTAATTCTTATCCTGGTTTATAATGAGGAAGATTCAACCTTAAAGTTTCAGTGAGCCCCCAGAAACTCACAATTCCAATGGTCTTAGACATAGTGGCAATCTATCCCTGCATGCTACTAAACAGCATATCCCAGAAGTATCTAAATATCATTTCTGAATCTATTTGTATCATTGAATACAAACCTGTGATCATTCTATGTGGTGATTCTTTTTGAAACATGAAACAGTACCTGATTTGTGATTGACCCCTACACATTTGGGTACCTTCTAATTTTCTGTAGAGAATACGGTTACTTGGTTGTTTATTCTTAATTATAGGTACTCGGTTGTTTCTCTTAATTATGTGTTAGTTGTGACATTTTAGCCAATATTCTGTCACCATCAACAAACTCACTTTCAGCCCATATTCTCGGGAAATGCAACTGGAATATTGATTGTTGTTCTTATTGGAGGCGGTGGGGGTGGTGGCATCAGTTGGTTACAATGCATAGCCACCCGTGGGTAATAGACTGAAACACTGTCTGGACCTGCCCAACCCTTACTATGCTTGAGTCCACTGTTGCAGCCACTGTGTCAGCCCATCTCCTTGAGCGTCTTCCTCTTCGTCACTGACCCTGCTTTGCTAAGCATGATGTCCTTCTCCAAGGATTGGTCCCTTCTGATAACATATCCAAAGTGCATGGGCAAAGTCTTTGCCTACTCACTTCTAAGGAGCATTCTGGCTGGACTTCTTCCAAGAGAGATGTTTTCATTGCTCGGACAGGCCATGGGATGTTCAGTGTTCTTCTTTAGCAATCATAACTGAAAGACATCAACTCTTCTCCAACCTTTTTTATTCATTTTCTAGCTTTCTGGTGCCCATGATATGACTAAGAATAACATGGCTTGGATCAGGTGCCCCTTAATCCTCAAATGACACTTTTACCTTTCAACACTTTAAAGAGGCCTTTTGCAGCAGATTCGCCCAACGCGGTGTGTCGTTTGATTTTGTCACTGCTGCTTGCATGAGCATTGCTGTGGATCCAAGTAAAATGAACTCGTGGACACACTTCGGGATTGCTCTGCTTATCACGAGGCTGCTTAGTGGTCCGTTTGTGAGAATTTGTTTTCTTTATGTTGAGGAATAATCCACGCTGCAGACTGTCGTCTTTGCTCTTTATTAGAGAGTGCTACACGTCTTCGACTTCAAGCAGCAAGACCGTGCCATCTGCAGGCTGCCGTATTCTCCACGTCATCCAGCCTCTCGGGTTATTGGCACAGCATACAGATGAACGAGGATAGTGAACGGATCAAACCCCGACACGCACCTGTCCTGACCGGAAACCAAGACCTTTCCCTTGTGCTATTAGCACCACTGCTTCTTAGTCTGTGTTCAGCATAGGATCCCAAACTTGTTTGGCCTACCACCCCCTTTTCAGAAAGAACATTCATCAGTGCCCCACCCCCTAGAAATTAAAAACTTGTGTTGTAGCCCGTAATCTGGGATAGAACATAAGTGTCTGCTCTTGCAGCACCCCTGACTCATTCCACGACCACCACCACCCAAGCCGGAGTGGCGTCGTCGACTTTGGAAAACACTGCTGCAGGAGTCCTGCACGAACACAAATGTTCTGAAATTCCCATCCGTTGCAACCAACCCCGTAATGTGTGAGGATACACAAAGTTGCATGCCTTTGAAAAGTCAAGAAGACGCGAATAAACATCTCTCTCCCATCCTGTACTTTTAGCCAAGGTCTAGCTGACATTGTTGATGATAGTCTTCGTTCTAAAGCCTCTTCTGAATCCAGCTTGAATTTCTGATAGTTCCCTGTTGATTTACTGCTGCCATTACCATGTCTGGATTCTCTTCAGCAAAACTTCATTTGCCTGTGATATTAATGATACTGTTTGGTCGCTTCTGCATTCTTTTTAATGAGTCCATGGGTTCCTTCCATCTGCTTTTAAGCTTCCTGCAGAGTTCAGTATTTTCCCCAAAGAATCCCTCCACACAGCAACTCAAGCCTTGATTTTTCCCCCCTCAGTGCTTTCAGTTTGAGAAATGCCTTCGACGTTCTAATTCCAGGTCTTGGTGTATTTCTCCAGGATTATACTGCACTTCATTTTTTTTTTGAAATCTTCTGTTCAATTTTAATGTCATCACTTCCCATTCACTTTAGTTTCTCCGCATCCAGGAGCAACTTTCATAGTCCCTCTGACATCCATTTGACCTTTCATTTCTGTCTAGCCCTTGGTAGCTACCTACACCTGCTCTGGCCACGAGTTTTCAGTGCATCAAATAGGTTCTTCCGATGGTCTCTAAATTGAGGTGGAGTTTACTCAAGGTTGTACTTTGACAATCATGGACTTATTTTCATTTTCGTCAACTTCAACATAAATTTGCATATAAGCAATTGATGGCCCCTTCCACCATTGGCCTTCTCCAAAGTCTGTTTCTACAGATGCAGATGATTTGGTTTCTATGTATTCCTTCCAGCAAAGTCCACATACTTAGTCACCGTGAATGTTGAGAAGAAGTATTTGCAGTGGATAAGTTGTTGGCCTTGTAAAACCCCATTGTGATCTCTAGAGTCGTGTCTGTCACTGTGGCTATCGTTCTCAACTGCCAATCCTTCTTTGTTTTCAACTTTTACATTCCACTCACCATTCATCTTCACCCATCTGAATTGTATGTTCGGTCAATCTCAGACTGAAGAAGTTGATAGGGTTCCTCTTTTTCCTCATCTTTGACATTAATGCTCGTGTGTAAATAGTAGTACTACTGGATCTTCCTTGTAGGCATATGGATATTATCACGGACAGTATTGTACTTTAGCATTGATCTTGTAATGTTCTGTTTGATGATGAATATGACACCATTCCCCTTCAATTTGTCATCCCCAGCCTAGTAGACATATGATGAGATAAATGCCCATTAACAATCCATGTCAGCTCATGCGTGCCTAGGATAGATCTTTCTTTATGTTTCATTTGGGTTTTGATGACTTGCAATTTTCCTGATTGCACACTTTCTACATCCCACACTCCAATTATTAATAGATATTTGCAGCTGTTTCTTCTCATTTTTTTTCAAAATAAAAATTTAATAAAATGTTAGCTTAAGTAAAATGCTTGTAAATTCTGATTCCACAAAGTAAATAGTGAATTCCAAAGTCACATGAATACTTTTGGATTCCCTGCATTTAAAATATATATAATAATTATTATATTGTTACATATTATTCCTGTCATGGTTCTTACAGTGAGAAGATTCTTTCAGAGTAGACTGTGTATCAATTGCGTCTGTCAACAGAATCCATCCTCCTTTCCCTTTTACCCTAAAGTGTACCACCCTCTTGTTCAAACTTAACTGACATGGCTTTTGTACATAGCAGTGTGCATTTGTGATTTTCCAGTGAATAAAAGTGTGCATTGTTATAAAGGAAGTCATTAATAAAGAGACTCTTTACCACCGTGTTTCTGTGTTTCCCCCTACTCTTTGATATTGTGTTAGGTTGTCCCCTTACAAACGAGGGAGTCGTATCTAAATAAGCCAACCCTGAAGCAGGGAGGGAACTTGATAACGGGAGTTTTAGAACAGATACAACTCATACCAAAAACCAGCCTTGTACCAAGTGTTTATTCGTGGATCCAGACAAGCAGGGAAGCACCAGCCTGCACTGCCGCTAGCCCATCATTTCTAAACCACCTGCTTAAGTGAAAACCGCTGTAGGCAGGGACATTGTTCATCCCGTCAACAGGTGGTAAGGTATTACACTAATTGCGCCTGTATTTGCCCTTTTCTTCTCAAAACCAATGGTAAGTTTAAGAGACTTTAAGTATGCTAAGACAGATAGAAGAAAGATAGATAGATAGATAGATAGATAGATAGATAGATAGATAGATAGATAGATAGATACATTCATGCATATTAATCATATTGAAAAATTACCCCGTTGGGCAAAATGAATACATTTCCTCCTTCGGGGTAAGAGAAAAACTTTGTGATGAAGCTGACAGAGATTCTTCTTTCAGCATTTAACATTTAATGAAAGTTTCTCAAGGAAATTCAACAATGCCTTGAGGCAGGCACTCAAGCAGGAAAACCAATTCTATGCTCACAGACTTGAGAGAAAAAAAGTGATTTCATTAGAAAACTAAAAGTGAGGCTATTTCAGGGTGGAGGTGCACATCCCCCACATCAGTCACGCTTCTCTTTGGGCGTAGAGGGTGCCCGGACGTGAGCACACGTGCACACCCACACATCATCGCAGCAGGAAATGCCTTTTAATTCTCCAGCTCCTTCCTTTCCCAGATTAGCGATTGGTCTAAGGACACAGCGCCAGCACTGGCGGGGGCAGAAGACGGCCCTCGGGTCTGGCTCTAGCAGCGGATGGCACTTGGTGACTGAGGCTCTCACGAGTCTGAAGAAATAGGTCCTTGCATTGAATGCTTTCAAGGCCATGTGAGCTGGTTTGGGGCCTCCTTAGAGAATCTTAACCTATCCCAAGATACCTTCCATCTCCCCAACAAACCGAGAGCCCATTCCATCCAGAAGACTTCATAGCCCAGATTCCAGGATTCAGGAAGCCAGAGGGAATGACAATAGATGTCTTCTAGTGCAGGGATGGGAAACCTTTTTTTTTTTTTTCCCTGATGACCATTTGGACATTTATAGCATCATTTGAGGACCATACAAAATTATCAACCTGAAAATCCGCCTGCTATAGTTGGTCAAACATTTCGTTAACTCACCCCTCATGTAATGGTGGAACTGCTTCTCTGGTGAGGCATCTGATGTCAGCTGGTATTGATAATGTTGCCGCTCACAACTAACTCTTTCTAAGTTTGCTTCGGTCATTTGAGCACAGGGGACTCTCTGGGATGGTAAGTCTTGGTAAGAACTGTTCTCACCCCAAACCAACAATCATATTGATGCAAATGAGGGGGGTGAAGTGGAGACCCAAAGCCCATCTGTACACAATCGACATCCCCTCACAGAAGGGTCGCAAGGAAGGCACCAATCAGCCAGGGTGCAGTATAGCACCAATGGAACACACGACATTCCTCTAGTTCTTTAGTGATTCCTCCCCCCCCCCCATCATGACCCCAGTTCTACCTTACAAATCTGGCTAGACCGGAGCATGTACCCTGGTACAGATAAGAGCTCTCAACACACGGAATCCAGGACAGATAAATCCCACAGGAACAGTAATGGGAGTAGCGATACCATAAGAGTAAGGGCAAGGTGGAGGCAGAAGAGGGGAAAAAGGAAGAACCGATCGCAATGATCAACATATAACCCTCCCTGCCACCCCCTGGGTACGAACAACATAAATATGGGTGAAGGGACACAGCAGTGTTATGAAAATAATAATAATCTATAAAAGATTCATAAGGGTGGGAAAATGAAGGAAGGAAAAAAGGGCTCGAATAGAAAGAAAATGTTTTGTAAATGATGATGGCAACATATGTACAAATATGCTTGATACATGGAGGGTGGGGTAGAAAGGGGAAACCAATTATAGGGATCTACATATAACCTCCTCCCTGGGGGACGGACAAGAGAAAAGTGGGTGAAGGGAGATGTCAGTCAGTGTAAGATATGACAAAATAATAATTTATAAATTATCAAAGGTTAATGAGAGAGGGGGAGTGGGGAGAGAGGGTGAAAATGAGGAGCTGATGCCAGGGGCTTACATGGAGAGCAAATGTTTTAAGAATGATGAGGGTAATGAATATACAAATGTACTTTATACAATTGATGTATGTATGGATTGTGATAAGAGTTGTAAGAGTCCCCAATAAAATGATTATATATATATATATATGATACAATTGATGTATGGGTTGTTATAAGAGCTGTAAGAGGCCCCTAAAAATGATCTATTAAAAGTATTTTAAAAAGAACTCTTCGCAGCATTGTTTCGAACACAGAGGCGCAATTCCATGCATGTCTCCCCAACATGGGAAATATGCATCCTGGCTTCTGTAACCTTTACACAAACCAAGAAGTGGAAGGTGATTGTACATCGTCCGTGCTTTGCAGCTAGACCATATTATGTTGTAGGTTTTCAGCCACATCAATGAGTGGCTCCCTGTTGAACAGTGTTGCTAAGATGTTCAACTCCATTCATTTACTTTTTCATGTTTTGGGATCTTTTGTTAAATGCCTCAAATAGTTTCACACCTTCACCAGCATATTCAGTAACTTCTTAAATGTTGTTGTTGTCAGGGGCTATCTGGTCAATTTTGACCCATAGTGACCTGCGCACAACAGTATGGAACACTGTCTGGTCCTGCACTGTCCTCAGTGTTCCCCCCTTTTCTTGAGCCTATTGTTGCAGCCATCATGTCCATCTGTCTCCTTGAGGCCCATCCCTCCCCTTCTCCCCGCTACTTTACCAAACACCATGTCCCTCTCCAAGGATAAGTTTCTCCTCACAATATGTCCAAAGACAAAGTCTCATGTAAGACAAAGCTTCAACATGCTTGCCTCTAACCCAAGCCCTCTTGCCACACCTCCTCCACGACAGATTGGTTTGTCCTTTTAGCAGCCCATGGTACTTTCAATGTTCCTTGCCAGCACCACAATCCAAATGCATCCATTCTTATTTGGTCTTCCTTTTCAGTGTCCAGTTGTCACATGCATATGAGGCCATTGAAGAGATCACAGCTTGGGTCAGGCACACCTTAGTCCGTGAAGGTACATTCTCAGTACACTAGCGTGGGCTTGTGCAGCAGATTTACCCACTGCAACTCACCTTTTGATCTCTTGACTGCTGCTTCCGTGAGCATTGATTGTGGATCCAAGCAAGATAAAGTCCTTCACAACTTCAAACATTTCTCCATTTATCATGATGTTCCCTATTGGTCCCATTGTGAGGATGTTGGTCTTCCTTACATTGCATTGTAATCTATACTGAGGGCTGCGATTCTTGATCTTCATCAGCAAGGGCCTCAAGTCCTCCTCACTTACAGCAAGCAAGGTGGTATCATCTGCATACCTTGGGTTGTTAATAAGCCACATTCTTCTACAAATAAGCAGGTGAATTTGATACATGGCCACTTCAACAATTAACCCATCTTTCTAGGCTTGAGGAACTGAACAAGAGACACCTGTCCTCATACAAACCCTCCAGATGTGTTTGCCCCCAACAAGTCACGGATTTCAACAAGACATCCATTCTTTGGATAACCACACTGATGGGGAAGTAGGCATACACAGACCTCATCTTGTATCCAAAGCCCAGTGTGACACTCCTTAATCATGTTCTGTACATGCCGACAGATAGTGTGGACTGCAGCCAGTTCCTTTCCATTCCTCCACCGTTTGTCAACTCAGAACCTCTTCTTGTTCTTTCCAAGGAGACTAAGTTTTATGTTGATGTGTGTGATAGTTAAGGTTTATTGTGCCAACCTGGCTAATGAACACATGTGGGATTAATTGAAGGGCCGAGAGATAAATGGCTTGGCGAGCCTTTCTGGTCTCTGGTTCTCTGGTCTCTTGCTTTCTGATGGTTGGATCAGTGTGCGGGAATCTTAGCTCGTTCTCTGCCTCAGTTGGCAATGCTCACTTCCTTCAAGACATTCCTGAGGAGAAGCCACATGGACCTACCCTGATGCAGCCCTGGGTGCTGGAGCAGCCGCATGGAGACCCCTGTCAGCACTGAGATGCTTACATGCTCACTGATTCGGCGTTCCTCCTGCAGTCGGTGTCAATGCCTGTGTTTTGTGAGTCTGAGATCGGTGTCGGACATATGGGCTTGGACAGGACTGGGTTGCTTTCTTAATGTACACTTACCCTGTATATAAAACTCTCTCTTATACACATATTACTTTCTGTGGAGTTGTTTCTCTAGTCTACCCAGACTAACACAATGTGATAGAAGACAATCGCTGCAAAGTCGACAGTCTGGTTGCTGAGAGCGTTCTTCAGTAGATGCAGCAAAAAAAATAAAAAGCAGTGGCCATTCTACATCCCTTCTAGGACCAAAGGCCTCTGTTCACACCAGCCTTTTCCATGAAGTGGACCAGCCAGGAACGTGTCATCTCCTAAGGTGGCTTGGACTCTTGCAAAAAGCAGCCCAAATCCAACTCTCATTCCAGTGTCTTCTCTGATAGCTGAGCCAAGAGGGACCTGGACAAAGACACCCTGGAATGTGCAGTTAGAGTTAAATCTGCTTCGTCTTTACCCATAAGGCCTTGGAGATCAGTGTTGCTTGCTGATGAGGCTCCCGTGGGAATGACTCTCTGGAACATTGCATCTGGCACCCAACCTCATCCAGCGGCTGGTCAAATGAGTTTACAGAGCATTTTAGTGATATGGATGCTTTGTATGGGTACATTGTTTGCTATATAATTTCCTTGACTCAGATCATGTTATCACAAGACATCATTTGGATGACAGGCGAATGGTGCCAGAGAGTCCAAAGATGGAATTGGCCAGACCACCACCTCTCAGAGCATCCCGGTGATTCCTCCTGCGACTCTCCTCTGCACATCCCCTGAAGCAAATGCAAAGAAGGGTCTGCTGTGGAAACACTCCTATGGAGCATCCCCCCCACACACACACACACACACACACATTCTGGGGACCACCTGCCCAAGAGAACAGATCCTTATTTTCCATTAAAAACACTGACCTAGAAAGCTATGGCTCCTCCTTTTTCTAATATTGTCATGGAACAGAAAGACTAAAACTGCACACTCTCTCCATCCCAGGTGGGAAAGGTGAATGGCCTTAAGCCACCACTTTAATTGAGCCCTTTCCTGGCCTTTTCAAAGCTGCTGTCGGTCTTCCCGGAGTTAAAGGAAGAGTTATTAAGCAGCATGCTGTCTCTTACCCCAGGGCACACTTGAAAGGAGATGAAGGTCCGGAAAGGTCCGGATGAAGGCCATCAGCTCCGTAATATGAAGCTTAATGCCACCGAGGAGATGTGATCGTGGAAATGATGGGGTGTGATGGAAAATGTTAGTCGGCCCCCCCTGTGGGTTTCAACTGTGTCTGAGCACTGCCCTTTGCCCTTGGAGAGAGAGAGAGGAGAAAAGGAGAGGGAGTGAGAGAGGGAAAGCAAAGGTTCACCCCAGCATCTGCCTTTCCCTGGACACAATGACTCCTCCCTGAGAGGTGTGAAGGAACAGGATGCAAAATAGGGGAAACAGTGGCCACTTGATTGACTCCAACTCAGGGTGAGCCCCGTGTGTCTGAACCAAACTGTGCTCCAGCTGGTTGGCAGAGACTGGCTGGTCCGAAGTAGATCACCAGGCCTTTCTTCCTTTGCATGGAGCCCAACCTCCAGCTTTTGCTTAGTACTTGAACACATTAGCCGTTTATGTCTTGTCAGGATCTTCAAAAATAGGTGGGGGAGGAGGGCGCCTGGAAGGAAGCACTCATCCCAGGCTACTCTGTGGGGCCTGGAGTGCCAAAGGCCACCTCCACCGCCCTCTGGGGCTCCCAGGGCACTCTCGGAAACCACTTAGAAGCCTCAGGAAATGAACTGCTAGTAAGGGAAGGGTGGCTCTTGGGTGAGGCAAATCCCTTGGGTCTGGGTCTCAGGGTGGTCGTTAAAGCGAAGCTGGTGATTCTTTTTACGGCAAGAACACCATCCCTTCCATTCAGCCTGTACTGGAAGTCCTAGCCAGACCACGAAACAGGGCAAAACCTGCTCTCTAAAAACTGAAAAACAAAAACACCTTCATTAGCACGACTCGCAGGTACTGTGATTAGCGACACAGCAAGTCTGAAATAGCCATTATTTCCATTAAAATAAATGGACTCAAAGGGAGCATTGAGCAAGGGGCTTGGCTATAAGATTCAGATACAATGTTTAACAGTATTCCTAGATACCAGCAACAAGGAACTTAGGAAAGGTCATTAAAAAGAGGGATAGAAGGAAAGGTAGTATTCACAAGAGCAGCAAATCTGCAAGCCCTGCTAAGTGAAGATGCAGCTGGGCCCTGCGTGAGACGCTCCACAGCTCAGACCCCTCCCTCCTTGCTCACCAAAAGCAAGCCTTCTAGTTTCCGCATCGGCACCAGTCAGAGCATTCATTGTGACCTGTAATTTCAACCCAGTGCAGCACAAATGGTTAGGCACCGGGCTACTACCTAAAAGGCCTGCCTTTTGCATCTTGGCACCTTGGAAGTAAGCCCAGGAAACCTGCTTCCATAGTCACACAAGCCTTGGTGACTCTGCAGAGCTGTTCGATGCTGCACACCTGAGGTCACCATGAGTTGGAATCAACTGAGAGGAAACTGACCATGTCTACCTTTGGCGCTGGACCACAAGGCACTGGTGCTCCACACAGCTCACCTGCTGAGTTTGGGCTCTCAGTCCTGTCTCCATCGCTCTCCATGCAGCTTACCTGCCTTCTCTCTCCAACTTTCACTCTTTCTCTGTGGGCCAGAGTAGGAATTCCTAGGAAACACAGTCAGGTCAGCTAGTTCCCGTGAGAGCACTTTAAGGAGGGGCCTATTTGCAGAGGACAGTAGTGTTTGGGTTCTAAAATGTTTGCCTTCTCCTTAGGACTGGAGAAACCGCGGAAGGAAATGGCGATAAAGGAGTCCAGCGAGAGCCACAGCCATGGAGGAAAGCTACTCGTGGTGAGATGGGGCCAATGTCAAAGCCGGGGCCCGAGGGTGGACAACCCTGACCGCTCTCCTTCTGCCCTCCAGTTCTCCAGTAGGTCTCCCACAGTCTAAACCTAACTAGAATCCAGTTAACTGCATAGTCCACATGGTCAGCCTCTTAGGGGTCCAGAGCAGGCCACAGAAGGGAGAATAAATGTGGGATCCAGAACCAGCAGCCGACTCCGCTCAGGTCAAGCCCTTCATGTCTCCTACAATGATTTAGCTTCAGCTCCATCGCTCCCAGACTCTGGCTCTCCCAGCCTCCTTATGGGCCAGTTTGTCTTAAGTCCCTCAGGAGATGGACACCAGGAAGTAACATTGGTTTCATGATGCCCATGAAGCAAAGCTCTGTTCCACCTACTTAGCTACAGGTAAAATCGTGGCCTTGACTTCCATCTGCTCTCAGAGGGGATCCCTGGTGCTTTTGTGATACCAGAAGTTACTGAGGAAGGGCAAGGGCAAGGAGGGCATGCCTGCCCCTAGGAAGCTCCCGGGGAGACCCCAAGTGGTAGGACAGAAACAAAAGGAATAAAGACCTCAGGAGTAAAAATCCCAAGCCAGGACACTTTGGTTCAATTATTGAGGACAATTAAAGGAGATGGTCCCTCTTCTTCACCCACAGGCCGTGCTGGTCGGGAGGACGACAGCTGAGGCCATGTGACAAATTCCCTCCCACCTCATACCCTTCATCTTTCCAGGATTGTCCAGCATACTTGGACACATGTAATTATCCTGCTCTGATCTAATATACTCCCCTACCTATTTCTCTTAGGAGCTATAGTGGTCCAGCATGTAAGGAGTAGGCTGAAAACCAAAAGGTGGGCAGTTCAAACCTACCAAAAGAAATATGTCGTATGGATTGTGATAAGAGTTGTGCAGCCCCCAATAAAATTACTTTAGAAAGAAATATTTAACAGTCCGCTTCCATAAACAGTCTGCTTATTAGCATAGTTCTGCCTTAGTGAGTAAGTGTCATTGAAAGGTTTTCCCTATCTCCAACCTCAATGTTTGTGTACGGAGTGTCTAGTCACTTAAGTTTTTTATATCAGCAAGTTAACAATCCATGTATCTTAATCTAAAATGCTGTCCTATGCATGTATACTTTTCTCTGCAGTATTTTAAATTCTAAACAATTGGATAAATTAATAATATCATAAATAATAAACCATATGTGTCATGGGAATTATTTATGATATTCCACAATAAAATGATAATGATATTTCTAAAGTGAACTAAGCACATATGTAAACCATAGTTGTATGTATGGATAATCCCTGGTCTAAGAACCTCCACTTGTTTATCAGTTTGTCATACTGTGCTGGCTGTGTTTTGCTGTGATGCTGGGAGCTATGTCATTCATATTTCAAGTGCCGGTAGGCTCACCCAAAGTGAATGGTTTCACTGGATCTTCCGGTCTAAGAACAGACTACAAACAAGAGCTCAGTTGCCCACTTCCAAACAAGTAGCAGCTGAAAACCTGATGTATAGCTTCAAACATTGTAAGAGACAGAATACCTAATAAATGGAAGCAAAACATGGTCCAAGACAGTGCCAAACTATTGGCATCTCGGATCAGAGGGCAATCGGTGTGTGACTGAGGGAAGCTACTTTCTTGTAGTGGAGTCCACCATGGTGGCGTGAATGGACCGTGGCCTCTAGGAGTGGAGCCCTCTGGAATCTTCATTTGCTGGAGGGACAAGCCTCAAGTTAAGGAGAAATGGCTGAAAAATCCGATGAGAGACACTTGGAGTGTGTGAAGTATGAATCTAGGAAAATCAGAAATGGCAGAAAATGAAAGAGAACACATACAGATCACTATCTGAGGCATAAGTGAGCGGAAGTGAACTGGTATCGGCCATTTGGAATCAGGAAATCCTATGACTTACTATGCCAGGACTGACTACAATCAACAGGAATGGTGTTGCATTCACTGTCAAAAAAGACATGCTCTTTGTGATAGTACTATATCTATCTGCCTTCAAGGAAATCTAATCAATACAACTATTATTCAAATGTATGCACCAACCACAAAATCTAGTGATGAAGAAATCGAGGAATTCTACCAATATCTTCAGTTAGAAATTGATCAATCATTCACTCAAGATGCAGGGATAATTCATGATGATTGGAATGCAAAAGTTGGGAATAATGAGGAAGGAGCAGTAGGTTGGAAAATATGGACTTGGTGATAGAAAAGAAACTGGAGATCACATGATAGAATTGTGCAAGACCAAGGACTTGCTCATAGCAAATACCTTTTTTGAATACAAAAGGCAACTGCACACATGGACTTCTCCAGATGGAATACACAGAAATCAAATTGACTACCTATGTGGGAAGAGATGATAGAAAAGCTCAAGATCAGCAGTTAAAACTACGCCATGGGTTGATTGTAGAACAGGTCATCATTTGCTCGGAGGTAAGTTCAGATTAAAGCTGAAGAAAATTAAAACAAGGGCACGAGAGACAAAATGTGACATTGATTCTATCGCATCAAGAACACCTCAAGAATAGGTTTGACACATTGGACACTAATGACAGAAGACTTGACGAGCTGTGGGAGAACATCAAGACTATCACTCACGAAGAAAGTAAATGATCACTAAAAAGACAGGAAAGAAAGGGAAGATCAAAGTGGATGTCAGAAGAGACTCTGGAATTTGCGCTTAATCATAGAAGTAGCTAAAGCACTTGGAAGAAATGATGCCAAGAACGGAATAGAAAATGTCAAGGTAATCTGAGAAAGCCAAAGGTTATCCTGAAATGTGCAGAGACCTCGAGTTACAAAACCTGAAGGGAGGAACTGCTCAGCGTATTTTAAGCTGAAAGAACTCAAGAAAAAATTGAAGCCTCAAGTTGCAATCTTGAAAGATTCTATGGGGAAAATATTGAATGACGCAGTTAACATCAAAATAAACTAGAAAGAATACACAGTCGCCATACCAAAAAGAACTTGTCAACATTCCACCATTTCTAGAAATAGCAGATGAGCATGAAGCAATGGTCCTGAAAAAAGGCGTTCAAGCTGCACCAAAAACAAGACTTCGGGAATTGATAAAACACCATCGAAATGTTTCAACAAAATGATGAAGCCCCAGAAATACTTACTCCTCCATGCCAGCAAATCTGGAAGACAGATTCTTGACCGACAGACTAAAAGGGATCTATATTTATATCCATTCTTATATTTACACCCATTATGAAGAAAGGTGGCACAACAGAATGCTCACATTATTGAATAATACCATTGATATTATATATAATAACATTGTTCTTAAGTTATGGGAAACCATGGTTGCAGCAGTACATTGAGTACTGGGAGCTGCAAGATGTGCACGCCAGATTCAGAAGAAGACCTTGAACAAGAGACATATCATTGCTGAGGTGAGATGCCTCTTGGCTGACAACAGAGAATATCAGAAAGATGTTTACTTGTGTTTTATCGACTGTGCGAAGGCATTGGACTGTGTGGATTATAACAAACTGGATGACCTTGAGAAGATTAGGAATTAACGAACTCTTCACTGTGCTCATGCAGAACTTGCACATGGATCAAGAGGTAGTCAGATGGACAGAACAAGGGAATGATGCCTGCTTTAAAATCAGGAGAGGGCCACTTCAGGGTTGTACTTGTACATTCTGTATGCTGAGTACATCATCAGAGAAGCTGAAGTATATGAAGAAGCGCGTGGCATCAGGACTCCAGGAAGGTTTATTCACAACTTAATATGCAGATGACACAACCTTGCTTGCTGAAAGTGGAGAGAAATGGGATCACTTACAAATGAAGATCAAGGATTGTAGCCTTCAGTATGGATTACAACTCAATGTAAGCAAGAGCAAAATCCTCCCAAATGGAAAATAGGTAACATCATGATAAATGGAGAAAAGTTCAAAGCTCTGAAGGATTTTGTCTTGCTTGAATTCACAATCAATGCTCATGGAAGCAGCAGTAAAGAGATCAAAAGACATATTGAATTAGGAAAATCCACTGCACAAGACTCTTTAGAGTATTAAAGAACAAGGATGTTTGTGAAGGGTAGGTTTATTGTGCCAATCTTGCCAATAGGAACATGGTGAGGTTAATTTGCAGTTTAATTGGAGTTTGCAGTTTGGAGGGCAAAGAGATAAATGGCTCGGCAAACCCCACCCCTCTCCCTCTTGCTCTCTGGTGATCGGACCAGCATGTGGCTGCTTTAACTAGTTCTCTTCCTCAACTTGTGAGTTACACTACCTGTGGGACAGCCAACTTGTGGATCATGTCGCTGGAGCTTGAGGTTCCTTCAAGACCTGCTTCACCACGCTGCAGGTGGATACATAGTTGAGCTTGAAGGTGGTAGAACCTATTGTCTTGCTTTGCTTAAGATTGATATCCCATCTAGGCTTGTTTCACTAAGCTTCTGAGCTGCTGACTGTTGGTGACCCACTCTGCTGTTTACTGCCTGTTCCTGGACTACTTGCCTTGTCCTATGGAAGAGTCAGCTGTCTGCTTCCTTGACCGTGGATCCAGCAGCTCTTGTGTTTTGAAGGACTTCCAGTATATTAACTGTTCCACAGGAGTGAGTTGAACTGACCCCTGTGTACTGCTGGGTGGACTAATTAGCTGTTATATTCTTTTGTGCTGTTTATATCTATATATAATCATAAGTGCCCGGGTTTTGTTTATCTAGAGAACCATGTCAAACAATGTTACTATGAAGATTAAAATGCACCTGACCCAAGCCAATGGTGTTCTCCATTATATCCTATACATGTGAGAGTTGGACATTGAATAAGGAAAATCATAGAAGAATTGATGCATTTGAATTGTAGTGCTAAAGAAGATTATTGAAAGTACCATGGACCACTAAAAAGACAAACTGATCTTTACTGGAAGAAGTAAGGCCAAAGTTCTCCTTACAGGCAAGGACGGCAAGACTTCATCTTACATACTTAGGACATATTGTCAGGAGAGACAAGTCCCTGGAGAAGGGCATCATGTTTAGCAAAGAGGAGGGGAGGTGACAAATAGGAGTCCCTTGATGAGCTGTATTGACACAGCGGCTGCCTCATTGGACTCACGCATAGGAACAATTGTGAGGATGGCACAGGATCGTGCAGTGTTTCGTTCTGTTGGGCATAGGGTCACTACGGGTTGGAGCCAACTTGATGGCACCTAACAACGCCATCATCAGATACAATACTTGCAAAATGGATTAATACCGATGTAGTTAGGTGAAAAGTCAACATCTGGTCATTTGTTCTCCCTCTTGACTCATTTTTAAGTGTGTTCAATCAAACCAACCAAACTCATTGCTATCAAGTCACTGCAATCATTACCACAATACATTTACTGTAACTCTTTACAGAATAGGAAGCCTCATCTTTCTCCTGTGGAGAGGCTGGTGGTTTCGAACTGCTGACCTTGTATTTTGCAACCCAATGCTTAACCACGATGCCACTAGGCCTTCTGAAATATGTGCCAGTTTTTATTATTTTCTGCTTTCTTTTCAACTGAGCTTCTTCTGTGTTTTATTTTGCTATTGTCATGGAGAGTTTTAAAATTTTTTGTTTTACGTTATTTTCTTTATATGAAATCCAAGATAAGTAAATCTATAGAAAATAACTAGATCAATAATTTCTTAGGGTTCTGGCAATGGAGGTTGGGGGAGATGTGACGCTAATAATAATGGGTACAAAAATAACTAAGATGTTCTCAAATGTATTGTGATAATGATTTCGCACCCCTTTTTTCTATATCTAAACAATGGAATTGTATGGTATCTGAATTATAAGTCAATGAAGTGGTTAATAAGGTTTTGTTTAAAGATGTATAGCCTTAGAAACCCCACGGAGCCATTCAACTCTACCTGATAGAATCTCTGCCCGTTGGAATGGAAGATGGTAGGTTTACCTGCTCTCCATTTTCCTTCCTCTTCTTTCTTTGTAGGTTTATTTATGTCACCCCCATCTCGTTTTGTTGTCACAAAGTCTCAACTTCAGGTTCTTTGCCAATTTAGTGACTTTTAAAAATACAGTTTCCATAACAACCCTTGCAACCATCCCAGCTGGCTGCATTATTTCACAGTTGGTGGGCCCCACCTTGGAAACACACTCTGGTAAAACAGAGGGTGTGGGCTTATATTTGATGAGCCTTAGGGACCAGAAAATAGAACCCTTTCCATTACCCTCTGGGGTGTGAACATGAGTTGTATTTTACAGAAGAGGAAACTAGGGCTCCTAACTTTTTCCAGGTCATGCTGGCAATCAGGAATCAAGGTGCACTATGAACCCACTTCGCAGGTCAAAGCACATGTTCCCAACCAGTAACTAAAGATTTACTTTCCAGAAATCACTTTCCCACTTCCCAACTCAGGACACTGGCACCAAGGGTTAGATGGCGACCTCTCAGAGGCCCAGCTCCCAGCACCCACCCCTCCTCAAGCTGCGGGACCACTGCTCCTGGGTCAGGACTGGTTGAAGCCAATGCTTCTCCGAGAGTCTGTAGTATTAACCACACTGTGCCCTGGCGTCCAAGCACTAGTAGGCACAGGATCACTGTAGACGGTGCTAGAAGTCTATGTAAATACCCCATACAGGTATTTAAAAGCAGAGTCTATCAAGAAAAATAAAATCCTTAATGAGTTAGATATTTATTAGTTCACAAGGACAAGCCAGTAAGGGGCTCAGAAGTGCCTGAGTGACACAGTTACACGGTCAACTGTTGGTCAGGAAGTTCTTAGGCTTTTCCCATCCAGAGGCATCTCAGAATAAAAGCTTGGTGCGCTGCTTCCATAAGGCCAGTGGCCTTGAAAATCCCATAGAGGGGACTTCTACTCCACAGCACCTTGGGATTGCCACAAGTTGGACTCCACTGGATGACAACGGGCAACAGTAAGGCAGGAGGGGGAGAAGCACAGAGAAGAGGAAGATGCCATCAAGGGGTAGAAGGGACGTGATATCAGGGAACTCCCAGCCTTGGCCTGCTGTCGCAGAGGCCTCTGGAACACAGTACACCTCTGAGTTTGCCTCGTGTTGGAGAGCGGTGCTTCCAAGCTGCCGTGCCAGCCCCTGGCTAAGAGGGAGACTGGGGCAGGTTGTTGTTAGGGGCTATCGAGCCAGTTCCAGCTCAAAGTGACCCTCTCTACAACAAAATGAGACACAGGCCCAGTCCTGTGCCATTCTGCACAAAACACACTACCATCACGTGGATTCCATCTCACAGTGACCCCAGAAGACAAAATAGGGTAGAAATGCCCCTGTGGGTTCCCAAGACTGTAACTCTGTTGCTGTTGTTGTTATTGGTGGTGGTGGCAGTGTTCTGTTTGCTTGTTTGTTGGAGACTGTAACTCTTCCCAGGACTAGAAGACTCCTCTTTCTCCCAAGTGGTTTCCAACTACTGACTGCAGTGAGCCGCCCGGCTCATAATCACGATGCCATCTGGGCACCTTTCACTTCAGCCACCTCACTCTCCCCTTCAGGCAAGCGCACTCCCCTGCCCAGGACAATCCACAGAGGGCAGAAGGGCCAGCACCAGCAGAAAGCACCCAGAAGCTAGAGAATGACCACTGACTGGATGCTGGTAAGACGCTAGCCAAGGGGCTCGGGCATGGTGGATGCGCACTTGACACACAACAACCGGTCCTCTACAACCAAATCCCAGCTATTCTACTGTAAAATGAGGCCCATCCTGACCTCGCTGGCCCTCTAGGCAGTTCAGAGGCTGCCCTGGTTTGTCTTCCAGCCCCCTCAAGTGAGTCTCTCTGCCCAGCCCAAATGCCCATGACCCTAGTGTGAGGCACAATAGTGTATTTGAAGAATACCTTTCTCTCTTATGGTGTCGTCATTTTTTGTCTGCCCCTCTGATTCTGTATAGAATTGCCCCTGCCCCTCATCTGATGTCTCAGAAAAGGTAACTGAATGAGTGAATAGCCAGGCTGTCTGGAGCCAGACTCCCCATGGCTGGGTCTTTTAAATGCCGCTCAGCGGTCAGCTGCCCGCTCTTTGTTACATCTGTTAGTCTGTTGTACTCCAGGGACTGAAGAAAGAACATTTGTTTTCTCCAAGAAGTGATGTGGGGCCGAGGTCATCTAGGGAGGTAAACTAGACAGAAATAGAATGGGGTCCCTAACTGCCACCTCATCATCCACCTGCTGTCACTGTTAGGGAAAGAGCCCTTCCCACTTTATAAAATAGAGGAAGCCGTGCCCTTAGCTCTTAGCAGACCATTTCTCTAGAATTCTCTCTAGCAATTTGGGATTGCACATCCATCCTACACACACAGAGACACACGTGTGCATACATATAAACACATGTGCATACACATGTGCACATACATACTCCTATACATGTGTATACACACACACATAAAGAGCCCTGGGTGAGTCAAGAGTGGACAAATGAACAAATGCTCACGTACTGCTCACATGCTCAAACAAAAAACATGTGTGGTGTTTGAATGGTTTATAGATTCCCCAGCCCTCTCGCTTTCTAAATGGGAATATCAGGCACAAGGAGGTAAACTGTCACATGCCAAGTCATAGAACCTGTTGATGACAAACTATGATCAAGGACAAGATCCTCTGACTCTCACCCAAGCATGAACCTGAGTTACCTGTGTTCCTAATGTAAGTATATGGTAGGACAATTATTATTTCAAGATAGAAATAAAGTCTCCCCCTCTTTGCCACATGCTATCTTGGCCTGTGCCACCTCACAGATGGGCATTCCTCCTCCACAGCTTTGGACAGGTCTGTGACGCCATCTATGTCCTTTCCTGCCACCCCCGCTCTCAGCCAACCCCAGGAATTTAGATTTGCCTGTTGAGAGAACCACGGGGGAAAAGAAAATCCTAAATTAACGGAGCTTCCAGGTAATTAAATTAAATTACTTTTTTAAAATCTGGAGTAATATTTGCCTGCAAGTGACTGGATTAAGGTGTTGGTTTTCTATTTATTATTGTTCTTATTTCTTCCATCGGAAAGACCAGTTGTCTTGGTTTGGGTTTTTAAGTTGGAAAGACTAGTCTTGGTTTGAGTTACCCCCAGACACAGATCCCAAGGCAAGGATTTGAGGACCAGTGATTTGTTGCGAGATACTCCTAAGAAACCGTGTAATGGGATGGGGCTATAAAACAGGGAAGGGAAGGCGGCCAATCTAAGTTGTGTTAATGAGCCCCTTACTGCTGGAGACAACCAGAGCTCAAACTGTTGGAGCAGGGGACACGTTGGACTTACCACTCAGCATTAGGACAGGCCAGGAAGTTGGGGGAGACACTGGTTAAGCTTACTCATGGGCAAACTCCTTGGTCCTTCCAGTGTGCCCACCCAGGAGGAGTGGACAGAAAAAACGTATAGGATGCTATAGAAAGTCACAGGGTTAACTCCTGCTGGAGCAATAAGAACTGAACAGCTGCGTATGGGCATCAGCACCACGTGCTACAGACGCAAGACAATGAAATTCATTTTTCGGGGCGTGGAGAAGGAAATAGCATTTTGTACTCCTGAGTTTAGCCTGGAGAGCTGGTGTCCAATACAAACGTAAACAAGGAAGTCGAGGTGGAAGAAGCGTCTTCTTTCAAAGCCTCGTGGGAATTTCAAGACCGCTATCTAGAGAGGACCCGTCGATGGAAAGGTGCATGTAGCTCAGCGTTGAGTGCACCGTGGTGTGGGGATTCTGGGGGGATGTGGGCACAGAGGGCTTTCCCAGCATGACTCACGTGACTCCTCACACCCAGTCTCCCCATTCCGACTTTAGCTGCTCTGGTGTCTTGTGCCCACTGCTCTGTCACCTTATAAAGGCCACTCTGCTGTTTCCTGTGCGTGATGCCCGTCTTTACCACACAGCTGACAGTGTGCACTTTGCTCCTGCTGTCTTCCCACCCTCACTCAGTTCCCTCCCTCTGAGTCAAGCTGAGATCAGAGCAGTCCCAGAGAACAAAGTAGAAGGGCTCCTTTAGGATTCGGAGACTCTAAGTATCTGCAGGAGCAGAAAGCCTCATCTTTCTCCCAAGGAGCAGAGAGAGGGTTTGAACTACTGAGACATAACCCCGTGTCCACCTCTTAAACTTAGTCCCTCTTAGTTCCTTGGCTACTCACCTTTTCAAACTTAGCTTCCTAAAGTTCATCCTACTATCCAGCCCACCCCAAACTGGGCAAGGAGATCATCTAGCAGTGATGTGGAAACTCCTGTCTTGTGGATTGTTTTGTTTTGTTTTGACTTCAGGACGATAGTCTTGAGAAGAATGGAAATTCCAGAATATGTCATTGTGCCCATGCAGAATTTGTCCATAGATCAAGAGGCAGTTGTGCAAAGAGAACAAGGCAGTACGGGGTGGTTTCAAATCAGGACAGGTGTGCCTCAGGATAATTAGGAAAGGGGCATCTCAGGGTTGTATCCCCACACCATACTTATGCAATCTGGATGCTAAGAAAATCATCAGAGAAGCTGGATTATATGAAGAAGATGTGGCATCTGGAAGGGAGGGAGGCTTATTAACAACCTTCGATATGTAGATGACACAACTTTGATTGCTGAAAGTAAGGAGGATTTGAGGCTCTTGCTGATAAAGATCAAGGACTGCAGCCTTCAGTATAGATTACAGCTCAATGTAAGGAAGACCAAAATCCTCACAATTGGGCCAATAGGTAGCGCCATGATAAATGGAGAAAAGGTTGAAGTTGCGAAGGATTTTGTCTTGCTTGGATCCACAATCAATGCTCATGGAGGCAACAGTCAAGAAATCAAAAGATGTGCTGCATTGGGTGCATCTGCTGCATAAGTCCTCTTTAGAGTATTGAATAGTAAGGATGTTACTTTGAGGACTAAGTGCACGTATGATATTTTCTATTTCCTCAGAAGCATGTGAAAGTTGGACCTTGAAAAAAGAAGACCAAAGAACAATTGATCCATTTGAACTGTGGTCCTGGCAAAAAATATTGAAAGTACCATGGACAAATCTGTCTTGGAAGAGGTGTGGCCAGAGTGCTCCTTAGAGGCAAAAATGGCGAGACTTCATCTTACATACTTTGGACAAGTTGACAGAGAGGAAAAGGACAGCATACTTGGTAAAGTAGACGGGGAGAAAGGAGAAGCAAACCCCCCGGCTGAGCTGGATTGACAACTCAGCAGCGACAACTGGCCGCACATTAGCAACACAGTGACAGCCTAGGAAGTCAGTCGTAAGGGTGGAGTAGGACCAGACAGTGTTTCATGGTCCATAGCATCTGCATAGCTGTGCATAGGATCATTATGGGTTGGAACCAACTCAATGGCACCTAACAACATGATGTTCTTGTGCATTAATCTACCATCATTTGTTTAATTGGTCACTTCATAGCCCAGGTCTCCATCAAACATCTACCACAAGCTGGGGGAGTGGGGGGCAGTGAGAGGGTGTTGCTACGTGTCAAGTTGGTTCTGAGTCATATCAGAAGGAATCATTGGCCGGTCCTGCACCATCCTCCCAATTGGTATTATGTTTGAACTCCTTATTTCAGCCACTGTATTGATCCATCTTCTTGAGGGCCTTCCTCTTGTTTGCTGCCCTTCTACTTTAGCAAGCATGATGTAATGTTCCAGGGGCTGGTCTCTGCTGAGAGCATGTCCAAAGATGGAGTCTCCCCTTCTTCAGTTCTAAGGAGCACTCTGGCTCCTTTGAATCTTCCAACACCTTTATGATTTGGCAGTCCATGGCACTTGCAATATTCTTCATCAGCATCATAATTCAAATGCATCGATTTTCTTTAGCTTTCCTCATTCAATGTCCAATTCCCACAGGTATTGATTGAACAGATCATGGCTTGGATCAGGTACACTTTAGTCCTCAAAGGGACATCCTTGCTCATCCACCCCTTAAAGAGATCTCATGGATAACACATCATTTGATTTCTTGACAGCTGCTTCCATGAGCATTGATTATGAACCTAAGCAAGGTGTAAGCCTTGAGAAATTCCATCTTTTCTCCATTCATTCTGATGTTACCTATTGGTGCAGTTTTGAAGATTTTGGTTTTCTCTACATTAAGTTGTGATCCATATTGAATACTGCAGTCCTTGGGTTTCATAGCTAGTGCTTCAAGTACTCCTCTCTTTCAGCAAGCAAGAGTGTGTCATCTGCATTTGGAAAGTTACTAATAAGCCTTCCTCCAATCCTGGTACCTAATTCTTCTTCATATAATGCAGCTTCTCTGGTGAGCACAGAGATTGAACAAATGCGCTGAATGGATACAACCCTGATTTGAAAGTATACAGCATTCCCTTGTCCTGTTTGAACGGTTGCCTCTTTTCTCAGGTAACGATTCCCCATGAGCTCACTAAAGTGCTGTGGAATTTCCATCCTCCTCAATGATGTCCATAGTTTGTTCTATTCCCCACAGCCATACACTTTCGCATATCAAATAAAACACAAGTAAATATATTTCTGGTATTCTCTGCTTTGAGCCAAGACCCACCTGATATCTTCCAAGTTGGGAATTGGAGATATACAATTTAATATAACACAGGACTTGTAAACAATGAACTCATAGTGTGTTGAGGAAACCAGCCTTGAACAACCAACCATTCTTCAACATGACAGGGCTCTGAAGGAGTGCATTTGGTCTGGCAGGGAAGTTTGGGCTGCTAATGGAAAGATCCATATTTCAAACCCACCATCCACTCCTCGGGAGAAAGAGAGGCTATTGGCTCCCCTAAAAATTTACAGCCTCAGAAACCCTGTACAGGGTTGCTATGAATCAGAATCACCTTGAGGGCAGTGGGTCGTGGTAGAATAAGGGCTTCAGCAGGCAAAATATAGTATGAAAATGGATGACGGTGGAATGAGAAAGCATTCTTCTGAGAAGTCCCCCAGGCAGTCCCTTCTTAAGAGGAAAATATATTTGAATCCATGTGTGAATGATTGAAAGTCTCCATTTTCAACCCCTGCTACTCAAAGGGTAGTCCCCAGATTGGAAGCACTGGCATCACCTGAGTGCTTGTTAGACCTGTAGTCTCCAGTCCCACCCATCCCTGGAGCATCAGAAGATGAACAAGAGGCCCAGGTGATTCATGTGCACATTATGGGTTTGGAAACACCAGTATATTATTGTTTTGTACTCTCTTGACACATTTCCAACTCCTTTGGAAAAACTAAATTTGGAGTTCTTTTTCTTTCTATTTTTTAAAAGAAATTTTTCTTTAAAACTTGTCTCTGTGTCAGACAGTGTAAGATATGACAAAGTAATAATTTATAAATTATCAAAGATTCATGAGGCGGGGAGCAGGGAAGGATGGAGGAAAATTGAGGAGCTGATGCCAGGGGCTTAAGTGGAGAGCAAATGTTTTGAGAATGATGAGGGCAATGAATGTACAAATGTGCTTTATACAATTGAGGTATGTATGGATTGTGATAAGAGTTGCATATTCCCTTAATAAAATTATTTTTTTAAAGAAGAGATATTCTTCAAATCCAAGGGGGGAAATTTTGTCTCTGGTGTAGTTAGGTGAGACAATGTCTCGCATTTTCCTCTTTAGGTGCTCAATGTGTCTAAACTTCAGCTACAGATGGACTGTTCTTGCTCACCAAGTTTGTACACCCTCATTCCATAGATTCTCAACTTCCCTCCTAACAGTTGTTTCGTCTTCCTTAACTCATCATTCACAGCTCTAAGGTTAGAGACTAATGGGAGTGGAAGACACATTATCAGGAGTGCCAGGTTACAGTCATCACGTCTGTCCTACGTGCTGAGAGTCCCCACACCCCGGGGACTGCGGTCATGTTATCACTTGCATTATCCACACATCAATATCTTCTTGATGCATTCACAACTCTGCACATATTAAATTTGCACATCTTCCTGGGTTCTGCATTGCAGAGACACAGTCCTGGAGACTGGCTCAAAGAGGGATGTCAAACCAATTATCTGGGCAGAAGACACCAAAGCAAATGCTGAGATCTAGCCATTCGAAGACAGTCTGTCTTAAGATGGGACCTGATATGTTCAACATCACTAGTCTTCAGGGGAAGCCAATGGAAGCCAGAGTGAGATACCTCTGCATTCCCACCCGGGAGGCTAAAATTAAAGAACATGGAATTGTGAGACTGCCAACCAGCCACAACCCTCATGGGTGGGAGTTAAAGCTGGCACCACCTCTTTGGAAGACTAACAAAATCTCTCCAAACTACACATATTTATTCTACCCTGTGGTCCTGCAATTTCACTGCTCAGTATTTACTCAAGAGAAATGAGCCAAAAGAGATTATATATATATATGTATATATGTATATATATATATATATATATATATATATATATATATAACCTTTAAACTCACTATAAATGGAAACAACCCAAATGTCCATTAATAGATGAGTGTGGAAGTAAATGAGGAAATATTCATATAATGAAGTACTAATGTTTTAGTTATCAAGCAGTGCTTTAACAAAAGAAATTTATTTTCCCACAGCATAGAAGGCTTGTAGTCCAACTTTAGGGCATAGCACTTGGGGAAGATTTTCTCTCTGCATTGGATCTGGGGCAAAATTCTTGGCTCTTCAGCTTCTATTTCTTGAGTCCTTGGAGAGCTCCATCTCTGCTTTCTTAATCTGCTCCTTTTATATTTCATAAAAAATGACTCAAAATACACTCTGTATTACTTCCTGCCTCATTAACATACCAAAGACCACCCATTCCCAAATGGGATTATAATCACAGGCATAGAGGTTAAGCTTCACAAAACATATTTGGGGAGGACAAAATTCAATCTGTAACTATACACCATTAAATCAGAGTAAATTACTGATAAATTCAAGCTCGTTGATATTGAGCTCAGCTGTTTCCCCCAAAAACCTGTACCTAAAGGAACCTATGCAGTTGATACAACCTGACTTGCTGAAAGTGGGAAGGACTTGAAGCACTTGCTGATGAAGATCAAGGATTTCAACCTTTAATATGTATTACAACTTATGTAAAGAAAACCAAAATCCTCACCACTGGACCAGTAGGCAACATCATGATAAATGGAGAAAGCATTCAAGTTGTCCAGGACTTCATCTTGCTTGAATCCACTATCAATACTCATGGAAACCTCAGCCAAGGGATAGACAACACATTGCCTTAGGTAGATGTGCTACACAAGACCGCTTTAAAGTATTGAAAAGTGAGGAGATTACTTTGAGAATTGAGGTGTGCCCAACTTAAGCTATGGTATGTTTGACTCTGAATAAGGAAGACCAGAGAGGAAGCAATGCATCGGAGGGTGGTAACAATCAAAGAATATTGACAGTACCATGGACTACCAAAACAACAAACAAACCTGTGTTGGAAAAAGATACAACCAGAATGCTCCTTGGAGGCAAGAATGGTCAGACTTTGTCTTAGTGTACGTTCATCATGTTACCAATCACCCCAAAACAGGACATCATGCTTGGTAGAGGGGCAACAAGAAGGAAGAAGACCCTCTGAGAGATGGACTTGTATCGTGGCTACAACAATGGGCTTGGCATGATTGAATGGTGAGGCTGGCCCAGGACTGGGCAGTGTCTCCTTCTGTTGTGCATGGAGTCGCTAGGAGTCGGAAGTGACTCTTTGGAATGGACTCACCAGCACCTAGCTAATCTAACAACAGAATGTGCACCCTGTGCTTCCATTTGTAGGAATTTTCAGAACCGGCAAACTAGTCTCAGGTGACAGAGAGCACAAAGTGGTGATGTCTGAAAGATGGTGAGGTAGTTAGTTTATTGTGCCAGCCTGGCCAATAAACACATGTGGGATTAATTGAAGGGCGAAGAGATAAATGACTCGGCAAGCCATGCCTTTCTTGTCTCTCGCTCTTTGATCATCGGACCAGTGTGCAGCTGCCTTGCTTGTTCTGTGCCTCAATTTGCAAGCTACAATACCTGTGAACAGTGTCGCTGTAATTTGAGGTCCCTTTAAGACTTCCTTGGCTACATAATTAGAACTTACATCTCTTGAGCTGGACACTGACTGTTGGTGACCTGGCTGACAGTTGGTGATCTGCCTTGCTGTTTGCTGTCTATGCCTGGGTAGCCTGGATTTTCTCTACAGAGGACTACCTGGTGGCCCTCAAGACTTGAAGGACTGCCAGTGTCTCACAACTCTCTCATGGGAGTGAGTTGCACTGAGCCATTTGTACTGCTTTATAATTTAACTGTTCATTTCTTCTTTATCTATCTATCTGTATATAATTTAACAGTTCATTTCTTGTGTTTTATTTCTACCTATCTTTATAAATATATATATATATTTATCTATCTATATAATTATTAGCAATCTGGTTTAGTCTCTCTAGAGAACCCTGTCTAACACAGATGGGGATAATATTAACTGGTAAAGAACATAAAGGAACTTTCTGGGGTTTAACAACAGCAATTGTGACAATGGAGCAAGACCGGTCAATGCTTGGTTCTGTCACACACAAGGTTACCATAAATCTAAGCCAACTCAATAGCGCCTGAATCACTTGTCTCTGTAGTTGGAGGTATATAGATGTACATATATTCAAAGTGTTATTGCATTGTACACTTAAGATTTGTACAGTTTACTAAATGTGTATTTTTATAATAAAATTTAAATACTTAAACATATTTTATATGTCTTCTGACACTCAAGTGAGGAGAAAGTTGGCCTCTGTTCTCAAGCCTCCCTATAAGAATACAATGTAAAAAAAAATACAAGGTAGCCAACAATACCTGTAGCTTGTGGGGTGTGTAAGGGGGGCAGAAGAGCATCCCCTCTTTTCACAGCAACTAGAACCATCTTCTGGCCCCATTTCCCTACTTCCTCCTATCTTCGTGTCCTCCGAATGCCATTCAGAGACTAATGTTTATAGAATGCTCACCATGTGTCAGAGTCAACAGGCATTAGATGGAAGTATTCTATTATTACCCCAGAAGACGCCAAAACATTTGAAAACAACTTTAAGTGGATACTTAATATGTTTCAGGTATGGATGGGGCGAGGAATAGCTCTTCAAAGGGACAACAACAAAAAAAGAAGATGTCGGGGCAGAGAGAGCCAGGTAGACAACAAAGCAACATGATTGGATTCCAGAGTCTTGTTTTAGTGTATGAATGGCTTTCAGTCACAGACACTGCCTCATTTTAGCCACACAAAGAAGTGGGCAAGGCGAACACACATATTCACTAAGAAATTTCACTAAGTTACAGATCCTGACATCCTGGCGGGTTTGGTGACCAACCAAAATGGATGGGGGGGGGGGGGGCTCACCACCCCCTCCACTTGAAGGCAGTGGGTGTGTTTATGTACATGATGCAAAAGGGAATCGAGTCCAGAGAATGCTTCAGTTCTAGGATGAGAGTGTTGAATTTAGCAATCCTCCCAACTTTAATGAGTCTGTGATTGAAGAATACATAGATTCAGACATGCAAATGCAAATATATATATATATGAAGGTGCCCACCCCCCCAAAATGGAATTTTTTTCAAAGCTATGTATTTACATTTTTAAAAAACAAAATCTTATCACTTTCAAAGTACTCTCCATTACACTTATACATTTGTCAAATCTGCGATTCCATTCTTGGAAACATTTGTCACAATCATCTGTTTGGATGACTGACAACACCTCCCTCATTTTTTTCTTCACCTCTTCTACATCATCAAATCGCTGCCCTTTCATGTCTCTTCATTCTTGGAAGCAAAAAGAAGTCACACAGAGTGAGGTCAGGTGAATAAGGTGTGTGGGGCAAGATAGGCATGCTGGCTTTTTGTCAAAAACTGGGCCACCGAGACGGCTGCATGAACAGGTGTATTGTCGTGGTGGCAACGCCAGCCCCCCATTTACCATAAATGAGGCATTTTTTGTTGCATGCTGTTACACTATTTTTTCAGAACAGTCTGACCAGGTGGAATGATCTCCAAATGTACTACAAGTCGACATTTTTGTTCATTTGGGAAGTTGATGGACGTCCAGAACCAGGTTTGTCATCAATCAACATTTCACCTTTTTTGAAACGAGAAAAACACTTGTGGTTTTCCCATAGCACTGTCCTTGTAGGCTATGCTCAACATCACAACAGTTTATGAGGCATTTTTCCCAAGCAGGAAACAAAATTTCACAGCTGAATGACTATCACAAAATATGGGGTTTGAGCTAAACTGCTTTCACACAAAAATTCACTGGGACCATAAAGAACCTTCCCAGGTGACATCTCTGGGTACACTAACTCAGAATGAGTTGCTTGATGCTCACTTAGCAGAAAAAATGTGTAATACCAAAGCTCCACCCAGTGGAGCTTTTTTCTGGTTTTGGTGAGCACCTCCTTACACAGATAGATATCTGTTAGTTATTTTATAATGTTATTGACTTGTACCTGCTATTCAATATATACCTTTTTATTCAGTGATTCCTGGGGAAAATGGCTCAATCATCTAACTCTAATATAGTCTTTTTAATAGCTGCCTAATGTTCCAGGATGCAGTTATACTATATTCAAGCATCCCTCCATTTGTGAGAATTTCCTTTATTCCCAATATCTTTAGGCACTGCAAGCAATGTTGCAATCAATATATCCACACCTTTAGGAGTCTCTATGTGGTACAAAGAAAAGGTTGAGGTGCCTCAGGAAAAAGGTCTGCTGATATAGATCTAGATCTAGATAGATGATAGATAGATAAATATTTAGCATGTAAAATTGTATGAAGCACACCTGGAATCACCATAAATTCAAACTGAGTGGATGACTACTGGTGACCAAAGTCATTATCTGTGGGCTGGTGAGTTTGTTTCAAGGAGTAGATTTGCAAGTGGTTACTAAATGGCAAGGGTAGGTATATTTTTTTAAGTTTTGTTTATGTTTTATTCTGGCATAAGTAACCCCAGCAAAGCACATAATTTTTAAGTGCACAGCTCAATGAATTTTTAAAGAGGTGATGTATATATTTTTAAATTGTAATAGATGCTGCCAGGTTGCTTTGCAATCACCTTGTTTATAATTCACATTTCCACTGCAGTGAATGAGCGCATCCTTTGTCCTCACAGGCCTGCCAACGATACATTTATATACTGGGGAGGGGAGGCAATTTGATGCATATAAAGTGGCACCTACTGTTCCTAGAATTTGTGTTTCCCTGCTGGTAAGTTTGAGTCTCTTTTCACATTTGAATTTGCTCTTCTGCAAGTTGGCTCTTCATCTCTTTGCTCATACTCCTACCCTTACCCTGCCAGCTGGTTGGTCTTTTCCTTGTGGATTTATAAGTTCTTTATGAACATTAAATATATTAACTCTATCATCCACAGTAATGCTACTTTTCCAAGTCAATCATTTATTCACTAACCTTTTCTATGGGTCATTTTTAAGGTATCTAAAGACGAGCTGTGCAAAGCAGAGGTTTCGTTAGCCTGTTGATATGGTAGAGTGAATGGATGATTTTCCAGTATTGAACCAGGCTTGTAATCAGGGAATAATTTTTTCTAAAGGAACCCTGGTGGTGTACTGGTTAAAACTCTCAGTTGCTAACTGAAAGGTTGGTGGTTCAAACCCACCAGCATCTCTCTGGGAGAAAGATGTGGCAAATTGCTTCCATCCTTATCTACAGCCTTATAAATGTCATTGAAGTTCTGTCCTGTTCTGTCCTGTAGGGCCACTATAAGTCAGAATTGACTCAACAACAATAGGTTTGGGTTTCAGGCAATCATCATGTATAATTTAAGTCTACAGATGAACTCTATTTGCAAATAAGTTGCTACAGATTTTGGCATTCACCTATATTCATACCATTACTCCCACACACAAGTAAATTTGTGCAGAAGATCATTCAAAAACTGATGAACCAGTATGTTGACAGAGAACTGTCATAAACTCTCAAGTCGGGCTCAGAAGAGGTTGTGGAACGAGGAATACCGTTACTAATGTCAGATGGACCTGAGCTGAAAGCACAGAAGAGGAGAACTCGGAAAAATGAATTGGGAAATATTTCATCCTCTTCTATCTATTTCTGGAAGAGATTTATAGCATTGATCGATAATAATTCTATTTTTTAATTTGGTAGAGTTCTCCAGTTAAATTATCTGGGCCGGGAGATTTCTCTCTTGGCAATTTCTTAATTATAAATTCAACTTTTATTGATAGTTATAGGGTTGTTCAGATTACCTGTTTCATACTGGATGAATTGTGGTAGTTTTTGTTTTCCAAGGTATTGATTCAGCTCATTTAAATTGTCAAATGTATGTGTGCAGAGGAATTCATAGAATTTAGTTATTACTCTGTGTGTGTAATAAATACACTTGTAATAAAACATTTGCCCTTTCTACCACCTTCGCATGTACAGTTGACTGCGTTAACTATGTTCACTATGTTGTTCAACGATCACCTTTGTCTAGCTCCAAATGTCTCCAGCTCTGTGTCACCCTTCCCCCAACACTCTTTATAACCGTTCATAAAAGTCGTTGTTGTTAGGTGCCATCGAGTCAGTAGCAGCTCATAGTGACCCTATGTACAACAGAGCAACATGTTCAAATTGTTCTTAAATTTGAGCCCACTGTTGTGTCCACCTTGTCAATCCACCTCACCGAGGGTCTTCCTCCTTTTCACTGCCCCTCTACTTTACCAAGCATGATGTCTGTTCCAGGGACGGGGCTCTCCGAAAACTAGTCCAAAG
This sequence comes from Tenrec ecaudatus, assembly GCF_050624435.1. Taxonomy (NCBI): domain Eukaryota; kingdom Metazoa; phylum Chordata; class Mammalia; order Afrosoricida; family Tenrecidae; genus Tenrec; species Tenrec ecaudatus. The sequence goes on along the minus strand of NC_134541.1, from coordinate 36,663,909 downwards.
AGTGTGAGACTGTCTCTCTAGCCTTGCTTCGAAGGAGCGTTCTGGTTGTATTTCTTCCAAAACAGATTTGTTTGTTCTTTTGGCTGCCTGTGGTACTTAGAATATTCTTCACCAGCACTATAATTCATAAACGCTGTTTCTCATAAATTGCCTCTTTTAGATAAGTAGAATCAGATAATATGTATCCTTTTGTGACTAGCTTATTTCATCTAATGGAATGTTTTCAAGGTTTATTCATGTTGTATCATGACTTCAATGCTCTTTATGGCTGAGTGGGATTCCATTGTATGCATGGACCACATATTGTGTATTCATCTTTTGGTGCATATTTAGGTTGTTTCAGCGTTCCGGATTATCCTTTTGATGTCTTCAGGGTCTGTAGTGATAGCCCTTCTTTCATTAGAGATATTGATAATTGTGGCCTCCTCTCCCACCCTTTAATTGTAGGATTTTATCAATTTTGTTGAACTTTTCAAAGAACTCTTTGTTTCATTTATCTTTCTCTATTGTTTTTCTGTTTTCAATTTTATCAATGTATACTCTTATCTTTATTATTTCTTTCCTCTACTTGATTTGGGTTGATAGTTTCAAGCCACTGAACTTGTGGTCAGTATTCTATATACAAGCGCTCTTGTTTAGAGCGTTCTATGAATGTCTGTTAGCTCTGGTTGGTTGATAATGTTAAGTTGTTCTATATTTTTTCTAATTTTCTCTCTAGCCGTTCTATCAATTGTTGAAAGAGGGGTCTTGTAGTCTCAATCTGTAATTGTGGATTTGTTTAAGTCTTCTTTTTGTACTATCAGTGTATCTTTCCATATTTTCCAGCTTGGTTTAGTGCAGCTATTTGGGATCACTATATGGTCCATGTGAATTAACCCTTTTATCATTCTGTAATGTTCTTTTCTATCTCTAGTCAGTTTCTTTGCTTGCTAGGCTATTCTCTCTGATCCTAATGTAACCACTCCTGCTTTTCTCAGGTGAGTGCTTCTATCCCTTTACTTTCTTCTCTTTTTAATGTTCCACACATTAACTTTCAAATTACCTATATTGCTGTGTTGGAAGTGAGTTCCATGAATATTCCATTGAAAGCACAATTCAGATTATGCTTTTTAATCCACTCTTCCAGTGTCTTTTAATTAATATATTTTTAGATAATTTGCATTTAAACCTACACCTACCATTCTATTTTTTGTTTCTGTTTGTTTGCTGGTGTTTGCTTTTGTTTTTCATGCCTGTCAGTGGGTTACTCACACATTTTTTAGAACTCCATTTTGATTGACCTGAACCTCTTTGAGCTGTCTCTTTTGAATAGACTTTTGGTGTTGCTCTAAGTATTACATAATATGTAATTTTCATCTGTGTCATCGTTTTATTGGTTCTAGGGAACTGTAGAGAGCTGATAAACTCTTTTTGTACTTTTACACACTCCCTGCCAATTGATATGTTATTGTTGTTGTTAGTTGTCATTGAGTCAATTCTGACTCAAGATTACCTTTCAGGAACAGAACACCGAACCTGTCTTTTGAGGTGCTTCTGGGTTTCAAATGCTAGTCTTTCCGTCAGTAGTCTAGCACTTAACTGTGTGTGGTACCTAGGACTCTCTACTGATGCTACGAAGAGACTTCGTAACGTTCAAGGAAAAGTGAAATCAAATGATAATGGAGCTATCCATGAACTTTTTGTAGACCATTTGTGTAATGACCTTAAATGGTTCTTCTACATATATTTGTTGCCACATTAGACTATAGCTTTTGCCTCAAATGTCAAAAATAATTTGGAAACTCAAAGGAAGGAAAGTCTATTATTTTTCCATGTTTTTGTCTGCTGGGTTCTTGTTTTCCTGGTATTTCAAGTTTGCTGTGTGTTGAGGGAGGGGGAGTGTTTTGTTGTTGCTGTTGTATTTTAGGGGTTTTCCAGAAAAAAACAGAAAACCTGCTAGACAAATTCTAAAAGAGCTGTTACACTTATGTTTGGGTTTTGTTGTTGTTGTTGTTTTTAATCCTTTCATCCTGCTTAGAGAACTTTCTTCAGCCATTTTTGGAGGGTGGTCAGGGAACAAATTCTTCAGGTTCCCTTTATCTGAGAATAGGCTTTGATTTCCCTGTCATTTCTAGGAGGTGTTCTCAGTGGAGAGGACTCAAGCATGACAGTTCTGTCCTTTGAACTCTTGAAACACGCTGGACCACTGCCTCCCAATCTTCATGTTTCCTGATGAAAACATCCTAGCAAGCTATTTTCCCTCTGTGGAAGTTACCATCTCTCTCCCTTTGCTTTAATGCTTTTAAACTTATTATCATTTACATTCAGAAGTTTGCTTACTGTGTGTCCGGCTGTGAATTCCTCTGCACTTGTCTTGTTGGGGGTTCACCCAGCTTCTTAAATTTTTATTTATTTTTACTCATTTTATTGGGGGCTCATACAACTCTTATCACAATCCATACATCCATCCATTGTGTCAAGCACATGTGTACATTTGTTGCCATCATCATTCTCAAAACATTTGCTTTCTCCTCATTTTCCCCTCCTTCCCCACTCTCTATCCCTCATGAAACCTTGATAATTTATAAATTATTATTATTTTGGCATACTTTACACTGTCCGACTTCTCCTTTCACCCACTTGTCTCTTGTCCGTCCCCCAGAGAGGAGGTTATATGTAAATCCTTATAATTGGTTTCCCCTTTCCACCCCACCCTCCCTCCACCTTCCCGGTATTGTCACTCTCCCCACTGGTCCTGAAGGGATCATCTGTCCTGAATTCCCTGTATTTCCAGTTCCTATCTGTATCAGTGTGCATCCTCTGGTCTAGCCAGATTTGTAAGGTAGAATTGGGATCATGAAAGTGGTGGGAGGGGGAAGCATTTAAGAACTAGAGGAAAGTTGTATGTTTCATCATTGCTTCACTGCACCCTGACTGACTTGTCTCCTCCCCACAACCCTTCTGTAAGGGGATGTCCAGTTGCTCACAGGTGGGCTTTGGGTCCCCAATCTGAACTCCCCCTCATTCACAATGATATGATTTTTTTGTTCCTTGATGCCTGATCCCTGATCCCTTCGACACCTCATGATCACACAGGTTGGTGTGCTTCTTCCATGTGGGCTTTGTTGCTTCTGAGCTAGATGACCATTTGTTTACCTTCAAACCTTGAAGACTCCAGATGCTATATCTTTTGATAGCCAGACACCATCAGCTTTCTTCACCACATTTGCTTATGCACCCATTTGTCTTCAGCGATCTTGTTGGGAAGGTGAGCATCATGGAATGCCAGTTTAATAAAACAAAGTGTTCTTGCATTGAGGGAGTACTTGAGTGGAGGCCCAATGTCCATTAACACTAAACCTATAAATATATGCACATAATATATTTCCCCATCATAATATGTACATACCTGCATCTAGACCTGCATAATATGTACATACCTGCATCTAGACCTCCACAAATGTCCTTTATCTCCTAGTTCTTTCCTCTATTTCCTTTTACTTTCCTCTTGGAAGTGGTGTTAACAAACTCAGGGACAGGGTACAATAAGTGATCCAAAATCAGTGGCAAGGAGGATGTAAGAGGCCTGGTAGGACTTGAGCAAGGATAATGTAACCGAGAGGAAATACTGAAATCCAAATGAAGTCTGAAATTTTTAGATTTATGTCTTTGTCAATTTTGGGAAGTTTTATGTTATTATTCCTCTGAGGACTTTTTCAGTCCAGCTCTCTTTTCTTTCTTTTTGGGATTTTAATGACATGAATGTCATTTGTTGTGATAGGCAGGTTTATTGTGCCAACATGGCAAATGAACATATGTGGGATTAATTGAAGGGCAGAGAGATAAATGGCTCTTATCTCTTGCTCTTTGATGATCAGACCAGTGTGCAGCTGCCTTGCTTGTTCTGTGTCTCAATTTGAAAGCTACACTACCTGTGGGACACCTAACCCATGGACTGTGTCACTGTAATGTAGGGTTCCTTCAAGACCTGCTTTGCCACGCACTTGACTATACCTCTCTTGAGCTGAGGACTGTCGGACCCTGTCATCTGGCTAACTGTTGGTGACCTGATTTGCTGTTTGTTGCCTGTGACCGGATAGCCTGAATTGCTCTACATAAGACTACCAGGCCCTCAAGACTTAAAGGACTGCCAGTGTATTAACTGTCTCACGGAAATGAGTTGTACTGAGCCATTTGCACTGCTTCATAGATTAATTGTTTATTTCTTATGTTATCTATCTATATAAATATATATATAATTATTGGTATACTGGCTTTGTTTCTCTAGAGAACCCTAACATACTTGTTTTGTTATAATCCTACAGGTCCCCGAGTCTCTGTTTTTTTTTTTTTAGTCTATTACTTTCATTCTTCAAGTTGGGTAATTTCTGTTTTTCTATCTTCCAGGTTCCTGTTCCCCTCCCCACCCCTCACACTGCTGCTGAGCTCATCCATTGAATTGTTTTGTATTTTTAAATTCTAAAATTTCCTTTTGGTTCTTCTTTATGCCATCTTTTTCTTTGCAATGACTATATTTTTTCCATTCCCTCCCCCAGGTGTGCTTATAATTACTCGTTGTAACTGTTTTGTGATGACTCTGTCAGACTATCCTAACAATTTTCTTTAAAATTTGTCTCTGTGTCAGACAGTGTAAGATATGACAAAATAATAATTTATAAATTATCAAGGCTTCATGAGGTGGGGAGCAGAGAGGGAGGGAGGAAAATTGAGGAGCTGATGCCAGGGGCTTAAGTGGAGAGCAAATGTTTTGAGAATGATGAGGGCAACGAATGAACAAATGTGCTTTACACAACTGATGTATGTATGGACTTTGATAAGAGTTCTATGAGCCCCAATAAAATGATTAAAAAGAAAGAAAGAAGGGGAGGGTCTCAAGAACTACTACTGGAGGGGCGGGCAGTAGGGGCTGGATTCCTCTTGGGGTAGACACTCGAAAGCAGCTTAAAACGAAGATGGTAGAAGCTGCAGGAAATGAATGACTGTTAGGGAATTCCCTTGATCCAGCTCTCTTGATCCAGCAGGAAATTAATGATTCTGGAATTCCTGTGTGAGTAGATTTTCCTGACCTGGGCTGCAGCACAATTTGGTTGGGGCAATCTCAAACGGCAATGAATTCATACAGTCCCACTCACCCTCCCTGTTCAGCCCAACACTTGCTTGGGGCACTAAGCCCACCCTGAGGACACACTGTTCTCTGAAGCACTGAAAACCAAACACCAAACTCATTGCAATTGAGTCAATTTCAATTCATGGCCACTCTACTGGTCAGGGTCGAACTGCCGCTGTGGGTTTCCAAGACAGACCATCGCTCTTTTATGGGAGTAGAAAGCCTCATCTGTCTCCCATGGGAAAGCTGGTGGTTTTAAACTGCTAATCTTGCTCTTAGCAGCCCAACCTGTAGCCACTCAGCCACCATACAGCACAGTGGCCGGGAAATGCAAGCACCAGTCTTGTTTCTCCTGACAGATGGTAGATGCTTGCAAAGTTGGGATTCCAATGGGAGCAATGTTCATTCATTAAATCTTTATTTATCCTGAATATTTGCAAGTGAAGTGGCCCTTGTTATACTTCCAGCTAGCAGCACCTTTAAGACCATATCAATGGAAATCTCATATATGTGTTATCTATTTCCTTGCATCTCGATATTTTATTATGGACTTGGGATCACTCATGGGCTCATCTACATGACAAATATTTGTTTGTTGTAGTGTTGTAATCATTTATACGAAACTAAGGCATTACACTGAAACATCATATGATGTACCAGTTATGGTAAGAGACTGTTTAGGATCAAAACTTCCATTTCCACCTTCTAGTATATGGCCTTGAACAAACAAAACACCACCTTTCAGTGCATCATGGTTTGTTTGGAGGATCACACTGGCTCATTCTTAGAGAAAGTTTAGTACAATACCTGGTGCATATGAGGTCCTCAGTCAACAATAGCTATTACCCTGGGGGTATGATGACCACAGACCTAGTCAATTTACTAAAAGTACTTCTTTTTGTTCTCACAGTAACTCTAGGGAGCAGATATTAAATTTTCATAGAAGATAGAACTGAATCTTGGGTTGGCTCCCTTACGTGCTGCACATTCCGTCAGGAGACGCCAAGGTGAAGAACAGACCACTCTGTGCTGGCACGTTGGTGAGAGAGGCCCAAGAGGGGAAGGCCATGATCGTCTGGCGTGACAGGTGGGCGGGAGCGAACGCCTAGGACACACGTCTACGATGAGGCCACTCAACACCTCAACGTTCCCGCCATCGAGTTGATTGTGACTCCTGTTGACCCTACAGACCAGAGTAGAACCACCCCTGGGAATTTGGGGGGACTAACTCTTGGTGGGAGTAGAGAGCCTCGTCCATCTACGCTGGTGGTTTGAACTGCTGACCTGCTGCTGTTTGCAGCCCAGTGCATCAGCCATTGCACCAAGAGGTTCATTTATGAGGTCACATCACAATATGACTGAGAGTTGACATCATGATGACTGTTCTACCCTTCTTTGTCTCCATGGTGACCCCTCTGTCACATATGATGTTTCCACAGCCTTGTGTTTCTGTTTCCAGGTAATCGCTTGTGTTCCATGCATCGAATTGTCTGTCCTTGTGTCAATACCACATTGTCTTAAACACTGCAACCTTTTAATAGATCTTGAAATCTAGTAAAGAGATTTCCATCCCCACACATACCTCACAGTGTCTTGGTGATTCGGAACTCTTTATTCTTCCATATAAACTTTCTAATCAGATTTCAGATACCAGAATAACCTTATTGGATTTTTAATGGTTCTGCATTAAATTCATAGCTCAATTTTGTGAAAATTGACACATGGGGGGTCATTAAGTCCTTCAATCATAAACATCATAAACATAGTATTTCTATTTGCTTGCTTTGTTAATCCCATTCAATTAATTTTTATCTTTCTCTTCTCAGAATAAGCCTTCCAGACACACATGAAGAGGTTCCTTATCTTAATATTCAACATGTGCCTATAAATTAACACTGCCACTAGTTTCCATTAGCAAGTGATTACCGCTGTAGGACTTCAAGAAGAACTCTTCTGGGGCAAATTCTCATTAATGAGAACAAAGGTTGAGAGGAAAATGTGTTAATTTTGTCATCTGCTTGCTCCAGGGCGGGGAAATGCCCACTGCCTTTAAATGACTTTAAATGGGTTTCCAAAAGTTACATTCTCTTATTTGTTCAATAGACACTGTTTCCACATGCCTAGCACCATACCAGAAGTGACCAGCAAGTAGGTGGGAAGTACCTGGTAGTTAATTCAGATCTCCTGAATTCTGTTAATGCCTCTAAGCAGACAAATCCCCCCCCCAAGTCATCCTGTACTCCACACCACAGAGCATCCAACACTCAAACCTTTGGTCTCAATTTGCCATTCCCAAGGCAAAGTGGCGATGCCTGAACATTAGCTTTTCCTGCATCTTCCTATGTTACCAGAAGGGACCAGCCCCTGGAGAAGGTCATCATGCTGGGTGAAGGAGAGGGTCTGTGAAAAAGAGGAAGACCCTCCCTGAGAGGGATTGGCACAGGGGATGCAACCCAAAAAAGTTCACACATAAGAAAGATGGTGAGGATGGTGTCAGACAGGGAAGTGTTGGCTCTGTTACACCTAGGGTCTCCACGAGTCAGGGACAACTTGTCAGGCACTAACAACAATCTAGCTCCGCAAAAGGCTTTTCAAAACATTTAAAAATCAGCATCCTTTCTTTGTGGAACCAAAGGCTCTCGATCAGCCTGTCCCAAATGAGCTGAGCGTTTCCTTAATTTACTGATTGATTGATTTTTAATACTGCATGAATCTCTTGTACTACATCACCTAGTATTTCTGTCATATGCCTTTTAATCTCTAATAAGACATTGACTGCTATTTAATAAGATATTTTAACAGTTTTATTGACATATAATTCATGTACCATACAATCAATGATTTGAATATATTTAGAAGAATGGTGCAAGCTTCACCACAATCAATTTTAGAACATTTTCTTCATTCCTGTATCCATTATTATTAGCTCCCCATTTCCCCCAGCCTTCCTGACATAACCCTAAGGCACTATTAATCTAGTTACTCTCTCTATAGATTTACATAGCCCGGATATCATATAGAGAAAATCACAAACACGCATGCATACACACACACACACACAAAATAATCAATTAATTAATTAAGACAGAAAATCCTAAATTCAAAAGAAAGCAGAAAATAAGAGAGAGTAGAACAAGTTTAAAATGGGTCAGAAGGGAAAACATATGGTAAGATTAAAATTTAACCTAGCTATTTATGCAGTAATCTACTTTCCACTGCACTCTGCCTGAGGACAAGACAATTCACATCCGTGGTCAATGAACCGAGGGAATTCAAGGGAGGCTTAATCCACATGGGGGCTCTGTAAATGGACTGGGGGCCTTTGCTGTCATAAAGGAGATACTTTTCAAAGAAGAGGCATTAACAAAATGGAAGAGCAGAGTGATTATCAAGTAGAGAAAGAGAATGAAGTCTCCTGCTTGTGCTCCTGGTAAATGTAGATTACAAGTGAAAGAATGTAGCATGTGCGTCTTTTGTAGGAAGGTAAATTGTTAAGCATGTCATATTTCCACACTGTAACAAAATAGAAACTGTAAATACTGCATCCATGTAGAAAAAAATTCAAGTCTCTTGGTAGTGGCCATGTATGTTGTTTGCATGATGTCATCTTTAAGTCACCTGGACCGATTTATGTCTTCCATGTGACACGTGTGCAGTTAGTTCTCCACGGCTAGGTTCACTCTCACATGTCATATTTTTCCTACTGTCTCTAGACATTGTCCACACATTTGTCTGGGGTTTCTTTCTAGAGCCACACTACTCAGTTCCATTGGCCACATGTCGCTATTTAAATTTAAATTATTATAACCAGTTTAAGCGACATTAAATTTTAAACAAAGCCGTCACCCACACTAGTCACATTTCAAGTACTCAATAACCGCATGTGGTCAGTGACTACTTTATCAGACCGTGCAGATATAGAAAACTCTGTTGTACAGTGTTGTTCTTAAGAGCTGAAATCATTTGAAAATACTGTTAAAGTCTTTTTTCTTTTCTTCCTGGATTTTCCCTCATTCTCATTCTTCTACCTCCCTCCCTTGCTGCTGCTACTTTTTATAATTGTCTCAGAATTCCGGGGAGAGCTTGGGCAGGACTCTCCTGAGTCTCTGGATATGAAGAAAAGCATAAACTCTACAGCAGTGATCTGGAATGTGTTACATAACAGCGAAACAATCTTGAACCGCCCCCTAGTATCTGTACATTATATACATGAGCATTACCAACTCTACCCAAAAAAGACATTTTTTAAAGGATGGATTAAATAGAAATAAACATGTAATAAATGTTTAAGAAATCTACTAGGAATCATTGGATAGTTTATTATAATGAAGAGTTCTCAATAAGATAGTATTTGAGTGTATTTATTAATATTATTTTAATTCCGTGTAATCCTGTAGGCTTTATTACAACAAAGATTGACATAAGACTATGGGATACAATGAATTGAAGGCCTGTTACTGGCAACACTTGGTTTTTGTTACTCTGGTGGCTTTTTTTTAAGTACATTTTATAAGGACGTTATTGGATGTGCTGTCCAGAATTGTGATAGTTGTTTTTCTATCTCTTCTGCCACCAGTTATGCAAAGATTTTTGTTACTTGGTGAGTAAGTCACCATGTTCTCTGATGTTCTTGCAAACTACTCAGATGGGACTGCATTTAATATGTTTAACCAAGTGTTAAACATATTAAATAACAGCTTAACAATCCTGTTCTGAATTAAAAAAACCAACTTACAAGTAGAACTTGTAAGTGATGAGCTTAGATATGAAGGGATTTCAAAAAGTTCATGGAAATTTTAATAATCCTTTTGAAGCTCCCTCATATTTGCCTGAGGAGATTTCTAAGTAGGAGATTTAAAGGGGCCACATGACTTCTCCTTGGTCATCAGAGGACAATGGAAGAGGAGTGACATTTAATTTTAAATGAACCATGCAAAGTGAAACAAAATGTAAAGATATGGGAAATTCCCTTGTACAAATGAAGCCAAAAAAAAAAACCAACGCCTTCACTTCCATCGAGTCAATTCTACCTCATGTTTTTTCTATAATGGATATGGCCACACAATCTTTTATTAAAGATTTTTTGTTCATGACTGAATTTAGTTATGAATCTGCATAACTACCACAGCACAAAGCCCACCAGGTTGGCCAGAAGGGGACCGAGAAAGAATGAGAGAGCACCGCCTGCCTCTTCGAACTCTATAAAGAGGCAGTCAACAGGCCAAAGGAACGATGTTTGTTGACTTCCAGGAAAAGCAACGGACGGGCCTGGCACCACTTGAGGATCAGCAGAACCTCTAGGAGGCCCAGCAGCAGCAGTACTCAGTGTCAAAGGGGAGAGTCACAGCCTCGAAGGTATCAGAGCCAGATCTTCATCCATTCAGCTCCAAAGTGAGCCTACCACTCAGGTGTACTGAAAGGATGGGACCACAGGCCACAGCGGGGGATGGGAGTCCCATGCTCAAGAGGCAGAAATCCTGCTGTGCTTTTTCCAAATCAAAGTATTTAATTCTTCATAGTAACACTTGCCTTCCTCTTGCCCTCCTCCCAAGCAAATACTGGTTTTGTTCAAAAAGCATGACTGTTGAGACTACTACATCCTATCTAATTCATCTTTCCTTTACTGGATCACCACCACCCCCCTAAAAAAATGCTTGCATGCATTTTGTCACTGATGGAGAATCAATGCATTAGGAACACCTGTACTGGAACCTATCCAAATGATCGAGGGACACCCCCTCCCCCCACCGGGGGAAATACAACAGAAATGTGGGTGAAGGGAGAGAGCAGTCAGTGTAACATGAAAATAATAATTTATAGTTTATGAAGGGTTCATGAGAGTGGGAGGATCAGGGAGGGAGGGGAAAAAGAGGAGCCCATACAAAGGGCTCAAGTCGAAAGAAAATGTTTTGGAAATGATGATGGCAACATCCTTGACACAATGGATGGATAGTTTGTTATAAGAGCTGTAAGAGACCCAATAAAATGATAGTTTTTTAAAAGGAAAGAAAATAATGATGGCAACATGTACAAGTGTGCTTGTTACAATGATGTATGGATTGTTATAAGAGTGGTGAGCGCCCCCAATAAAATGATTTATTAAATTTTGAAAAGAAACACCTGTATTTTTATCAAACTATAGTGAAATTTTCCCACTCATAATTTCCATAAATTCTAAACCTCCAATATTGTTTTCTGCGTATCTTCCACACATTTGCTAACCAGGGGACTGCATTTTCATTTGCCGCCATATTATTTTCAAGTTTCCTTGTTTGTTTGTTTTCTTTGTTTTTTTTGTTATTGTTTTAACAAGTTTTATTGACATAAAATTCAATGATTTGAATATATTAAAGAGTTGTGAAGTCTTCACAGCCGATTCAAGAACATTTTCTTCAGTCTTGTATCCATTGCTTTTAGCTGTTCCTTTTCCCCCATCACCTTGAGAAACTCTTAATCTAGTTACTGTCTCTTTAAATGGATCTATCATGGATTTCATACAAAGGAAATCATACCCCCCCAACAAACAAACAAAACAAAATCAAATACAGAAAAATCTCAATCAAAAGCAGAAAATAATAAACACTAGGAAAAATGTAAATGGGTCAAAGAGAAAAATGGTAAGATGTTACCATTTAACCTAACTGTGTCTGCATTAGAGAGCCCTGGTGGGAGAATGGCTCCTCATTGGGTTGCTAACCGAAAGGTCAGCAGTTCAAAACCACCAGCTGCACCGCAAGAGTCTCAGAAAATTCCAGGGACAGGGCCTCTAGGTTGCTATGAGGCAGCGTCAACTCCAAGGCGGAGTCTGGAGTGTTTCTATCTGAAACACTTCCGAACGAATTGTCCTCTGTCTGAGGGCAAAGTCCCCAGTCTGAGGGAACTCAAGGCAGGCTTAATCCCTGTGGTTTTGTTCCAGAAAGGTGAGATAACTTTCTACACAATCCATCTTTTGTACACTTTCCATCATTTACCCTTCAATTAAAAACATCACAAGAGGCTTTTTAAGAATTTGATATTTACCTTTGATGAAACTGTGTCTTGCTGAATCAGGTTTCCCAGGAAATCAAAAGGGAAACAACAAAAAAGTATAGAACTTTGTCATTTTGTGGATGCTTTCTTTTTCAAAGGCTTGTTAATAATAGTATGACCAAACCATATGAAATCGCTAAGTTTAGGTCAAAAGATAGTTTGACATTGGAAATTTCAGGATTCCGCCTAATACAATCATAACTTAGTAATTCAAAATATATACACCCAAATAGGCAAAACCAAACTCATTGCCACTGAGTTGATTCTGACTCAGAGTGACCCTGCATGCCATTTACATGGTGTGTAAATCTTTATGGGAACTGACAGCCTCTTTCTCCCTCCATGCAGCTAGTAGGTTTAAGCTACTAGGGCTCATTTTATACACACAAAGCAAGCTTCAAAGATACACCAGTGGATATGAATCCATCTCTCCAAAAGCTTTCTTAATAATTTTGTTTTATTTTCAACCACACCCTGATCATGTCTGATTAGACTGTCATTGCCTTGACCTTATTGTTTATTCAGAGTAAGTATGGGAAGCGTCCGCGCCCTCGTTTTCGCCTGGCCTGCTTAACTTGCCTCATTTGTACTGTCTTCAATCTGTGGGTTCTGCAGAAATCCTTTTACTCCGTCTATTTGAAGAGTATAACCCAGAAATCAACTTGGCGCACATAAACCAAAGCCCAGGCAACCCTTCTATGTTGGGAAATAGCCTCCTTCCTTGAGTTCCTCCTCCAGCAAGAATGTCAGTATTGAGGGATACAAACAATACTAGAATAGCTTTAAATAAAATAGACCTCCTAACATTGTACTCCGACTGCCCAGTGCCTGGGCTGCTCTCTTGAGGTTGAGAAGGTACAGTCACCGACTCATTCATGGCTGCTCATTATCATCACTTCCCAAACTGAAGTCACCCTCTCTCGGCTCTTCCCTAGTCTGCCTTCACCCACAGTCTATATTCTTAATTCAACCACAGAGGCTCGACCTTAGAGGTTCCACGGGGTTGGATTTTACCTTTCCATATCAGTGTTGATGGTCTGACCACAGAGTAGACTGCGCTTTATAAACTAAGAGCATGACACAGACATTGTAGTCATGCTTTGCTCGTGTCCCATCGGGCTTAACAGATCAGAGTCTCTGTGGTGTGGTCTCAGTGAGCCAGTTTTTGGCAAAAACCAGCATGCCTCTCTTGCCCCATGCATCTTACTCACCTGACCTCTTTCTGTGCGACTTTTTTTTTTTGTTTCCTTGAATGAAGAGGGACATGAAAGGACAGCAATTTGATGACTAGCAGAGACACGGGGGGGGGGGCGGGGGGGGAATAAATGAGGTGCTGTCCGCCATCTGAAAACTCACCTGAAGAAATGCTTCCCAGGGTGGAATTGCAGATTTGACAAATGCATTGAGTGTAATGGAGAGTGCTTTGAAGGGGATAAGGTGTCGCGCGCTCAGTCTCGCCAGCAAGAAGGACGCGCCACAACAGGATTCTTCCACAGGCGTTTAATGCGGGTTCGATTTGCAGATGCGGAAAAAGACCCCGAAGCCCCAAACTACTGCTGCTTATATGCGCTCTATGGGGACGTGCTGTGCATTGATTGGTGCGTTCGCCAGAACCCTTATTAGCATACTCCAGGGTGGAGTTATGACTACGTCATCTAAGCAGTGCGCATCCTCTAACTGGTTGTTTACCACTTAACTGGGCCACCGCCCTGACTGCCCGGCGCCATCTTGTAATGGCGGCGAGAGCTGCGGCTTCCCACAATAAGGTAGCTTTGAAAAAAAAAAAAAAAGATCTGTTTCTTGTTGTTGTTGCTGTTGTTGGTTGTGGGGGCAGGGAGTACCCCCTCGTATGTACCAGAATTTCTTTATCCATTCTTCTATGAATGGGCATGTGGGCTGTTTCCAACTTCTTGCTATTGTGAGCTGTGCTGCAATGAACATGGGAGAGCATCCGTCTGTTCATATTCTGTCCCTTATTTCCTTGGGGCATATGTTCAGCAGAGGTATTGCTCGGTCATGTGGTATTTCTATTCCCCGTTGTTTTAGGTAGCACCACATTGCTTTCCACAATGGTTGCAAATCTGTGATTTCTTTTAGATTAATTCCTACAGAAATGTTTGAAGTGCACTCATTAAACGTTATTAGTGTAAATAACTTTAACAATAAACACTGAGGAACTCCCCTGGCTCAGGGAAGAAGCGGAGGAAGTGAACAAAGATGAGTGTGAGCAACGCCGGTCCAGAGAAAGTGAGTCTGCCTGTCGGCAACCGAGAGCACAGCTGGCCCAACCCGGCTTTGAGACATTTAGCACTGTCTGCAGTATTGACCACGGCTGTAGATTGGGCAGCCTGTCCTCATCATCATTGTAAACGAGGTGAGAGGCAGAGGCGCTGGTGGGCACAGTGCACACAGGCTTCAGGCTTCACCTGAGAGTGCGCTCTCCCTAGACCAACTATTCTCAACCTGTGGGTCGCGACCCCTTGCGGGTCGAACAACCCTTTCACAGGGGTTGCCAGGTTCATAACAGTAGCAAATTACAGTGATGAAGTAGCAATAAAAATGGGGCGAACACATGTTTTTGCCTTAAAGTAGTTTGTGGGTAGATAATATGCAAGGAAGGGCACATAGTAGGGGCTTATTTTGGTTTCCTAGAGCTTCTGTAACAAACAAGCAAAGAGAGAAAAACCAAGGCCACTGCCAGTGAGTCAATTGTGACTCACAGAGATCATATAGAACAGAGTAGAAATGTCCCATAGCGCTTCCAAGGCTATAACCTGGACAGAGGTAGCCTGCCATACCTTTCTCCTGAGGGGTTTGAACCACCAACTTTTTGTTAGCTGCCAAGCAATTTAATCACAGCACCACCATAACTCCCTGCTATAACACAGTAGGTGACTTAACACAGAGATCTTGGTGGGGCAAACACTTACCATGGTTGGCTGCGAACCAAAAGACTGGAGGTTCCAGTTTACTCAGACATGCCTCAGAAGAAAGGCCTGGCAACCTACATAGAAAAATCAGCTATTGAAAACTCTGTGGCACACAGCTCTACTCTGACACACACACAAGGTCACTGTGAACCAGTACCAACTTATCGACATCTAGTTGAAACAACAGAAATGGGTTCTCTACCCACAGAGTCCGGAAGGTCAGAAGTCCTCGCTCATGGTCGTGTGCTCTCTCTGAAGGCTCTCGGGGGAGAGCCTCTGTCCTTGTCTTTTCTAGCTGTGTGGCCCTAGATGTTCCTTTGCTTGTGGCAACATAGCTGCATCTTCACCTGACTGTCGCATCATATGTATTTGCCCCTATGTGTCCCTCCTCCTCCTCTTACAAAAACATCAATCATCTCCCATCAACACCTCATGATGGGGGGTGGGGAGGAGCTTTAAAGATACCCGGAGATAAGCAAAATAAACCAAGGACAGACTTCTCACACACACACACCCCCCGCACCGGCCTCCTTGGTAGTCTGTCAGTTGGAGGCTCCTGTCACAGTCTTTTCTTCTCCCACCCCATGAAGCCCTTGCGAGTCCCATTCAAACCGCTCCATGAGCACAGACCTAACAATCTGCTTCCATAAGATTACAGCCATGGAAAACCTATGGGACAATTGCACTCAGTCACATAGGGTCTAAATGAGTCGGAATCAACTCAGTGACACCCAACAATAACAATAATGTTGCACCCCCTGAAAGAGAATTACGTGCATGTGATTTCTCTCAGGTGGACTCGAGAAAAGGGGAGTGAGAGAGAGGTGCAGGGCAGAGAAGGATCTGAGGCAGGATGCGGAGCCACGGGAGACTGGCCGCAGCCTGACTCCCCCACAAGCTCCAAAGCATGAACCACACCATGGAACTGGTCGCATGTTAAGGCCAGGGGCTGATAGTTATACCCGATATCATTTAGTCATTAACCACGGCTCTCAGGGATAAAGTTCCTAACTTCCCGAGCAAGGAAGCTCAGACATGGAAAATAATTTTATGATTGGTGGCGGGGGGTGGGTCACCACAACATGAGGAACTGTATGACAGGGTCGCGGCATTAGGAAGGTTGAGAACCACTGGCCATGGGGCCAACACATGTTTTTGCCTGAAAGTAGTTTCTAGGTAGATAATAGGCAAGGATGGACACATAGTAGGGGCTTATCTTTAATGCTCCTCCCCACCCCACCCCATCCCTTCTACAGAGAAGGGAATGATGATGAGACAGGAGCCCTGGTGATTGTGGTTACACACTGGGCTGTGATCACAAGGCCCGCAGTTCAAATCACCAGCCACTGCACAGAAGAGAGCACTTTCTACTCCCTTTAACAGTTACAATCTCAGAAACTCACAGGCAGTTCTACCCTGACCTGTAGGATCGCTATGAGTCAGCACTGACTCAATGGCAGTGAGTTTGGGTTTGTTATTTCTGTTGAGCCACTAGTTGCCAACATTCACAGCGGCTGAGAGATGGATCCCCTGGGTGATAGAGGAGATCATGGTCACACATTTGTGGGATCCTCTGTCATTAGTCATACATGCTTGGAAAAGAAAGGACCCCCTACACAGTTGAGCTCACCCACAACCAGGATATTTAGTTAGTCTGGAAATCTTGCGGGTCAGTCAAAAAGAAGACTCTTGACAAGATGGGCTGACGCAATAGTTGCGACAGTGGGCTCCCCCACAGGAACGGGTGTGAGGATGGTGCAGGCTCAGGCAGCATTTGCGGTCTGTGGTACATACAATCGCTGCAGAGCCACTGTTGAATCAGAATCAACTCAATGGCACCCAACAACTCTGCTAGAGGGAGCCCTGGGTGGTAATAAATGGTTTGTGTGGTCAGCTGCTAACCAAAAAATTGGAAGTTCAAGTCCTCCCACAGACATCTCCGAGGGCCTGACAATCAACTTCTGAAACATCAGCCATTGGGATCTCTACGGAGCACAGTCTGACTCGAACATGTGTAGGGGCACTGTAAGTGGGAGCTGACTCCACAGCACCCCAAAAGATAAAGAACCTTGCTATCAAACACTGGCTCTGGCACTTAGTGTGCAGGACCACCAATGAAAAGAAATTAGTCTAGCAGTCTGCATATGTGGAGCTCATGGCTAACGTTCAGGCAGCTCGTTCGTGTTTCCCACACTCATCTGGGGGTGGTAGATACAGCTGGGAAGTAGACTTTGTTTGGCTAAGAATTATAAATTGGAGCGCTCCTGCATTCGTGGTGGTTTGAATAACAGTGGGAGAGAAAAGCTATTAGACCAGGCGTGCTCATTGTCTTCTGCTTATAGATTTTCACTCTATCATGATGTCAGGGGATGTGAAAGCCTTGCTGATATGCAAAGGCTTTGTAACAACACCACTGTTCCCACAAACGAATCGACAATTGGATTATAATGGAGATGTACCCAAACAGCTGTTACCTTCTGTGGGAAAAAGATAGATGGCTATGATTTTACTGTCCTCTTCTAAACAATGGGCAATGGCTTTGTTTGGGAGGAGAGCCGAGGTAGGTCTGAGAAGCTGTGGCTATTTATGGAAATAAAGCTAATCCTCAATGATCTTTCCCTTACAGAGGACCAAGGGCTGAGAATCTGAAATGACCACAAAGGACGATCTCCAATCCTCCCTTCCCTTTCCCCAGAGCATAGAAAGTAGTAACAGGGCAGGCTCCCTAGCATTTCTTCGTTTTTTCTTTCTTCTGCTCCTGACTGATGGTGATACCAAAGAAGAGATAAGATTCCTGCCTCCAAAACAGACCGAAGAGAAGCAAGAAATGCCTATCACAAATTAATCATCCCATTAGCAGTTTACCCTAAACCCAAGCTGCAAAGTTTAATTGGGGTCAGTGGCTTGATTTTACTGGCATCCTAGTTCAGGAAGTGTTGGCCAAAGACCCTGCCTGTCCTCTTAGTCCTTGTCATTGGTCTTTGGATGAGACCCTCTATCTGTCCAGCTGTTCATCCTTACCCAGCTATAATCTCTGCAGCTACTCCAAACCTCCATCTGACTCGGGGGTTCTCAGCGGGGAGTAGTGTATACCTGAACAACCTACACGCACCAGACAGTCCCCACAACGAAAGAATGACCTGAAGCCAAAAGTCAGTACGGTTGAAGTTCAGAATCCCTGCCCCAACAGAAACCCTCTGCTCCAAATGTTGATCCTGCCGTCACCCACACCATCCACCCTTCATTTGTTCCATAAACACTCGCCAAGCACCTGTCCATACCTGGAACGGGGCCGTTTGCTTTCAAACACACAGGGAACAAGAAGGATAACGTTTTAAACTGCAGGTTGGTTACTAACAAATGCAATATGTCAGAGAGCGCTTTTATTTGTAGATATCAAAAAATGTTGTGTGTAATAGAAGAAATTGGGTGGTCCCAGGCTTTATTATTTATTTATTCCCCTCTCACACACATAAAAAGATATGCATATTATTTATTTTAATCGTATTTTGTTGTTTATTTTTTAATCAATCATTTTTGGGGGGCTCTTACAGCTCTTAAAACAATCCATACATCAATTGTATCAAGCACATTTATACATATGATGCCATCATCATGCCAAAACATTTTTTTTCTACTTGAGCCCTTGGTATCAGCTCCTCTTTTTCCCCCTCCCTCCCCCAGCCTCCCTTGTGAACCCTTGATAATTTATAAATTCTTTTTATTTTCATATTTTAAACCCTCCCTTCACCCTCATTTCTGCTGTTTGTCCCCTGGATGTGGAAGGGGTCATTGTGCATCTATCATTGTGATCCATCCCCCCCTTTTCCCCCCTTCTCCCCATGCCTTCCCCCTACCCTCATGGTATCACTACTCTCAATATTGGTCCTGAGGGGCTTATCTGTCCTGGATTCTGTGTGTTGAGAGCTTTTATCTGTGACAGTGTACATGCTCTGGTCTAGCCAGATTTTTAAGATAGAACCGGGATTATGATAGAGGGGGTGGGGAGAAGCATTAAAAAACTAGAGGAATGTTGTATGTTTCATCAGTGCTATACTGCACCCTAGCTGGCTTGTCCCTTTCTTGTGACCCTTCTTTGAGAGGATGTCCAATTGTCTAGAGATGGGCTTTGGAAATCCATTCCGACCCCCCTCACTCACATCAAAATGGTTGGGGGGTTTTGGATGTTCTGATGCCTGATCCCACTGACACCTTGTGATCACACGGGTTGGTGTGCTTCTTCCATGTGGACTTTGTTGCTTCTGACTGTATTATTTAGAAATATGATGAGAAGGAAGGTGTGATTGATGATAAATGGCCACAAACTCTCCCCATCTCCTTCATTGCGAGGTGGACTTTAATTCCTCTCCCCCGGAATTGGGGTTGAATTTAATGACTTGTTTAACCAATAGAATGTAGCATAAATTATGCTCTAAACTTTCTGAGACCAAGTTAAAAAAAAAACAAAAACCTTGCACTGTTTGCCAAGATTTCCAGAAATGCTCACTCTGGAGAAAAGCCAGCTGCGCCTAAGTCATCTGGATCTGCTGAGGTCTCTATGCTGAAAGACCACCAGGAGGAATTCCCTGGAGGATGCTTGAGAGTGCATCAAGCCAGAGGGAGGCCCAGCCAATGCCAGCTGTTCCAGCTCCCCTCCCCGCTGTCACTATGATTTTAGACATCCTGTAGAGTAGACAGGCTGTCCCCATCAAGCCTGCCCATATGGTAGGTTCAAGTGTGGAACAAATGATTGCCATTGTTTAAAGCCACCAGATTTCCATGTTTGGTACCCAGTACTAGAGTATCAGAACAGGAGAATGTTTCAAGCAGGAGAAACAACAGGAGTAAATTGTTAGCAAAATGGATGAGAGGGCACTGCTCAAAGTTTGGTAACCTGAGGGATGGGATAAGAATGTAATACAGCTAAATCATCTTGCTCATAATTACAGGTCTGGAAGGCCAGCTCTGGTGGGGAAAGACCCTCTTAGATATGAGATGTAAATAAATTGTAATATACATTCTCATGATTTAGACAGTCCCCTCCAACAACCCCCCCACCCCCATATAAGAACTGTCATAGAGGAGCTACCTTATGAATCATTTCTGTGTCTGGCTACTTCACAATGCTTAAAGGTTATCTGTAGATAAGAGGAATCAGGTTCTATAGCCAACCCACTGCACAATGTAGCAAACTCTGTTTTGACATCTCTTGCTGATTCTGATCAGAGATTACTCCCCCCAGCGAGGGCTCAGGGGAGTGTGAGGTCAATGAGCACTATGTCTAGACGATGGCTCACCTCATTGCTTGTTTAATATGTCACCCACTTATGATATTCCCACTGACTATGTATGTTAGCTATATGATGCGCATGCCTGTAAAAGATCTGTAAGGCCCATTGTATCTCACCATTGGAAAATACATTCACTCTCTCTGTCCTCACATAGGATGAGGAGCCCCTGTGCCCCACTGTCTGTCTGTCTTTAATATTTTCCACAATTACAAAGTTGCTCCTGAGGACATGTTTGAGTGCTGGGGTTCCCCTCACTCTGACAGTCAAAGGAATTCTAGTCTGGCTGGAAAGAGGGCAAGAGAAGGCATCAATGATAGGAGAAGTCAGGCTTTACCATAGGCCTACGAGTTAGCCTTTCTGCATAACAAACCACCGAGAAGCACAGAAAAGCAAACACCTATTTTTTCATGGTTCTAGGGATTGGCCCTTTGAGTTGGGCTTCCTCGTGCATTTGCAGTCAGCCAAGTTCATAGTCAGGCAACGCCTGTGGAAATAGCAGTCAAGAAATCCAACTAGGAAAAAAATATCCAACTAGTTAAAATAAGATCTGCAGGAGAACTCGTCTGCAAAAGACGCTTCTTTAAAGTTTTTTTTTTTTTAAAAAGGAAAGATGTCACTTTGAGGGGTAAGGTGCCCCTGGCCCAAACCCTAGTGTTTTCAGTCACCTAGTATGCATGCAAAAGCTGACCATGAATAAGTATAA
Source organism: Tenrec ecaudatus (assembly GCF_050624435.1). Classification (NCBI taxonomy): domain Eukaryota; kingdom Metazoa; phylum Chordata; class Mammalia; order Afrosoricida; family Tenrecidae; genus Tenrec; species Tenrec ecaudatus. Next base: position 36,642,849 of record NC_134541.1, on the reverse strand, counting down.
CTGAGAAAGAGTTGGTGCATTTGAATAGTCATGATGCAAATGAATATTTCATATACCATGAACTGTCAGAAGAACAAATGTAGCTGTCTTAGAAGATGTACAGCCAGAATGCTCATTAGAAGTAAGGATGATGAGACTTTGTCTCATGAACCTTGGGCATGTTATCAGGAGGGACCCATCCCTGGACATGGACACCATGCTTGATAAAGCACTAGCAGAAATATAGGACAATGTGCAGTTAGGTAGCTTTGAAAAAAATCCACTTTTTTTGGTACCCTCTTGGATATAACATACGAAATATGTGTTAACCGGTTGCTTACATTACTGGTAAAGCTTCCAGTCAACAATAAGCCATTAGTAGTTACGTTTTTGGAAATTCAAGGTGTTTTTTTTTATTCAAAAACTGCACAGGGGTCCAGCCTCTAAGCTGAACATTATTCAAGAGTCAATTGTGTGTGTATGTGAACTATACACTATGTTATCATTGTTGTTGTTGTTGTTGTTAGGTGCCATTGTGTCAGTTCTGACTCATAATAACTCCGGGTACAACAGAGGAAAACACTGCCCAGTCCTGTGTCATCCTCACAATTGTTCTTGTGCTTGAGCCCATCAATGCAGCCACGCTGTCATTCCATCTTGTTGACGTCTTCCTCTTTTTTCACTGCCCTTCTACTTTACCATGCATGATATCCTTCTTTGTGGATATAATATATAAAATATTTTTACACAAATATGTCCCTTCTACCTTTGTTTGCCAAGTACTTCCTTCCCCACAACCCAGGCATTTTATTCAGTGCAATTATGTCAATATTTTTACAGTTTCTATTTTTAATTAGCATACCACATTTATAAAAATACCTCCTGGGCTGAGGGATCATGCACAAACAAAGGTAGAAGATGAGTACTGCTTGCAGAAATACAGTGTGTACATATATTGCTTTTGCTATTTGCCTTGAGTCACGGGTTACCTCATGAAGACCTCATGGGTGCAGAGAAGAACTACTTCACAGAGTTTTTAAGACCTTTTGGAAGCAGACTCTCAGTCCTGGCTCCTGAGGTGCCTCTGAACGGGTCTAAACCTCCAGCCTTTCAGCTTGTAGTTTACCATCTAACCCTTTCTACCACCCGGGGACACCCTTATATACAAGAGTGCTACAAACATTCCTGGAAATTTACTATTATCTTTTTATTCCATTTCCCTGAGCCTTTTAAGTGTTGTCTTGATATGTGTGCATTTGTATGAGTCAAATATACGCCATGAGTTATGTTTCTCTTGCAACCCCTAAGACACATGGAATAGGTGGAAGCTGGCAGCTGGTTTTAAATGGCAGAATATTTCAATGACATGTCAGGAATTGGTGGGTTATTTGGGAAACTCTTTCTCGATTGTGAATAAGCTGTTGTGGTAATCTCAGACTACTAAACCGCATAGTGGTGGGCTATTTGGGAAACTCTTTCTCGATTGTGGATAAGCTGTTGTGGTAATCTCAGACTACTAAAACGCATAGGCAGCTGTGCCCCCCTGTGGCAGGCTTGAAAGGGCTGTCTGGGCACCTCTCGCAGCCATTGCCTCCAGCGCTGGGACCCCGTGTCTCCCTGGTAGCTGTGTGCATTGTGTCAGTACTTGACCCGCACCTTTGCCACTCACCATTCCCCTGTGTGATGCTTTCTGACCACAGCCTCTGTGGCTCTCAGCCTGAGGACAACATCTGGCTACAGAAGCGTCTTGGATCACCAGAGCCAGGGTAGGATGTCCTAGGGATCGGATGTCCCCAGAAGCTCTCCTCAGCCAAGGCTACAGGTTAGAGAAACTTCCTAATAAAATGGGTACATAAACAAATGTGGTGAGAAAGTGGATGGTGCCTGGCTATCAAAAGATATAGCATCTGGGGAGCTGAAAGGCTTGAAGTTAAACAAGCAGGCATCTAGCAGGGAAGCAAATAAGCCCACATGGAAGAGGCACACCAGCCTGGGTGATCATGGACAGGATTTGGTATCAGGTATCAAAAGATCCAAAACAAACAATTAAATTGGTGTGAATGAGAAGGGCTGGAGTAGAGACCTAAAGCTCATCTGTAGACACTTGGGCACCACCCCCACCCACCCCCACGCCCACACACACAGAAGGGTTACAAGGAAGGGACAATTCCACCTGGGTGCAGTATAGCACCAGCAAAACACATCATTCCTCTAGTTCCTGAATGCTTTCTCCCTGCCCCGCCCCCCTACCCCCACCCGGCCCTGCCACTACCATGGCCCAGTTCTACTTATAAATCCAGCTACACTGGAGTACACACATTGGTACAGATAAGAGCTCTAAACACATGTAATTCAGGATGGATAAACCCCTTAGGAATAGTGGTGGGAGAAGCAATATCATGAGGGTAGGGGGATAGGGGTGAGAAGGGGTTGAAAGGGGGAACCCATCAGAAGGTTGGATATATAGCCCACTCCCCTGGGGGACAAATAAATGAAATGTGGATGAAGGGAGACAACGGACAGTGTAAGACATGAAATAACAACAATAATATATAATTGATATTAAGGATTCACGAGGATGGGAGGGAGGGGGGAGAGAGGGAAAAAAAGAGGAACTTGATACTAAGGACTCAAGTAAAAAGACAATGTTTTGGAAATGTTGATGGCACCATATGTACAAGTGTGCTTAATACAATTGAATGATAGATTGTCATAAGATTTGTAAGAGTCCCCAATAAATGATTCATTTTTTTAAAGAAAATAAAGAAACTTCCTCACTCCTTCAAGTGGTGGTGACAAATCTGAGGCCCTGTCTCCCTAATCTCAAGCTACCTCAAGGGGTTAAGCCCCAGCTGCCCACAGCAGCCACCTGCTCCTTAATACACTTTTCAGCTTCCTTCTCCTCACTATCTCCCCACTCCACTCCGCTGTCAGGGTGCCTGTTCTCTCTCACTGGTACGCAGGTTCCTGTCTTGGGTCAGCTCTTGGAGAAGCCCAAACTACAGCAGCTGCTTAATGGACTTGTGAAATTGATTCTTCTTCCATCTTCCAGTCTCGTTCTTTATAAACTCCAGTGTAGACAGGAAGCAATTTTCACAGAATAACTGAAACGATGCAAATGACATTCGAGTCCCACTCAGTGAACAGGGTAAGAACTACTGTTCTTGCCGCAAACCTAATTATGCTCACGCCCACCAGATGCCAGCAAACGCAGGGCTGTCAAAACAAAGTTAACAGAAACAAACGCACCAAAGCAATCAGCCCTGGCCAGCCTATCAACCCCAAACCAGCAAATAATACTCTGCTATGGGGAGCCCTCATTTCCAAAGTGGGGATCCCTGGTATCCAATGCTCCTCCATCACCTTCACCTAGCAATGTCCCCACTTCCTGGGCTTCCTTTCTGTCCCACCAACCATCTCTTTCTACACTAAGTAGTGAGACAATAATCAGGAAAGGATGATGCGCCATCCACCTGTTGGAGAAGGATAAAACCAAGATGGGCTCCTGATGCCGCTTTCCCTCACCACCCTTCACGTAAGCTCCGCCTCTTAAATGGGAGAGGAGTCTTTCAGAAACATGGAAGACAGTGCAATGAAAAGATAAAAATGTAAAAATATCAACTTTATTTCTCAACATAAGCTCCCTCAAGTTGAAGGCACTTTCGTAATAGTACCAGTCATGTGCTCCGCCTCTAAAGAACAGAGGGTGGGAGACGTTGAGCCCTGTCAATGCAGTCTCCTTCACATGAGTAAGTGCAGAAAAACAGGTATCCTGTTAAGATAGTTCTTAAGGTTAGAAAACAAACAGAACTTAAGATGAGAGAACACAACGAGGGAGCCAAAATTAAAACTGTAAGGTGACTGATTCCTCACCAAAACTCTCCCAGAGTTGCCTTTGCTTGATGAGAGTGATTGACAGCAGCATTTTCATGGTGGACAAAGACTCTCTGGTGAAGATTTGGTGTGTGGTTGTTGGCCAAAGCTTTGGCTTTCTCAAATAGTTCCCATAATAAACTGATGATATCATTCTTTGGCCTTCAAAAAATAACTCATTGCTATCAAATCAATTCTGACTCATAGTGACCCCACAGACAGGGTCGAATTGCCCCTGTGGGTTTCTGAGACTAACTCTTTACAAGAACAGAGCAAAATGCCTTGAGAGTTCCAGAAAGCCGTTATCCCAGCCTTTGCTTTTGCTTTGGCTGGACCACTTCTATATATTGGCAGCCAGGCTTTGACTGTGCATTTATCTTCAGGATTACACTGGGAAAGCCTAGCTTCATCTCCTGTTACCATTCTCCCAAGAAGTGCTTCCCGATGCTGCTCTCACCTGTTCAAAATGTCCATGGGAGGCTCTGCTCTTGCCTGCAGCTGGTCCAAGTGCAATTCTTTGAAAACACATCCAGGGGAAAGTTTGCTCCACTTTAACTTTTCATTAGAATTGTGTAAACGGAACCAACTGAGATTATACAATTGAGATGTCTTTAGTGTTGGTTATTGTTTCAGTCACTCGTGATTGGTCTTCTTGAATTAGATCATGAATAAAATTGTTTTCTCACAACGTGAGAGGTGGCTGATCTACTGCTATGAGCTTCATCTTCAGCATCATCTCGACTCCTCTTTTTTAATTTAAATCATTGTACTGGGGGCTCATACAACTAGTATCACAATCCATACATACATACATACATACATACATACATCCACTGTGTCGCTTGACATTTGTACATATGTTGTCATCATTTTCAAATCTAATAGATTTCTGTTTGTTGATCTTGTATCCTGGCACTCTGCCATATTCCTCTATTGCTTCCAGTACTCCTCTTGTGGAGCTTTTGGGATTTTCCATATATAAAATTACATCATCTGTGAATAAGGATAGTTTCACCTCTTCATTCCCCAGGTGTAACTTTGATGTCTTTTATCTGCCTTATGATTTTAGCTAGGACCTCCAGTACAATGTTAAATAAGAGTAGGGACAAGGGACATCCTTGTCTGGTCCTCTTTTTCAGTGGAATTGTTTTAGTCTTTTCTCCATTGACTACCACATTGGCTGTTGGTTCTTCATATATAGCTGCATTGTATTGAGGAATTCTCCTTCCATTCCTATCTTCTTGAGTGTCTTAAACAGGAATTGGTGTTAGATGTTGTCAAATGCTTTCTCCGCATCTATCAATATTATCATATGGTTCTTATACTTGTCCATGTCAATGTGGTGAATAAGACTAATGGTCTTTCATATGTTGAACTATCCCTGCATCCCTAGTATGAATCTCATTTGGTCATTATGAATCATTTGTTTTATATACTTTGGTATTCCATTGGCCAGTATTTTGTTAAGGAGTTTTGCATAGATGTTCATTAGAGGTATCAGTCTGTAGTTATCAATTCTTGTGGGATCCTTGCCAGGTTTCAGTATCAGAGTTATACTAGCTTCATAGAAGGAGTTCAGAAGATTGCCATCTTTTTCTATGTTCTGGAGGAGTTTGTGTAGGATTGGTGTCAGCTCTTCCCTGAATGCTTGGTAGAATTCTCCTGTGAGGCCATTTGACCCGGGGGATTTTTGTTGTTAATAATCTCTTGGTAACCTTGTCTATTTCTACTATTGCTATGGGATAGAATTCTTGACATCCTTCTGGTATAGTGTAGGGAAGGATTGTTTTTCCAAGAATTTGCCCATGTCTTCCAAGTTGTTGAATTTTTGGAGTACAGGCCTTTGTAGTACTGTGTAATTATCCTTTTGGTTTCATTAGGGTCCATTGTAATGTCCCTGTTTGATCTTTCATCCTTGCTATTGAAATTTGTTCCTTCCTTTCTTTGGTTAGGTTTGCCAGCGGCCTGTCAATTCTGTTAATCCTTTCAAAGAACCAACTTTTAGCTGCATTAATTTTGTTCCATAGTTTTTTTAATTTTCCCCCTCATGAATCAGAATCCTGATTTTTATTAGTTCTTTTCTTTTGCTATTAGTAGGGTTGTCCTGTTGACTGCTCTAATTGCTGTAAGTTTTGTGTCAGAATATCAATCATAAATCTCTCTTCTTTTTTCATGTTTTGCATGTATTGCTATCAAACTTCCTCTGATAACTGCCTTTGCTGTGTCCCGTAAGTTTGGGTATGTCATATTCTCATTCTCGTTGGTTTCTAGAAACTTTCTAACTTCATCTCTGCTCTGGGCCAGTACTCACTCCTTTTGCAATAGAAAATTATTCATTTTGTTTTCTTAATCATCATTTTGTTGATTTCCAGCCTTATGGCATAATGGTCTGAGAGAAGTCTGTATGATATCTATATGATTGAATTTACACACATTTGACTTGTATCCCAGCATGTGGTCTATCTTCGTTTATGTCCCATATGGGCTTGAAAAGAAATTGAAATATTTTACATTTGGATAGAGAGCTCTGAAAATACTTATCACGTCAAGTCATCTAATTGTAATGTTTAGATCTATAGCTTACTTGTTAAGCTTCTTTCCCTGTGATTTACCTTTCTTGGACACTGGTGCATTAAAGTCACCTACTATAATTTTTGAGCCTGTGATTTCTTTTTTCATCTTTTGGAGTGTTTCATTGACAAAATTCTTGGGTTTCTCACTAGGCAAGTATATATTTATTATGCTCACTGGTTCTTCGTCTACTGTTGCCTTGAGCATTATATAGTGCTGCTCCTTATCTCTTACTGTGGCTTTCACTTCGAGATCAATTTTGTCTGAGATTAGGATTGCAACCCCTGCTTTTTTTGAATTGCCATTTGCTTGGTATATTTTTCTCCAGCCTTTGATTCTCACCCTATTTTTTGTCTGTAATGTTGAGTTGTGTCTCCTTTAGGCAGCAGATCGATGGATTGTGTTTTCTAAGCCAGTCTGCTACCCCCTACCTTTTAATGCCTGCATTCAGTCCATTGATATTCAGGTTTATTACATCCATCTGTGGACTCTGTGATGTTATCTTATACCTTTTGTATTGGGCATTTTCCTACCTCCCTTTCTTATCAGTGTGGTGTGCGCACGTGTGAGTGTGTGTGTGTGTGTGTGTGTGTGTGTGTGTGTGTGTGTGTTTAATTCTTGCCTTCTTTCCACCATTAAACCATTGCTATCTTGGGGGCTGTTTTCACTTTGTTGCCCTCTGGGTGGAATTTTTCAATGTGGCAGTCTCTTATTTGTGCTCAGTGAGTGTTGTTCTTCTACCTAAACTGGGTTGGCAAAGATCTTTAGTAGGGCTGGGCTTCTTTTAACATATTCTTTGAGTTTTTCCATGTCTGGAAAGACACTTACTTCTCCATCTATCTTGATAGATAATTTTGCTGGATAAAGTATTCTTTGGTTTGTGTTATTTTTCTTCAACATTGGGAATATGTAACTCCACTCTCTCTGCTTCTTTATAGTGTCTGCTGATAAGTCTGAGCATATTCTTATTTGTGTGCCTTTATAGATGACTGCTTGTCTGTCCCTAGCTGCTCTTATGAGTTTCTCATTTTCCTCAAAGTTCATTAGTTTAACTATTATATGCCTTGGTGAGTTCTTGGGATTCAGTCTAGTTGGTGTTCTTTTGGCTACGCCCCCCCACCCCCCAGCCAGGCTCCGCAGTGGAAAGCCAAAAACCCACAACTCTTCAAAACCTAGGGGATCTGTGTCTATTTATCTTTATGATGCTCCTCCTGTGGCCTGTAAGAGTGGGGTTTCCCTCTCAGTGGCTCTCCTGTGCTGATTTCTGCAGAGTACCTCTGGTGTGTGTTACTCAGTCGTCATCTTGCCGAACTCTCATCTCAACGTTTCTTAAAATGAAGTTTCCATTTGTAAATTGCTGATTTCTTTGGGCGCATTGTCTCTATAAACTTTCCCTAGCACATCAATGATTCCACCATTCCTCCACCTGTGTTGTACCATATATTTGATGCTTGATTTTACACCAATTTGAACAGAATTCAAGTTGCTCTGATGGGGCCTCTTTTCAAACTGATGTCTTATCCTTCTTACTGCCTCAAACTAGATTCTGTTCAGACTCACTGGTTAGTGTGAGTTCATTTGGGCACACAGAAATATTTTTAAGCCATGCATAGTTTTTATAAGGATTCATTTACATGAGCTTTTTAAGCCCCCTTATATATCCCAAAGAATTCTGCGTCCCTCCCTTTGAGTACTCCCACCCAGTACACGCCATCATTGGCACCCTACCTGGCTGACAACAGTAGCCTCTGCTTCTGTTGCTTCAGCAGTCTGATCACATCTGCTTCCATCCTCGGCTTCACATATTTCGTTTTAAAACTACCCTCCCCAGTCTGTGCTGTGTGGTCTAGTGTTCACTTCAAGCTACATGTGGTTGTGGAGGGCTTGAGGTACACCCAGCAGTAGAAACTGAGTCACCATTGCCCAGACCCTAAGTTCATGAAGGCTGAGAGACAGGATAACCATCCCTCATCTGCTCAGCTGGAGCGTGTGTTCCCAGTGACAGCTCTCTTTTTGACCAGTTCTGTAGTGTTGTGCTGTAACTCATTCCCTGAGCTCAACCTAGCATTTGCTCCTCTCAACTGCCCAGATAGCTTACAAGCACACAATCCCTTAGACACATATAAATCCCTTATTGCTTCTACCAGCTAGATGAGTTTGTTACCTCGGGCCAATGCCTTGCTGCAAACACTGTAATATCTAAAGGGGAATTGTAAGGATTGCCTGAGTAAACGGTAGAGAACATGTGTACAATCCCTATGAGAGAGAGGCCACTACACATCTGTCAGTTTATCATAGTGTGGTGGCTTGTGTGTTGTTGCGATGCATGAAGCTGTGCCACTGGCATTCAGATATCAGCAGGTTCATCCATAGTAGACAGGTTTCAGTGGCTAGCAGGGGTGGGGGGAAGGGGAGACATAGAAGTCTACTTCTAAAATATTAGGCAACGAAAGCCTTATGGGTAACAGCAGAGCATTGTTCAACTTGCTTACTTTGGACTCATCCTCAGAAGGGATCAATCACGAGCAGAGAACATCATGTTGATCGAGTAGAGGGTTGGTAAAGTTTAAGGGACGCCTCCCTAAGCATACCTTTTCTCCTTTGTGCTAGAAGGTAGATAGGATGATTGGTGCCCCTGCATTCGTCTTGGGCTTATTTGTCTCAAACAATAGATTCAAACATGCTGTGATCCAGTGAGGCCCCTCTGTCCACTGACGAGGGATGTAAATAACTTTGCTACCAGACAGAGTACATTGGAAAGTGGATTAATGCAGGTGTCCTTAGGTTAAAATGTAGCACCTTATAACTTGTCCTCCCTTTTGAGCCATTTTAAATTTGTTCTAGTTTTTATTATTTTCTGTCATCTTTTCAATTGAGGTTTCTATGTTTTCTGTTGTCATTGTTGCTGGGATTCTTTTCTTTTGTATGAAATCCAGGATAGGTAAATCTATTAGACAGTAACTGGATTAATAGCTTCTTAGGGCAGTGGTGGGAGCTAATCATAACTTGTTCACAAAAGGAGAAAATGTTCTAAAATTGATGGTGGTAATGATTGCACAACTTTTTTTAATATGTTTAAATTATTGAATAGCATGATGTGTGAATTGTATGTCAATAAAGCTTTTAAAAATGATTTTTAAACAACATGCTGGCAATTATGAGAAGGAGGCAAGACTGGACATTTTATTCAGCTGTCCATAGGTCCAGTGTGAGCTAGTGCCAACTCCACAGAGGCCAACAATGAAGCCAACACAAACAGACAAGCAAACCAACCTTGCTGTCATCAAGACAATGCTGACTTATGGTGATGCCCGGCGGGTATCTGAGACTGTAACTGTTAATGGGGGTAGAAAACCCAGTCTTCCTCCCACAGAGCTGCTGGTGGTTTCAAACTGCTGCTGATCATGCCGCTCACAGCCCATTGTGTAACCACTACACCAGTGGAGATTAAAGGTATGTGTCAATCCCTTTCCCACCAAAAACAACAACAAAAACTCATTCTCATTGACTAGATGCCAAATCATAGCAACCCTGTAGGACAGGATAGAACTGCCCCTGTGAGTTTCATAACTGTAACTCTTTACAGGAGTAGGATATCACCCATCTTGTGTGGTGCCTAAAGGTGTCAAACTACTGACCTGTGGTTAGCAACCCAACCCACAACCACTTCACCACGAGGGATTCTGTCCATTTTCACACATGCACTGGAAAAATACCTCCAAGAACCAAAATGCTTTCCAGAGGTCTTCTTACCTATTTCTGGTTCCCACCCTTGATCCCCCGACCTCTCTGTCAGTGTGCCGCCTAATCTCTGCTGAATTCCTACCCAGCTTTTGGGGTCCCTGCCCCATCCCAGAAAACGTAATCCTACTCATTTCTCTGTCCCCAGTATTATGCTTCGAGGAACCCCATGTCATTCCACTCCACCGCTAACAGAAGAGGTGTCAGCAGAAAGCTCAGAAGACCAGAGTCCCAGCAGAGTGTTCAGGGAAGGCGTGGGTCCAGTCCACCTTCAGCCTAACCCTCTTGGAACCATTGAAGAGATGCCTTTTCATGGTTTCTTCTTTTCCAGCAAACTCATGTATGCCCACACACACACACACACACACACACACACACACATGCCAGTTATGTTTGATAATACCCATTCGTCTTCAGCAATCGTATCGGGAAGGTGGGCATCATGGAATGTCTGTTTAGTTCAGCAAAGTGTTCTTGTACTGAGGAAATACTTGAGTGGAGACCCAATATCATCTGCTACCTTACTACTAAGCCTATAAATATATGCACATAGATCTATTTCCTCACCTACCTATATAAATATATTAACAAATGTACATGCCTGTATTTAGGCCTCAATGTATGCCCTTTGCCTCCTACTTCTTTCCTTTATTTTCTTTTGCTTTCCTCTTGTCCCACTATCATGCTCAGCCTTCATTTGGGTTTCAGTAATTCCTCTAGGTTCCATTGCCTTTGGTCACTCCCTACCAATCCTCCCATCCCCTCCTTGCCACTGGTTTTTGAATCATTCGTTGTTCTTATGTCCCTGGGTTGGTTAATACCACTTCCCTTCCCCCACCACCCCTGCTCCTGAAACATGCATGGCATTATCACACCAACTCAATCTTGGAACTCTTTTTGTGTTACCTAAGGTAGAAATAAAATTCTATCTTAGGCAAGTCACTGTTCTTATTCTTTTTCTCTTACCACTACCTAGATATAATCCTGATAAAATATATGAAATATTTCACTTTGGAAGTCAAGTCTAGCAGGGACCAGAATTTTAACTAGTATTACATGACTACAGTTTATGATGCTCACAGATACGCCATCAAGTTCAAAAATAATTTGAGAGCCATGAATGTCTCAATTACCAAATAGACCATTTCCCCTCTTCACTGCCTAAATCAGTACGACAAAACAAACACAAATGCACTGCTCTGGAGTTCATTGCAGCTCGTGGTGACTCTGTAGACCAGGGAAGAACTGTTCCTTGGGGTTTACAAGACTGGAAGTCTTTCCGGAGAAGAACGGCTCATCGTTCTCCCATGGAGCGGCTAGTGGACTTGAACAGCTCATCTTGTGGTTGGCAGCCCAACATGTACCTCATATCTCTACCTACCTTTCCTCTGCCATTGAGTCTATTCCTACACATAGTGACCTTATCTATATAGGGTTTCTGAGGCTATAAATCTTATGGAACAGATTGTTCCCAACAGTCAGCACCCACGCAACACTGCCACCAGGGCTCATTCACCTCCCACCGGGGCTCCATATTTCATTACAAGATTCTAGCCTTTTCTCCCAGCAGACTGTGGAACCTCCCGGTTGAAAATCACTTTTACAGATGTGAACCAAACAGCATCTTCTGCCTCTGCCACCAACCCACCAAGCAAGAGCTGTATGTCCTTTCAATCAATCAACAAGATTATCAGGAGCATCAAAACTGTAAAAACAAGAGAAGATGCTTTTAAGGCTAATTTTATGAAGTAGAATCTAGCAGCAATCACTTGCCTCGGTTGAAAGAAAGCTAATGATTAAATCACATCAAGCATTTTGAGGAAACTGCACCATGTGACAGCACAAACTCCCTAGTTCTTTGTAATATAATCCACTCAGGGCCAGAGTAATGAGCAATTTACACGATGCTTTGATTCCCTTTTCATGGCATGGTAAGCACATTAATTCCCTGCTGAGATAAACCAGCATGACTTCTCCATCATGTCCCAGAAATGCCAGAATCTTGATGATTTCAAAGGGGGGGGGCAGAATCGGTATCAGTAGAATTTCATCAGAACTCACTTTTGTCGGGATTTATAATTCTTCTTTAATCTTTCTGCTATTATTTTTCTACCCCGTTTCACTCCCACCAGGATTAATTTCCAGACCACACTCCAAAGGAACTTTTTGGTACTCTGATGTCTTCAGAAAAAGAAGATAGCATTTAAGAGGGACATGAGAAACTGTGCTTTTAAGTCTGTCTTCCACCAGCTACAATACAAACTAGACCTCATTCTTCTTAATTAAAAGGGCAATTCTCAAAGTGGATTTCATGGAACACTAATTGTGAGAGGTTCTCTCTTTGTCGAAGCCCATCTCCCAGAAAAGGAGGTGAGCCCATGATCAAGCACATTAGAAAATACTCTACACTCCACGTGGTGGGTACATAATCGGTTGTGAATTTGAGAGGATTATGAGTGAAGGGGTGGAGCCAGCACCTTGTCAGAGGCCTGGCACACGTTTAGAAAATCTCTGTTGATGAGCAGAAAACAAACACGTTTCAGGATTCTTTGGGCTGGACAAAGGCTCTGACAAGGGACCTCCATAAACTTGGCCATGCTGGTTGTTGACCAATGAATGACTCTCACAATGGCCAGCTTCCCAGGAACCTTCCACCTTCCCAGGAACCTTTTCAGATCCATGTAGAGTAGCCTGCCCTACAGACAGACAGACCAGCACACCCAAAGGCTTCGGGCCTCAGCAGCACCGTGCACCAGCATCCACACAACTAGCCAGTCTGAGATCCCGCCCAGTGACTACCCCGCCTCTCCCCTTTCCCGCCACCCTCCAAGGCCACACAAACAGTGCTAGTGCCTTGGAGTTCCAGAGCCTGGAGGCCCTGGGGGTGAGGAGAGTCTACAGTGAACAGGGGCACAATCCCAAGAAGTCCTCCATGTCTCTTGTCTCCACAAGAGCTCCTGTGGTTTCTTGTACACACAGCAGGACATGGGCTCCAGACTCAGACATGCCTCAGCTCAAATCCTGATCCCATTTCTCAACTGCTTGGAGACGCTGAAATTTTAAACTGATGAAGGCTTAACTTTCTAATGCTAACATAAGGGCAGACTGACCAACAGAAACATACTGCAAGCCCCAATGAAAGCTCCGGATGTAATTCCAAATGTTCTAGTAACCACATTAAAAAGGTAATGAGAAACACATGCAATTCATTTTAATAACAACCTCTTTTTGGCATGTTATATCCAAATGATATACCAGGATGTGCCAGAAGAAGGCATACATCTGTCTTGGTTGAGTCTCACTCCTTCGAAGCAAGAAGATGGCATCTCACATACTTAGGACATGTTATCAGAAGTGACCAGCCTTTGGAGATGGACATCACGCGTGGTAAAGTGGAGGAGGGTCATCGCATAAAAGGAAGACCCTCGATGACATGAATTGACACTGTGACTGCAACAATGGGCTCGAACACAGCCCATCGTAAGGATAGCATGGGACCAGGCAGTGTTCCGCTCTGTGGTACACAGGATCGCTATGAGATGGAGCTAACTGGGGTAGAAGGCATCTCACATTAACCACAATCAAAATATTTAATCACAACTTTATTCACTACATGGGGAAGGGTGGGTTTAATACTCCCATAAGGAGTCACTGTCTCATAAGCAAATGTGGTGAAGAGAGCTGATGGTGTCCAGCTATCAAAAGATATAGCATCTGGGGTCTTAAAAGGCTTGAAAATAAACAAGCGGCCATCTAACTCAGAAGCAACAACGCCCATATGGAAGAAGCACATCAGCCTGTGTGATCATGAGGTGTCAAAGGGATGAGGTAGCAGGCATCAAAGAACAAAAAATCAAATCATTGTAAATGAGGGGGAGTTCAGAGTGGGGATCCAAAGTCCATCTGTAGGCTACTGGACATCCCCTTATAGAAGGGTCACAGGGAGGAGATGAGCCAGTCAGGGTGCAGTGTAGCAATAATGAAACACATAACTTTCCTCTAGTTCCTAAATGCTTCCACGCCCCCACTATCATGCTCCCAATTCTACCTTACAGATCTGGCTAGACCAGTGGATATACACTGCTACAGATAGGAACTAGAGACACAGGGAATCCAGGATGGATGATCCCTTCAGGACCAGTGGTGAGAGTGGGGATACCAGGAGGGTGGGGTAAACAGGTAGAACTGATTATAAGGATCTACATATAACCTCCTCCCTGGGGGGGGGTAGACAACAGAAAAGTGGGTAAAGGGCGACGTCGGACAGTGTCAGGGTATGACAAAATAATAATTTATACATGATTAAGGGTTCTTGAGGGAGGGGGGAGCACAGCAGTGGGGGAGGAGATGAGGAGCTGATGCCAGGGGCTTACCTGGAGAGCAAATGTTGTGAGAATGATGAGTGTAATGAATGTACAATTGTGCTTTACACAATGGATGGATGTTTGGATAGTGGTAAGAGTTGTATGACCCCCAATGAAATGATTTTTTAAAAAAGAGTCACTGTCTCAGCAACCCATGGGGATGGTCCTTACAGTGTCCTAGAGGGTCACTATAAGTCGGCATGAACTCGATGGCAGTGAGTTTGGTTTGACTTGGGTCATTAAGGAAGCCTTCAAAATCTTTTAGGCATTTAACGCTCACAGCTCGTCTCAGTTGAGGGCACTCTCTATTGCCCGCGTTCATTGTGGCAATCCAATGCCAAAGGCTCAGTAAGCCACAGATGACCGGTGGGCCCCAGATTAGGAAAGAGAGGCAGATGCTGCTAGCACCCCGCCCACATCAGGAAGAGTTGTGGTCGCCTGGAGTCAACTGGGACCCCAGGTGGCCTTGTGTGTGGAGCTGGACACCGCAGGGTTTCAAAGGTGGATTTTTGCAGAGTTACATCACCAGACGTTTTTCCCAAGGCCCCTCTGGAAAGACTGCCACCCTCACCTCTCTCTGTGAGCCCGTGAACTGTCTAGCTGCACACCCGTGGAGTCCAGACTGGTCACCAGCAGCTTCTTCCTACCTTTCCCTGCCCTGCACACAGCAGGGCAGAAACACTAAGACATCAACAGCCCAACAAGTGGCCCTCTGTGTTAGTCTGGGTAGACTAGAGAAACAAATTCATAAACACACACATGTATATAAGGGAGAGGTTTATATACAAGAGAAATTGAACATTGAGAAAACATCCCAGCCCAGTCCAGATCAAGTTCATAAGTCCGCTACCAGCCCTTATATCCAATAGCAATCTACAAAGTCCTCTTCAGACTCACAAAACACATGCAATGAAGCCAAATACAGGACCATCACAAGCCAGTGGGTAGAAAGTCTTTGGGTCCAGTGGCATTGTTAGCATCTCAGCATTGGCAGGGTCTCTCTGTGGCTTCTCCAGCTTCCAAGGTCTGGTTGTGTCCATGTGGCTTGTCTTCTGCAATGTCTCCCAGGGAGTAGCAGAGAGAGAGAGAGAGGTTTCTTCTACCTCCGAGGAGGAAGTATCAGATTTCCCAGAATTCTCAGGAGAAGGCCATGCCCACACAGAAGTCTCATTGGCTATCTCCAGATTGACAGCCTAGCCTCCACCCCTACATCTTAATCCTTAAATTGACACCAGATTAGGTGAATACCACACCCTCAACCAATCATGAACCAGAGTTAGTAAGTAGCCCACTTTCTTGCCTGTTGGAGAAACAGGACTATTGAATTTTAACTCATCCAAATTCAATTTAACAAATCAGAAGCAATTTAACAGTGCCGTGTGCTGTTGTCACGTGTCATTGAGGAAGTTCTGGCCCCAGGTGAAACAGGAGGAAGCGCTGTCCAGCCCTCCCCTAGCATCACAGTCATTCCTGTTTACACCCATCGTGGCAGCCAGTATGTCAGTCCACCTCCCTGAAGGCCTTTCCTCTTTCACTGACCTCTGTTTGACCAAATATGTTGTCCTTCCCCAGAGACTGATTCCTCCTGATTCCATGTCCAAACACACGAGAAGTCTTGCCATCCTCACTTCTAAGGAGCATTCTGATTGTCACTTCTTCCAAGAGAGATCTGTTCCTTCTCCTGGAGGTCCCTGGTGCTCTCAGTGTTCTTCCCCACCACCATAAGTCAAAGGCGTAAGTCTGTCTCTGGCTTTCCTAATTCACTGTCCAGCTTTTGAGAGCAAATGACGAGATCATTGAAAATACCATGGTTTGAGTCAGGAACACCTTAGTCCTCAAAGTAACATATTGCTTTGGACACATTAAAGGAATCTTATGTTTTGCAGCAGATTTGTCCAATGCAAGATATTATTTGAATTCTTGACTGCTACTTTCATGAATGCAGATTATGGATCTGTGTTGCTCCAGGTAGACTAGAGAAACCATTTCAGACACACTCATGTGTGTATACAAAAGAGCTTTATATACAAGAGCAGTTGGATATTGAGAAAACATCCCAACCCAGTCCAGATCAAGTCCAAAAGTCCAGTGTTAGCCCATGTGTCCAATATCAACCTATAAAGTGCTCTTCAGACTCAGGAAACACATGCAATGATGCTGAATGCAGGAAGATCACAGGCCAGTTAGTGGGAAGTCTTGTGATCCAGTGGCATTGTAAGCACATGGTTTCTCTGGCTCCAGAGGTCTGGCTCCATCAGCCTCTCTTCATGTGTCTTCTCCACAGGGATGTCTCCCAGGAAGTGAGCCAAGAGAGAGAATGTCTCCTGCCTCCAAGGAGGAAACAGGAATTCCCAGAATCCTCAGGAGAAGGCCAAACCCACACAGAGATCTCATTGGCTATGATCTGATTGACAAGCTAGACGCAACTCCACTCCTTCACTCTAAATCCTCAAATTGACACCAGATTATGTACCTACCACAGGATCCAAGTAAAATAAAATCTATGATAACTTCTATCTTTTCTCTGTTTTTCCTGATGTGGCATGTTGGTCCAGTTGTAAGGATTTGAATTTTGAAATTTTATTCAGGTATAATTCATACTAAAGCCTATAATTGTTTTCACCAGTTGTATTGGCATATAAATCTCTCAGACAATTTAAAATTTCAGTCACTTCAAGAAGAGTTGTACAATCATCACCATAATCAGTTTTAGGACACTTCCATAGCTCTTGTACTCATCATTATTAGCTCCCCATTGCCCCACAACCTCCCCTGTCATGCCCCCAAGCAACCGTTCATCCAGTTACTGTCTTGATAGATTCACCTATGCTGGATTTCATATTGGGAAAAACATTTTTAAAGAAGCTAAAACTAACAACAATAACAAAATAAATCAGATAAAAAACCTCAAACTAAAAAAAGAAGAAAATGTTAAGAACCAGAACAAATTTAAAGTGAACCAAAGAGGGAATCAAATTTCATTCCAACTGCACCTACTCCCATGATTGTGAGGCTATTTGCACCCCTGGTCTGTGGTCAGAAAGGATATCCATATGTATTTCCCCTTACTTTTTTTTCTTACTGAAACTTTAAAATGGGTCAAAGGGGAGATCAAATGATAAAACATTCCAACCTAATGATGCCTGCCACAGTTGGCCCCACAATGTTCTGTCTGACCACAAGACTATCAGAGGAAGGGATTCCGTGGAGGATTGATCTAGGTGAGGACCCTGCAGATGGAGATTCAAGCCAGGTGTTCACAATTTAAACTCTGCTACCATTCCCTCTTCAGGTTTGGATTTCACCCTGTTGATCTTCCTCAGCAGTGCTTCAAGTCCTCTTTGCTTTCAGCAAGCAGGATTGTGTCATCTGGATATTGCAAGTTGTTAATGAGCCTTCCTCCATCCAATCCTGATGCCGTGTTCTCCTTACAGGCCAAATTCTCAAATGCTTTGCTCCTGGCTATCATATCAAGAT
Source organism: Tenrec ecaudatus (assembly GCF_050624435.1). NCBI lineage: Eukaryota > Metazoa > Chordata > Mammalia > Afrosoricida > Tenrecidae > Tenrec > Tenrec ecaudatus. The sequence continues at coordinate 36,624,844 of NC_134541.1, read as the reverse complement.
GCACAGAAGTAGAACATTTCCATCATCCCAGAAAGTTCCATAAGACAATGCGGCCTTTACACACAATGGACTACCATGCATCTTTGAAGAGTAATGCTGAAACTGTGAAATTGATTTAGACAAGTGAGTTAGTCAATCACAAAAGGACAGACATTGTATGAGACCATTGTTATAAGAGAAAGGGGGAACAGATTACAAGGATCTACATATAACCTCCTCCCTGGGAGACACACAGCGGAGAAGTGGGTAAAGGGAGACATCAGACAGTGTAAGATATGACAAAATAATAATAATTTATAAATTATCAAGGGTTCATGGGGGAGGGGGGAGTAGGGAGGGAGGGAAAAAATGAGGAGCAAATACCAGGGGCTCAAGTAGAAAGCAAATGTTTTGAGAATGATGAGGGAAACAAATGTACAAAAGTATTTGACACAATGGATGTATGTGTGGATTGTGATAAGAGTTGTACAAGCCCCCAATAAAATGATTTAATTTTTTAAAAAAGAAAGAAACACTCAATAAAAAGGGGTTCTTGTTTAGTTTGGTCTGGTTTTTAACCAAGAATGGGGCGGAAGCGGAGAGAGTGGACAGATGTTAGCTGAGGTGAAAAAGAATATCCCACAGGAGGTGAGGGGGAGCAAACTGAGGGGTGCATGTTATTGGGAAGTTTGTTGAGTTGTTTAATGGTTGGACACAAAAAAACGATGATCTGAAATGGAAACACCCATCTACTTCACAATTAAAAAAAAATTTAAGCCAATGCTCCTTTATATCACCTCTGAGAAGTCCCTACCAGGAATCAGTTCATTTGTTTACCATGGAAATGCAGTCTTCTTAAATAGCTTTTCTTTTTGGAGCTATAACTCGCGTACCATCAAAGTCGCCCGTTTAAAGTTTGCCCATATCACCATTTCTACGGTGTGTGCCACCATCACGCCTATTTCACGCCAGAACCCTTTCAGCACTCCAGAAGGAACCCATGCCCAGCCAGTCTCCCACTTCCTCCAAAGGCCCCGGGCTTCAGCAGCCATTAGTCCGTCTTCTTATTAACACTTTATTGGCATAGACTTCACACGTCATACAGGCTAGTCATGTGATCAGAGTAAGAGGATGTGTGCAGTCATCACTAATCAACTTCAGAGCATTTTCTTCTCATGCTCAGTGTTGTTAGCTCCCTGTTGCCCCATCCTCACCTGCCCTGCCCCGATGCACTTCCTGTCTCTATGGCTTGGTCTGTCTGTGATTCCGCTTTCTGTCTCCATACATGTGCCCCTTGAGGATGTCGCATAAAAATGACATGCAGCATGTAGATTTGACACCACTGTCAAAAATTCAAAAACTCAGTTCAACGCATATGTGAGGGTCTAATTCTGTTAGAACGCTGTTCTGTTTCTGAGACGCGATGGTGGGGAAGTGGTTCTGTGTTGGGCTGCTAACAGCAAGGTCAACAGTTCAAAACCACCAGCCACTCCAAGGGAGCAAGATCAGCTGTTCTGCTTCTGTAAAGAATTACAGTCTCAGAAACCCACAGGGGAAGTTCTACCCTGTCCTGTAGAGTCACTATGAGTCAGAATGTATCTGATGCCAGTGAGTTTCTGTTCTGTTCCATTGATCTATATATCTATCTGTATGCTAGTTCCATGCTCTCTTAACTATTATAGTGTTGTAGTAAATTATGAAGTCCAGATGTGTGGGGCTATTTTGCAACCCTACCCCCATGTGAATGGGGATTTAGATAGCAATTATATTGAATCTCAGGTAGATTTGGGGAGTGTTGTCACCTTAATAATGGTAAGTCTTTTGAACCAAGGACCTGAGCTATCTTCCCATTTATCTAGCTCTTCTTCATTTCGACAATGTTTTGTCATTTTCCCCCAATTAGCCAGTGGAAATCCTGTGCATCTCCACTGTCTGAACGGAAACCAATTGTGGAGGTGGTGCGGGAGCAGGCAGGGTTTCCTGCCACTGTCCGTCGGGTGTCCCAGGGAGACGGGAGCCAACAACACTACATGCCAGAAGCCAATCTAAGCACTGGACAAGTGTGAACTCATTTAATCTGCATGACCACTCCATGGGCTGGGTGTCGCCTTCACAGCCATCTTGAAACGGACAGAAATGAAGCACGGAGACGTGAAAGCGCTTGCTCGAGTCCAGGAGCACACACAGCCAGTACACAGGAGAGCCAGAATTCAAACTCAGGCACTCATCCAGCAAAAAATGGAAGAGGATTAAGACAATCCGCTCACTCCTCTGTGGTTTGGTTAAGAGGTGACTGTGGAGGGGGTTGCTTTAAACAGTAGATGGGAGTGTGCTAGGAAATGCCAGGCCAATGGTTCACTGTGGATTTAGTTCAAGAGACCCCTAGGTGACCCATAAGTGAACTCGGTCACAATGGTAACTTCAGGCCCCATCCCCATTCTAAAAGGTCCCCCTCCCTTCTCCGTGCCCCTCCACTTCCAGCCCTGTTCCTGCCTTCCCTGGACCATTGCCGCTGGCTTCCCGTGTCCCTCAGAAATTCCCTTTGCACTGTAACACGGTAAATCATCCTACTGAATGATTTCTACACACCACATGCTGGCGAGAATGAGCCCAGGTGGGGCTGTGGGTTATGCATTGGGCTGCTAACCACAAGGCCAGCAGATCAAAGCCACCAGATGCTCTACGGAAGAAAGATGAGGCTTTCTACTCCCATAAGGAGTTACCATCTTGGAAACCCACGGGGGGCAGTTCTACCCTGTCCTCAAGGGTCACTAGGAGTTGAAATCGACTGGATGGCAGTGAGTTTGGTTTTGCTTTGGAAGTGCTCCGCATATTTTCTTAAATGTCCTCAGTTCATAGACGATGACTTAGAGCTGTTCAGTGTTTTTTTCAAAACTGGAATTGCTGGCTGGGAATTCCAACACTAAAATGTCTCACCCAGCGAAAGCCCTCTGCCTCACTCATGTCTCACTCCTGCCCTCTGCTGGGCCCACGGCAGCACAGCTTTGCTTTGTTACAGGTGGAGCTGCTGACAAACAAGGTCAGCAGTCAGGAACTACCTTTCCCCCCCCACCCCACCCCCCACCCCCACCCCCGCTCCCCAGGAGAAAGATAAGGCTTCCGTTCCTGTAAACAGCCTTGGAAACCCACCAGGGAAGTTCTACCCTGTCCTATAGGGTCACTCACTGTAAGCAGGCACTGATTCTATGGCAGAGAGGGGCCTAGGGGTCTGGAGTAGCTGCTATGCAGAGCATCTCCATCAGATAAGGGCGGGGAGGCAGTAAGAGTATTTCTCCCTTCACAAAGCCATCGCAGAGCCCCCTCAAGTCGCACTGGTCCTGTGTGTTTCTGTGTGTGTATTTATACGTCCATATACTCATATGAGGAACCTTCAAAAGTTCATGGGAAAACTCCCTTCTCTTTTAAGTCCACGAGTTTTTCGAAGCCCCCTCTTAAAAGGATACAAAGTCATAAAAACCTTTATTTTATAAGGATATTTGTGTCCTTATAAGGATACAAAGGCATTGCTACAACATCATAGAAACCTATATTTTAAAAAATCTAAATATGAAGCTATTATTTCTTGACCTGTTCTCCATCAATACGCTTCTGAAGGCAAGGTTACCATCCCTTCCTGATAGAAACCCTGGTGCTGCAGTGGGTTGTGTGGGCCACTAACCACAAGATCAGGAATTTGAAACCATGAGTGGCTCTGCGGAGGTAAGATGAGGCTCTCCCCACTATCCTGACTCCAATGCGACCTTACAAATCTGACTAGACCAGAGCATGTACACGGGTACAGATAAGAGCTGGAAACACAGGGAGCCCAGGACAGGTAAACCCTCAGGACCAATATTGAGAGTAGCAATACCAGGAGGGTAAGGGGAAGGTGGGGGGAGAAGAGGGGAAACAATCACAATGATCTACATATAAACCCCTCCCACGGGGATGGACAACAGAAAAGTGGGTGAAGGGAGACATCGGTCAATTTATAACTTCTCAAAGGTTCATGAGAGAGGAAGGGGAGGGGAGGGAGGGGGGATGAGGAGCTGATGCCAAGGGCTCAAGTAGAAAGAAAATGTTTTGAGAATGATGATGGCAACAAATGTACAAATGTGCTTGACACAATGGATGGGTATATGGATTTTGATAAGAGCTGTACGAGCCCCCAATACAATGATTTAAAAAATAAAAGAAGATAAGCCCTTCTACTAGCACCTCGGAACCCACAGGGATGCTGTACTCTGTCTCACGGGGTTTCTGTGGGTCAGAATCGGCTCGATGGGAGTGTTTGGGTTTGATATCTGCACTCTTTGATTTGCACCTCATCCAACCAAACTTTTAGCATCCTCAAGGGAGTCCCTGTCCATTTGTTTGGGTCTAGAGAACAAAAAGATGTCTGACAGGACAAGATCAGGGCTGCAGGGTGGCTGGGGTAAGGGTTCCCATTGAAGCTCTTGTATAACAGCTTTTATCAGCCTCTAAGAATGGGCAAGTGTTGTCATGATGGGCGGGAGGGTGGAATTCCTTGGTACAACTTTCCTAACCTTTTCCCCCATCGATGCGGTTTTCGATTTTCTTAAAAGTTCTTGACAATAGCCCCATGAGCATACTGTTTACTTAAGAATATTGTTCACGGAGGCCCCTTTGGAATCCCAAAGCACAATGGCCATGCCCTTGTGAGCTGAGCTCTCTGTGTGAATTGAACTGGCCCCGCAGAGCCCTCAGAAGCCACTGTTTGGATGGGGCTTTTCTTGAAGGCTGTGTTAGGTAGACTAGAGAAACAAGTCCAGGGAGGCTCATATGTGTATCAGAAAGAGTTTTATATACAAGAGGAATTAGATATTGAGAAAACATCCCAGCCCAGTCCAGACAAGCCCGTAAGTCTAGTATTAGCCCATATGTCTGATACCAATCCATAAAGTCCTCTTCAGACTCACAAAATACATGTAATGACGCCAAATGCAGGAAGATCACAGGCCAGAGGGTGGGAAGTCTTGTGGATCCAGTGGCAGTGTAAGCACCTCAGCATGGCAGGGGTCTCCATGTGGCTTCTCAGGCTCCATCAGCTTCTCTCCATGTGTCTTCTCCACAGGGAGTGAGCAAAGAAAGAGAGTGTGTCTCCAGCCTCCTAGAAGGAAAATACAGGAGTTCCCAGAATCCTCCGGAGAAGCCTATTCCCACACAGAGACCTCATTAGCTAAATCCTGATTGACAGGCTAGACTTCACCCCTACACTCTTAATGCTCAAATTGACACCAGATTATGTAAGTACCACAAAGGCACCCCTAAAATAACTAAGGCATGTGTACGAAAGCATTTCCAAAAGTTCATGGGGGGAAAAACCAAAATCATTTTCTTTCATTCTATTTTGCCATCAACTATTTGAAGGCCTCTGGTATGTACTGCTGAGAGAACTTGTCTACGTCATCCACTGCTTGCAGAGACATGGCTAAACACGTTTTTTTTGTTGTTGTTGGGGGTGCAGGGAAATAAACCCATGCATGTAAGAACGGAAACACTAATAGCACTCCATTTTTACCTACCTCTATGTGTGTGTGTGTGTGTGTGTGTGTGTGTGTGTGTGTGTGCATCACTCTGCTGTACGTAGGATTGCTTGAAGTCGGAGTGACTTGATGGCACCTAAAAGTAACGTTTATTTCTATAAAGCACATTAATGGATGTGGTTGTTATATATACAATTTCGTGTCAACTTTAAGTGTAGGGATGGAGTCTAGCCTGTCAATCAGGTCACAGACTGATGGTGCTCCCTTGTGGGCATGACCTCCTCATGAGGGTCCTGGGAACCTTCCCCTCTCTTTCTGTGGACACCACGTGGAGAACTGTGAGCCCTGGAGATGCATCCACCGCCATTGGATCCACAAGGCTTTGTACCCACCAGCCTGTGATCTTCCTGCATCATTGCATGTGGTTTAGTGAGTCTGTGGACTAGAATTGGTCTTATGGACTAGTATCAGACTTATGCACTTGAGTTGGACTGGGCTAGGATGTTTTTCTTATATACAATTATTTCTTGATATAAAAGTTATTTCTTATATACATGAGTGTCATTGAATTTGTTTCTCTCGTCAACCCAGCCTAACACAGTGGAATAGTTGGTGAGATTTTTTAATATCTAGTAGCTGTATGATATCAATGCTATTTAAAGGTAAAAGGTGATCAGACCTACAACGTCCATCTGATTCAGAAGGAGGGTGAATGAGACAGTGTGCACATGGGCATGTGATTGTGTGAACAAGAACAAAACTGGGACACAGAGAGAGGCACAGGGAAATGTGATGACATGCTCACATTGGAGGAATCAGGGTGAGCATGTGGGAAATTACACTACTTGTATGCACCTTCTGAAAGCATTTCCAATGAAAAGCACAAATCGCCCCAAAGCCCACAGGAGATGCGGCTTCACCATGCACAGGATCCCTCCCTGCTCGCCTCTTCGAGACAGCAGTCCGGCAGGGAGGGAGTAGAGGGTGCCTTGACATTGCCCAGGGGAAGATGCTAGCTCTCGAACAATGGCTGGTGAGGCTAAGATGGTTATCAGAGCTTTGCTCTTCCCACAAGACTCATGAGCACCCTTCCAATGTGCACACACTTCCCAACCATGGTGAGGATGAAAGGTCACTAGACCAGGGATAAAGGGGGGTGTCTCCACCAAATTCCTACTCCCAACAAAAATTAGCTGTCCATGCCACAATAAAGGAGTTGGAAAGAAATCAGGCACACTAATTAGACACCTGTGGGAAAAGACAGACCTGAGCATACTCAACCCCGAGTGCCCTCGGCCCACCTGGGCACACAGACTAGGCACCAGCGATGACATCACACAGGTGTGTCTAAACGCAGCCAGTAAGAGCAGCCAATACCTTCAACCATGCCTCCCACCAGGTGGGGAAGGCGGGAATAAAAGCAGGCCCAGCGGTTGTCTCTCTTTCAGGTGGGAATCTCCCCCAGTGCGTCGTGTATAAGCACCTGCAGGCCCTCTCGGCCACAGGTTCTGGGCCTCTGGGGGGTTGCTGCTCTTGTTCTCCACGCGTGGTTTCGCGCTCCTGCTCCGGGATCTTTACGTGGTTTTTGTGCTCTCCTGGAGTGGCCATCTTCAGTCCTGAGCTCCCACACGATCCCCGGGCAGAATAGCACGTACTTTTGAGACTGTAATACCGGAAGCTTTCCCTTCCCTCATAGAAGTTACTTGGATTTAGGAAAGTGCTTCTGACGCGTGAGTTCTTTCAGTGTCGTGAAGCAGGAACCGGGTAAACCACCCCAGAAACCTAACAGGGACTCCCAGAGAGGAACAGCTAATGTGTGGCCAGACACTGGGCAGCAGAGTGAACGAGGCTGGAAGCCATTTCTTGTGCAAAAGACTGAGAAGGGCACCTGGGAAGTGAAGGCTGTGTGGTGAGGTGAGGGACCAGGTACCTGAGAACCACCCCACTCAGACAAAGCAGGAACCACGCTCAGTCTGGGAGACACCGAGGCACAATGAGGACCAGGTCAAAGTGATGGGGGGTACAAGTCATGACTTGTCAATGACACACCAGAGGGTCAGCAAGCCACTGCTGACGATGACCCAGCAGAGCGAGAGGGAGAGGAGGCATACCGGAGAGGGGAGAAAGCATCAGGTGAGCTGCGAGCACTGGACTCAAACACCTGCGAAATTCCTTGAAAATACTGAAGTCTCATTCCGAGGTAGGATTCACATGGGTCTGGGGCACGGCTGGGTCAGAGGGAAATGTTTAAGTTCCTCAGGGAAGGCATAGTAGGTTACTCAGTGGTCTACAAACCACAAGGCTAGCAGTGTGAATCCACCAGCCACTCGAGAGAGAAAGGTGAGGATTTCTATTCCCATAAAGATTGACAGTCTCAGAAACCCACCGGGGCAGGTCTACTCCCCTGTCCTATCAGGGCACTATGCATCAGAATTGGCTTGCTGGCAGGGAGGTTTGGGGTTTGGGTTTTGAGTCAGGTGATTCCAACACTCAGTCATGCTTGAGAATCACTGATTTAGGATGCACACACATCTGGCTCTTTGGCACCATGCCATAGGCTTTGGGTTACGAACGACAAGGTTAGGGGCTTAAATCCATTAGGGATTCCAAAGGAGAAAGGCTGCTTGCTCCAGTAAAGATTCCGCTTCTCCATCTCCCCTACCCCCCTCTCATATGCCATTAAGGCCCAGACAGGGAAGAAAAAAGGGGGAACAGGGCACTAAGCCCCCAAGGGGTGGGTATTGTCTGTCTCCACAGGAAAGGGCAAGCGTAGACCTCATTCTAGCGCTCCATGCCTTGAGGGCGATGCTCCTGCTCAGACCTGCCTCAGCTCAAGACTTGACATGACGTCCGCTCCCTAGATGACAGTGCTGCAGCGGACAGCACTGAAGAGACAGTTCAGGGGGAGTGTCCAGTCTGTCCCGCCCACTTGGGGGCAAGTCAAGAAGGCAGTGCCACAGGTCAATGATGAGAGTGAAGTCACTGAGTCCCTGGGGAATCCTGATTCCAGACTTCTGACTCAGGGCAGCACCTGGAAGCCCATCTGAACAGGCTGAGGATTACTCACAAGGGGACCACATTGATCGCCTAAAGGTGTAACAGGGGCGGGGGACAGGGGACTAGACCATTCCATCCCTGACTGCAAGAAGAGCACAATGGGGCCTTGCAGAAGGCACGCCCCTCGGACATGAATGCTGAGAACAAAACAAGTATACGTGCTGTCAGGCAAGTGGGTCCTGGGATGTGGGACCCTGAAAGAAAGGGGGTGGGACTGATGGGTTACATCAGGGCCTGCTCGCTATTTAACAGAGAGATACTCATCTACTCAGACTTGGAACTATTTGATGGCTCTCTCGCTCTCTTGGTGCCTACCTACAAGATAGGCAGGCTAATCATCTCCAGGAGACAGCAATGGGACCGACAGTTTAGGGGAGTGGGAGGGTTATGGCAAAGGAGGCAGGGGAAGGGAGCGGTGAGTCAACATTGACAGGGAAAGGAGAATAGCAAGGTGAGGTGAGGAGGCTGTAGCATTCCTGGTCACTGAGCAATTGAAATGTATCCGAGAGGAATTACTGAGAGGTGAACGATGGGTAAACATGATAGCGGGGCAGAAGAGGAAAGAACAAGGAGAAAATTACATATAAAGGTATAAACATAGGTATGCATATATGTAAATATATAAAGATACATGTATTTGCCTATGTAGATATACATATATGTAAATACAAGGAAGCAGATAGACTCTGGGCCTCTACATAAGTCTTACCTCAGTACAAGAATGGTTTGTTCTAATAATGTGGAAATACATGATACTCACCTTCCTGACATGATCGCTGAAGACAAAATGGGTGTCAATGTGGTGAAGCAGATGGTGTCCATCTATTAAAAGATACAGTGTGTGGGGTCTTAAAGGCTTGAAGTTAAACAAGCGGCCATCTAGCAGGGAGGCAACAAAGCCCACATGGAAGAAGCACACCAGCCTGTGTGATCATGATCTGTCTATGGGAATAGGCATCAGAAGTTCGAAAACAAGCCAGCAAATTAACGTGAAGGAATGTGGACAAAGTGGAGACCCGAAGCCCACCTGTAAGATAATTGGACAGTCCCTCACGGAAGGGATGATCTGTCCAGGTGCAGTGTAGCACTGATGAAACACATAACCACCTTCTAGTTCTTCAATATTTCCTCCCCTCGCTATTATGGTCATGGTTTTACCTCGTTAATCTTGTTCCAACGTATTGGAAGAGGCAGCCAGGATCGCAGGGCAGCTAAGGGAGGTCTGGGCCAGGGCCTGGCACTGAGGATGTATGTGAAGGGCAGTTAGAAGGTAGGCAGGTGGCAGGCGGGGGAACAATGAGATCATTCCCAGGTGCTAACTCGTGTGGCAGACAGATCAAGAGTTTAACCTCCCTGGCGCTAACCCCAAGTGTGGCTCGGGTAAACGTTACCTGTCAGAAGCGGGAACCCTAAGCCACACTCGGGACGACACTGCAGAGAAAGAAGTCCCTTAAACAGCACCAGGTTACCTGTTGGGTAGATACTGGACTACCAACTACAAGGTCAGCACTTCAATCCCCTAGCTACTCCAAGGGGCAAAGACGAGGCCGTCTGCTCCAACTGTAAAGACTGACGGCCTTGGAAACCATGTATAGGGTTCACTATGGGTCGCAGTTCCATAATCTGGTGTCAACTTGCGAAGGGGTGGAATCTAGCCTGTCAAACAGGTCGCAGTTTGATGACCTCATGTGGAGGTGCCAAGGAGATAAATAGCTCACCGAAGGCCAGATACACAGACTCTGCTTCGTCTCCCTACTGACAAGATATATGGAGCTACCCTGATTCAGCCAGAGCCCTGGAGTAGAGGAGCTACGTGGGGACCCATGCCAGCACTGAGATGCTTATGCCACCACTGAATCCACAAGACTTTCCACCCACTGGCCCATGATCTTCATGTGTTACAGGAGTCTGAAGAGGAATTTATAGACTGGTATCAGACATACGGCTAACATTGGACTTACAGACTTGATCTGGGACTGGGCTGGGATGTTTTCGCAATATACAATTACTCTTTATATAAATCTCTTTCTTATACACATGAGTCTCTATGAATTTGTCTCTCTGGCCTACCCAAACACACTATGAGTAAGAATCTACTGCACAGCAGTGAGTGTGGTTTGGGTTTGGATCTAGGCTAGGTCACAGGCACGGGTTTGGGTTTTCATCGTGCAAAGTTGGAAGAGACAGGGCCGGCAGCCCATCTCCGCTGGACACACATACCTGAGAATCCCCTGAGTGATGATCACCCAAGCACTGGGAACGGTTGAGAGACCCAGGGGACCAAACAGGGGTGGGGAGCCTCGGATGGAATCCCACCATCCAAAGGACAGTACGAGAGACGCCCAGAGAGGAGCCTGAGACAAGGTAGAGGAGCAGGTTGTGAAGGTCCAGGGCAGAGCCCACCCCTGGGAGCAAAGCAAGGGGGGCGGGGGAGGGGGTTGTGAAGCCAAAGCTGAGGCAATGCTGCCAACGTGGCATGCCCCTTCTGCACTTCAGCCTTCAAAAGGCACTCACCCAAATCAGAGACCACACACACACAAGCTAGAAGCTAATATATGTTTATTTGTGTAGGATAGCAACATTTAGGTATATAAATAAGGTAAATATCTTCTAATGTACAGTATAGATCACGTTCCGACATGGCATTTACGAAGGAGCTGCACGGCCTGTTTAACACTGAACGACAGGGCACAGAGAGAGAGGTGAACCATGGCAGAAAGGACAGGTGAGCGGGCGGTGGGCTGGGCAAGTCAGCAGGAGGACGTAAGGACACACCTCTCTCAGGAAACCTCAAGAGCCACCCCCTGGGCTCCACCTTTCCCCCCAGCCCCCCGAGAGCTACCCCCCTCGGGAGCTACCCCCGGAGAAGTCACTCACATCCGAGGGCAGCGAGAAAATTGACTGCCGACACCATCCCGCCAGGAAATTCCACTTGCCATCTATGACAAGGGGTGCAGCAAGCTGACCAGGGAGAGAGAGGCTTTGCCCATCACACAGGGGCCTGGGCAGGGTCACACGGGGACAGTGGCAGGAGCATGCACCCACAGCTGCCTGACCTTCAAAAGGCTCCAATGTCTCAGAGGAGGATTCTTGACATTGGAGGAAATGCTTGCTTGGACGTGACTCTCAGAGGGGGCTGAAGGGGGGAGCACGCGGGCAGCTGTGCCCAGACCACCAGAGCGGCTGGGTTGCTTATGAGGAGGCCACACAAGGGCTTGCTGAGCGCAGCACCCTCTCCCACGGTGGTATTAAACCTCAGTAACAGTTCAAGCTTGGAGTCAGCATCATCTCTGAGCCCATCTTCCCAGGTTCAAGCCAGAGTCACAGCTTCACTTATTAATCGGAGAGTATGGCAACCGTCTCAAGACTAGCAGTGACCTGCCTGGTCCTCATTAAGACCTACGACTAAAGCCACAGCCAGGTCAGCACTTCTAAGCTATCATCCCACTGAAAGATGTCTTCAGAGAAGACATGGCCTCTGAACCCTGGTAAGTGAAGTTCTTGCAGGTCAACCTAATGGGGGTGGGGAGATGGCGAGGACGCTCAAATGGAAACAGCATGCACCCCAGAAACCCCAGAGAAAGGGCCCCTTCTGGAAGGATGTGGGCGAGGATGGGTCAGGACCAGGAGGACGTGGGCCTAAAAGAGCTCTTGAATAAGGATCCTTCATCACCACTAGGTTCCAAATTGCAACACCCACCCCACAGGGGAAACTGAGTCAAGAAAGCTTTTGATCCCTTGAAGAATGGCAAGCTGGGCAACTGTTCTGACCAAGCAAGAAGATGGGAGGCTCTTCCCGTGAACCCCTCGCTCCTTCAGAGGCCTGACGGTGTGCACACCCGCTACCCAGTAGCCCGTGCTCCCTGAGTCCAACCCACTGAGAGTCTGCTCGGGTGTGCCCTTGACAGTCACCTAGACATGCTTCCTCACCACTACCTCACCTCCTCCCTGGAGCTAGAACCCAGGAGATGCAGTTTCACTGCCACTGAACCAGGAAGAGGGCCAGGCAACGATGGATCAGCAGATTTGCAGAGTGATGAAAATCTGCTCTCTCAGGAACCCACTGTGGGCTGGCTTGGTATGAATGTACCACTGCTGCACATACAACAGAGCCTCAGCACTCGCTCGCTCTGTCTCTCTTTCTCTCTCTCACACACACACACACACACACACACACACACACACACACCTCTCAGCAGCGGGGAGGGTCCCGAGCCTGCTGGGACCTCACCACCATCCTGAAGATCTGTACTCAAGGATCCATTAGAAAACATGAGGCAAGTTGGTTAGATTCAGAACACAGGGTCTATTTGGTCTCCTTAGAAAACACCTTGAGATTTCCTGACCTAAATTAAGTCAAGATCCAGGATACAGGATCAGGGAAGAAAGTAGGGGGTGTGGAGCTCAGTGAGAAAAAAATATCAATACTATAAAGAGGGTCCCAAAGTCCCCCTGTGTATGGTGAAACTACATGTCACCCCTTCTCAAGAGGGAGGCTAGTTTGAAACACACTCTAGAGAACTGTACACATGAACCGGCAGTGCAGGCTGACATGGGGGTCCACTGCAGCTGTTCTAGAATGCCCAGGATACAGACAAAGAGCACGAGGCCTAAGGAAATCCTATGCTGCCTCGGGGTCTCCATTCCAGGAGCAAAGTAGAGGGGTGCACCTGTGGGTGCACAGGGGCTACTGGTGGGGAGGACCCGGAGCCCCCGGCTGTCCCAACTGAACTCGCTGGGAGGGCAACCCCGCTCACTCACCCTTGGCTCTCACTAGAGAGAGGTCGGGCAGGAGGGGATGCTGCCAACACAGGCTCACTCACCCCAATTCTCAAACAGCTTTGTGCCAGCCCTGCCAGGCAACCACATGAGCTGGGGAGCCGGCCCCCGGGGCTCCCCGCACTTCCACGTGGCAAGGGGCTCATGACACACGCCTGAGGTCCTCAGAAGGCTGTCATGAAAATGTGTAGGGCGGAAATTGGACAGAACAGGCAGAAAGCCTCTCACACAGGACAACATAGTATCTACCAACGTGTGAACAAGTGACAAGTGACCCATGCCAGGAAGTGGCAGGCAGCGGCTTCACCTCAAGGGAGGACGCACACAGAACAGCACTTCAAGGATCTCCATTTATCCCCAGGGGAGGGAGAGGACAGGACTCTGGACCAAAGCATGCACCCGCCTGGGGCTGGCAGGGCGTGAGTTACATCAGTCTCTCCATTGTGTCTGAGGGTGACATTTTAAAGGAGAACAACAGAGACTAGGAGCCCCGGGCCACATGCTACCCAGACACGAGAAGGCAGTGTTCTCCGGGATGCCGGACCCCTGGGAAACCAGCAGAAAATAGACCCGACCCCAGCCAACCCCCTGGTTTCAGATACTCATTGACACTCTCCAGCTGCAGTTTCTCAGGAAAGCAGCCACCCACCCTAACTCCTTGATCCCAAAGGGTGCTGGACTCAAGAGTGGGTCTCCGAATCTCCCCACCAATGTCCACGTGGGCAACCCGGGCAGAGAGGCCGCCTTTGTAGTGCAGCCAGGGGGCCGCTTCTTTCCCCAGACTGACCGCTCCTCCAGGCCGCCAGTCGCCCTCGCTGTTTAGGCTGCAATACTGACTCCACGTACAGACAGGCACTGCGAAAGGTCCTGGACGCACTCCTTCTGGGCTTGTTTGTGTTTCCCTAAGTGCCCAGGACAGGGCTCAATTCTCAAAGCCGCCTCCAGTAACGGGAGCCTGCTCCGCTGGCATGCCCAGAGAGAGGAATCAGAGGGCGGCCCAGGGACCACGGGCCCAGGGACCACGGGCCCAGGGCCACTCAGCCAGGACCGAAACCCCCTGTGATGGCAGGGTTTGTTTGTAAGAAGACCTGGAACCATCCGAAGAGAAAAGAAAGCCAAGCCACACCACTCAAGTGAAAGTAAAAGTGGGGCGGAAGCCGTGGCTCTAGCCCCCGCAGGCACGTGGGCGTTCACACGGGGACCTGTGTTCAGCATCACCACGGTGCCCCACTGGACGGCTGAATACAAAGTAAAATGAATAAAGCCAACAAAAAGGCAGCCTGCGGACAAGGTGCTGCGGCAAAGCGCACGCTCTCGCCAGGCCAGGACAACAGCCAAGGCGCTGTACATAGCAGGGTCCCCGTCTTCCCAAAGTCAGCTGTGCTCTGACAGTTGGGGGAGGACAACCCAAGCTCACAGTTGTAGGAGAAGCGAAGAAAAGAGGGCCCCAAAGAGTCACGCTAAACTCACACCGGTCACAGGATAATAACAGCCTGTGTCTGATCGTGGGCACGCCTCTCCTCGGGCCAGGTCTTCGGCCGGCGCCTGGGCTTTCAGTCCAGCCACAGAACGACTGACCTCACTGTAGAGACCGGTGACTCTGCACACCCAGAAACACACTCACCTGGACAGCCTCGACACAAGACAGCAGCTCCGGGGGCGGAGGACCCAGACGGGAGCCTGCAGCACTAGAGCCAATTCCCTCTCCCCCTGCTACTGAGGAAGGCAGAGGCGCCCGCAACCCTAGCCCACAGCAGCCACTTCCTGACAGGCGGCCAGCTGGGCTGCTCTAGAAGGACAGGGAGGCCAGGCCCTGGGGGAACGGGCTCAGTTACAATCCATTCTACTGCAGGCAGGTGACATAGGACAGCGCGGTGCCTCCCCGCCCCCAACTAGTCTAAGTTTCGTGCATTCTTAAAAAATTAAACACGGAGGCCTTCTTGCAACCTGGGAGGAAGAAACGTGAAATCATGTAGAAAGCAGAGCTCACACTCGGTGGGACTCTGCTGTGGGGGAAACTCTTCCATGACTCCAAAGCCTGTGTCCCCTCACAGAGCGGAAGGCTGCCCGAGGCAGGATGACTAGAGATGCACCCCGGGACCCGCGCCCACAAAGTAGGCCGGTGGGCCAGCTGAGAGATTCTGAGCTGGGAGCCCCTGGGGTCTGTCAGACACTGTCCATTGCTCTCTGACCCCTGCCCACCAAGAGCCCTACCAGGGACGGGGGCTGGGCACACCACACAGAAGCCCTCCAGCCGGGCAACACTTGTGTTTAAAAATAAAAACAAAAAAACCCAGTGGCTTTACACCTGTGACTTCTTTCCAACTCAAAGCTATTGTTTACTCACCATTCAAATCATAAACACATAAGACTCTATATACAGATTTCTGGTTTTCAAAGCCCACAATGAAAAAAAAAACACTACCAAAAAATAGAAGTAAAAATAGTGAGTTCAAGCTTTGTCATTGTCCGAGCCACACACCAGCTGGGCCTGCCCGAGGTCTGCCCCTCGCTCAGTCCTGATCTGGCTCTCCCGGCCGGCTGGCTGCCCAGAGGCTGCTACTCGTCCTCCGAGTAGGCTGTCAGCATCCCCTTGTCGGTCAGGTGAGACTTGAGGGTGTTAAAGATGTGCAGCTGCTGGTCCGGCCGCAGGGTCAGGAACTGCTGGATCAGCTTGCTCGGGTTAGGGCCCCTGCAACAGAAGAGACAGGAAGGGCACTGAGACGGAGCACGGCTCCCTCTAAGCCCAAGGCCCCCTGGCCGCTCCACCCACGGGATGGTCTGAAGCAGTGGCAGGCCAGTGGGGCTGCAAAGAAGCCACGCAAGACGCCAGTGACACCTGCCTTCCTATTTGAGGTGGTTCTCACTTGAACTTAGGTGCCGTTAAAATTCCCAGATTCCACCATACTTAAAACTCCACCCCCAAGGTTCAGAGGGAGGGGCACCACACCTGATGAAACTGGCGATGTAGACGTTGACAAAGGTGGCCATCAGGTACTGGCAGTCAAAGCGATCCATGATGCCCCCGTGGCCTGGGATGGTGTTGGCAAAATCCTGTGGGAGGCGGGGGAAGGGCAGAGGGATGAGCCTGGACTGGGTAACCAATGACCACACCCAGCCGGCCAGGCCCACCCCAGTGTCCAGTTCCTGAACTGAGCGGCTGAGGTCAACGGAGAGTGAGAACTAACACTGGCTGACTGCTGAAGCTATCCAATAGGGCAGGCACAATCGATCTTGTTCAAACGCAAACCCTTCTTTTAAAGAAGGCTAGCCCGACGGATACCTGAGAATCCAGTTACAGCAATTTCTGGGGAACAATGTGATTTGACTTAAGCCATCTAAATTCAGTATATGGAAGCTGTGGTAGATGGGGTAACCCTGGGGGGAAGGGCAGGAGATGGGTGAAGATTGCAGGGGACACTGAGAGAAACAGAGGGGAAGAATGTCCTACTTTGATCTTAAAGGCTCGTTTGAATCCACTTGCGAAGAATCCACCAAAGGGGCCGATGAGCGAGGCGAAGGTGGACAGGGCAATGCTGTGAATCTGGAAGGGATACATCTGGACCGTTTTCTGAGAGAAGACAATTGAGTAAAAGTTAGAGATCCACAGCCCAGCCTGATTACCATATATACTTGTGTACAAGCTGAGTTTTTTCAGCACATTTTCAATGTAGTTTTAGTGGTAAAATTAGGTGCCTTGGCTGATATTTGGGTCAGCCTATACTCGAGTGTATGAGATATTGGCTCCATAAATAACTTGTGAACGTAACTTCATTTTCACATACAAATACTGAGTAA
Organism: Tenrec ecaudatus; assembly: GCF_050624435.1. Classification (NCBI taxonomy): domain Eukaryota; kingdom Metazoa; phylum Chordata; class Mammalia; order Afrosoricida; family Tenrecidae; genus Tenrec; species Tenrec ecaudatus. Next base: position 36,607,724 of record NC_134541.1, on the reverse strand, counting down.
GCACGACTCCTCCCCCCCCCCCCCATTTTGGTAAATCTCGAAGCTTGAAGATGTGGCTTATTAACTGAAGACCCGAAGCTCTCCTGCATTCAACCTGGTGATGTGCTCCTTTGGCTAACGACAGGCCAGCCTTCCACGGGTGATGTAGTTGGGGGTTAACAAAATGAGCGTCTCCATAGTCTTTTCAGGTAGCTGTGGATTCCTCCTCCTTCTTGGACACACATGAACCTCAACGTTTGGCATGTGCGATCTGAATCTGAAACGCTGTCGATGAGCCTTTCACAACCTGCGCCGTGAAATGCCGTGGCGTGCGTTATTCAGCACTGGGAGGGATCTTGTACTCGTCTGTGGCTGTGGAATACCACGCTAGTACAGCGTGACCTCAATACAGACACATGGAAACATCAAAAACGATCACCTCCCCATAGACCTCAAGGGGGAAGTGTATGAACAAAACGAACCAGACCCACTGCCACCGAGACCATTCCGAATCTGAGTGACCCTTTAGGGCAGAGGGGAACCACCCCCTTGGGTTTCTGAGACGGTAGAGTTCTGTCGAAACATGCAGCCTCGGCCCTCGCCTGTGGGGCGGCTGGCAGGTTTGAACCCTCCACTTTGAGGTTAGCAGACCAACTCTATGCTACCAGAGCTGCTTGGTCAATGTACAAAGGGGCTTTTGTAAAGTTTGTGGGAAATTTCCATCACCTCTGCATCCCATCTTCCCCGAACTTCTTGAAGGCCCCGCCGCCCCGTGGGAAAGCCATCAGCCACAGCAGCAGATGGGTGGTTTTCAAAACTCAGAGTTTCGCTTGGAAGCCAAATCCATGATTGACAACGCTACTGTCAGCGATTTCCTTCAAAGCGACAGGCTGGTTCTGTTCGTTTAATAGAACAGGTCTGCCAAACACGCAGGCTGAATGAGTACCTGTGGTGTGCCAGATCTCTTCAAGGTAAAAAGGCTTCTTGTAGGGGAAAGAAACCTGGCTCGCCTCACAGTGGAATCCAACGCCCCGGGCCTCCTCCTCAGGCAGGCGTGCGCTTGGGGAGAGCAGGCTCTCCACTGGCTGCTCGGCCTGCGTTCGTGCCACGCTGAGAGGCGGCATTCTAAAGACACGTGCTCTCTCGGGTCAAGACCTGACACAAGTGATGATTTTATTCTCTCATCAAAGGCATTCTTAAGCCAAACAGAGTTTTGTTGTGTTTTGGTCTTTGTGTGTGTGCGTGCGAGGCCTGAGGAATCCAGCCGCTTCTAGCACAATCGATGCCACAGTCTTGATTTTCCCTAAGGAACCAACAGTGCAACCCGCCACAGCTGCCAGGCCACCGCGGCAAATGCCAGCAATGAGAAGCCCAATAACGTCGTAGGAGTTGGGTGGAAATTCAGCCTTTGCAGCGCTGAGCAAGGACGCAGCGCAGACAGAGCCACCGGTCTGAAGGCTTCTGTCTGGAGGACCTGAACAGTGGTCCTGCCTCCTGGGTCTCAGTCTGACTGCCTGGGGGACAGAGGCAGCCAGGTGCGGCTGTTCTGTCTTCTTTCTGGGAGGACGTTGCTTTGAGTCACCACCCAACAGAGGAGATGGGCTGCCCCTCCCCATGCACATACCCAGCCAATGACCGACTGCACCACCCCAGGAATGGTGTACTCCTGCAGCCGGAACAGGTCCGAGGGCTCGCAGTCCACAGTGAAGCTGTTGGTGTCGTTGCTGAACTCCACGGGACACACGAAGCATCTGTACCCCGACATCACATAGGAAAGCTGGGGAGGGGGAGCAGAGGGGAGCAGGCTGGAGCCTCCCGGCTACGCAGGCACTGCGATTGGGGTGTTCCTCCCCACCCTGCCAGCCACATGTCGGTTCAGAGGCCCGGGATTCACTGTGCACATATTTCGTCTCGCTTTATAAACATCTTTAATGTTCCGGGCCCACTGAGGCCCCACGTAAATAGACAGACACATCCTTGCCTACCTGGCTGGGTCCTGAAAGAACTCAGGAAAAGGCCTGAGGGGTTTGGGCAAAGAACCACGAGCAGAGTCCCCCCGTTTGTGGGGAGTGGAGCCACAGTCCACTTCTCCCCAATTCCCCGCAGGTTCTCTTAGCCAGGGGGCGGCCGACTGTGGTTCGAGAGCCAGGTGAGGCTCGTTGGGCGGCTCTGACATACAACTGAAAACTGAGAGGATACTATTCAGAGAGTGGTGATTTCATTTGTTTGTAAAAATATGTATTTATGGCTCTCGGACAATTTTTAAATTGCTGTGAGGGACAGGACTGGCTCTCTGGTCTCAAAAATTGGCCAACCCATCTTAGCCTAATGTTGACTAGAGAGGGGGGCGTGCCAGTGGGGGCTAGGAGGAAGGAGGCTGAGGAGCACTAAAGGTGAGGAGGTGGGTTCTGAGAGCCCTGAACTGTGCACCCCGTGGGCCTGCAGGGTCACCCCTTTGGGGAAGGGTGCACGGGGCCTAGGGAGGGGGGACTAGGTTGGATAGCAGGGTCCACACTTCACCCCTTGCTCTGTGCCCTACACCAAGGCATGAGGGAGTGTGAGGTCCACATGGCCCCTGGTGCCCAGCCTCCCATGTGAAGCTGGTTACGCTGGCCCCCCTTCAGCACATGCATGGTCACCAATCCAGCAGGGCAGACTTTCTGAGCTGCCATAGATGGTGGGCATAAGGCCCCTGCCTCCTCCCGCCCCGGGCCGCGCACCACCTACCAGGAGGCCAAACACCACGGTGGCGAAGAAGCCCCCAATGAAGCCTTCCCAAGTCTTCTTTGGGGAGAGCTGCGGACAGAGAGCACGTTCGTCCTTAGCAAAGGGGTTGGATGGCTCCGGCGCTGGACACTACAATGACTTAAAGCCCTTCTCCAGGATAAAAACCCCAATCTGCTCACCACCTCACCCCCCAACCTTATAAAAACCCCATTCCATGAACCACCTCACCCCCCAACCTTATAAAACCCCAATCTGCTCACCACCTCACCCCCCAACCTTATAAAAACCCCAATCTGCTCACCACCTCACCCCCCAACCTTATAAAAACCCCAATCTGCTCACCACCTCACCCCCCAACCTTATAAAAACCCCAATCTGCTCACCACCTCACCCCCCAACCTTATAAAAAACCCATTCCGTGAACCACCTCACCACCTAAACCTTATAAAAACTCCATTCCATGAACCACTTCACTGCCCAAACCTTATAAAAACCCCATTCCATGAACCACCACACCACCCAAACCTTATAAAAACCCCATTCCGTGAACCACCTCACCGCCCAAACCTTCCCGGGGCTTTGATTCCTTGTCCTCGAACACCCCACCCCCTCTCCTTCACGTTTCAATAGATCATTCAGATGATTCTACATGTTAACAAAGCGATGACACCCAAATCCGGAGCGAAGCTGCAGGAGCGCCTACAGAGTCTGAAGGAAAACAACGGTCTTCCTGGGCTCTTTCCTCCCCGGAGCGGGTGCCAATGTCTTTCCTAGGCTTTGCTCATAAAATTAACTTATGATGAGTCCTGGCGGGCCCGCCTTTCCCAGGGTTAACATAAACACAGGCCATGACACACGGCAACCAGATCTCCTCACCGTGCCCCAGGCTGATCAATCCTCTGGAGCTGAACCAGCCACCCTGCCCTCCCTCCAGATGCCTGGGCTTTGGGTAACCCACTTACCTTGATGAGCGGGGTCCGACCAAAGAAAAAGCCAAACATGTAGGCCATGATGTCATTGCAGATGACACAGGAAATGGGGACGATGAACCTAGGGAACCGAGCAAAGTCAGGATCAACTTTATCAAGGTAACCGCTCCTTCAAAGGCCACACGATGCCATGCAGAGATAGGTCCCCCCACCAAAAATAAAGAAATAAACCCATCAAGTCCTGGAACGCAGGAAGAAGGTGGCATGGTGTGCTAGCCAGTGCAGGTGGGTTGAATCCACCAGCTGTTCTGGGGAACACGACATGTGCACGGCCTGGAAAACCCTAAGGGGCAGTTCTAGAGTAGGAATCTAATTGGTGGCAGCAGGTAGAGCTAATCCATCAAGGAACAAGTTAAAAAGAAAACACACCAAAGAACCAAATCTAATGGCGTGGCGGATGCAGACGACAGGCGTCAGTCATGCAGGTCCTCAGTGCCACGTAGGTTTGGTGCCTTCGGTTGCACCTGAAAGGGGCCCTGGTGGCGATTTCGGTTGGCCATTGGGCTGCTCGCCACAGAGCTGGCAGTTAGACCCGCTCAGCAGGACAAAGATGAGGCTGTCTGCATCCCTGAAGATGCGTGGGCTCAGGACTTTGCTGCTACTCCGGGTTCTGCTCACAGGGTGACTGAGTGGGGCGTGACTGGAAGGCAGTGGGTCTTGATGTCACCAACATCTGTGATGCAAGACGCCTCTGAGTCAATCCCAACTCCACAAAGCCCAACAGAACAGCTGAACAAAGCCCGCCCACCGGTTTCCTGGCACATCGGCTTCAGGCGGCATTTTCTGACTTCCTGTGTAAGGGGCGGGAGGTGCCATCAGCACTCTCCTCGCCCCATTTACCTCCCACCCTCACGACATTATTGGACTCTGCTGAGGCTTCTGGCCCCTGCTCTTGGCGACGATTAAATCTTGTAGGTTGATTCTGAAAAGCAGCAACTGGAATTGTGTTCCGTTCGCTGCTGCGCTGCTGTTGAGACTGTGCACAAGAGAACTTACACCAACCAAACAGCTGCTTCCTGTATGGTTCCGTGAGGCTGCTCCCACGCTTCCAGCTGCGTAGCCTTCCTGCCCTTCTTTTCCAAAGTGTTCCTCACTGTCCCCGACACTGCCTGCCCAATTCTCGGAGTGGATGCGGTCCACAATAACTCGAGATGTTAGTATTCGCCACCAGAGATTCAAGTGGTATGGTTGGCCCGAACCATGAGGGGCTAACAGCCCCCATTCTTAAGAATGGCTTGATAAGAACTCCAAGGACAAGGGAAAGATGTGCATGTACATCGAGCTCCCCAGGCCAAAGCTAACACTTACAGGACCTAGTGCTTTTGTTTTTTTAAGAAAACATTTATTAAGCTTAAATGGGACAAGGTAGTGACAAAGGCATATTATGCAGACGAGGAAGACCATTAGCATGAGGTGATGATGGTGGTCCAAGGGTTTATGGCTTAAGCGTGGTTGGCAGCAGATCAACACAGCCTAGTTACAGATAGGGCTACTAGAGCAGGAGAGGCCCCAGAACAGACTGAGTTATCATTGAGGGAACCAGAGGGGAAGAGGAATATAGGCCCAAGACTTGCATAACCAAGTCTCTTGCCTGTTGGATTTTAAGGACAGTTGGACGCAGAGGCTCACTAAGCCTCTCCTGAGTCTGCTATTCCAAGACGGTCACCAATAATACTGTTCCCTATTCTGATTATGCTTCCAGATCACTGGACATCTCACTGAAGCAGTTCAAAGGCTGACTGAGGTCAGTGATTCCTCAGGGGACTCGCCCTTGAATTCCTGGAAGAGGCTACTCAGCAGTAAATGCACTGCTCTCTTGATGAACAGGCTCACTCAATTTGCTAAGACTCTATTGAGAATGGCTTATCCATACACACATAAGAGAAATGAGTCCACCAGTCCGGCTTTTCCCTTCCTATGCTTGTCAGTTAGGGGACTAAGGGCTAGATAAGACTCAGCTGCTATCCCATCTGATCCTGACTCCTTTTTCCAGGTGTGGATTTTCAAACCATTTCCCATAGTTTGTGATTCCTTTCGAGTTGCCCTCTCCATGGAAATTTAGTATTTTACATTTTTCTACAAAGTCATGAAAACGCCCTCACCGTTTTCAGTTACCCAACAATTAGTCTTTGGTTTGCTCAATATCCCCGTAAACAGCATCCAGGGCCCCACCATCGTCAGTCTACAGCAGCGATCAGCAAACTGTGGCCAGTAACAGCCTCCGCTGGAATCGTGTTCGGCATTCGGAGTTTCGGGCCCTTCTCCGACCTCCTGAACCAGCTGCACTCTGAGTTGTAACCTGCCTTGCAGGGGAGTCTGAGGCCACTCAGCAAGAACAGCTGGCTGGTAGTTCAAGCAGCCCCGTCTCCAGGGAGAAGCACCCCCAGAACGAGAGGAACGCGACCAACCTCACTCACCAGATCATCCCTTCAAACAGGTTATGGATTACAAGGTGTGACTGGGTCACCACAATCAGCAAGGTCACGTGGGTCCAGCCAAACTGCAGAAGAAGAGAGGGAGTTAGGAGGAGTGAGCTCTACTGAGGGAGCTGCCTTGGCTGGCAGGAACTCCAAAGAACCAGCACAACCAAATAGAAAATGGCCGGGGGAATACCTGCGTCTGAGCCTGTCTTTTGGGAACTGAAAAGATGCGCGGAATAGGCATCAGGGGGTAAAACTTTGTCCCCTAGCTGCACTCCCCACCCCAGATATCCCCACTTAACCAAGAGAAACTTAAAAAATGAGCAATACACGCACGTGTGCAGACGCACACATGCACACACACATATAACTCCTTATTGGTTCTGCTTCTATGGAAAACCCTGATACCTATCAGTATCAGGGGAGGTCTCTTTGGGGGCACCTGCCACTTCACCTGGAGCCCGCTGTCTGGGCCCCAGTAGAGAGGTTGCTTAGGGTATCAGCCAATGAACAGTGACCGGGTCAGTGGACAGCAAGCAGCAGACAAACTGAGTGGGTGCTCTCCCTCCCTCCCCCAGGTTCCAGATGCATCCAGACCCACTGAGCACCAGAGATCTAAGCAGCCAGCCAGAGTCTCTGCCAGGAATCCTGTGCACATGGGCCCCGGTATGCACTCACGCATGCACAAGCACACACATCGCCCTTACCATGTAGAACTGCAAGCGGTAGTGCTTCTTGACCAGACTCAGCACAAACATGCAGAACCCTGGTTAACGGAGAGAAGAGGACAAGGGACAAAATCAGTCACATCCCGAGTTTAACTCTCTGCCCTCATCATTTCCTCCAGCTAGGCTAAGTGGTCCTTTGGCTAATTTCGTGGCAGCAATTAGCCAGTGCACAACGCCTACACCCGGGCTGGAGAAGAACAATTAGTCGTCCAGATAAGCAGCTGGGAGGAGAAAAGGTCTCTCTCAAGACCGGTCGAAGGCAAAATGTCAACATCTTCTGGACTGCACTCAATGTAGGAGGCGGATTAGATGTTCCGTTCCTAGAGGCGGGGTCTGCCGATAATAGCCAGCCAGGTGCGTAGTTTGCTAAATAAAGTCTACTGGCACATGGCCATGGCAATTCATTTACACAGGGTCTGCGGCCAATTGCATGGCGCTCTGGTGGCAAAGCGGGCTAAGTGTTGAGCTGCTAACTGCAAGGTCATCAGTTCAAGAACCCCGGCCGCTCCTGTAAAGATTTAGTGTGAGAAACGCAAAGGGACAGTTCTACTTTGACCGCAGGGTAGAGCTCAGAATTGACTCAAGGCAGTGAGATTTTTGTGTTTATTTAGGTTCCATGGCTGCTTTCATAATACAATGGTTATGTCAGAATAGTTGAACAGAGACTGTGTGATCTCAAAGCCTAAATATTTACTAGGTGGGCCATTTTTATTAAAAGTCCTTTAAAAAGGAGCCCTGTGTTTTGAAAATGATGATGGCAACATAATTACAAAGGTGCTTGATACAATGGATGCATGATGGGTGGATGAATGGATAGATGGATGATGGGTGGATGGATGGATAGATGGCTGATGGGTGGATGGATGGATGGGTGGATGGATGGATGGATGGATGGATGGATGGATGGATGGATGGTGATAAGAGCTGTAAGAGCCCCCAATAAAATGATTTTTTAAAAAGGAGCCCGGCGTAATCATGAGGTGTCAATGGACTCAGGTATCAAAAGATCCAAAACAAACAATTATGTTGATGTGAAAGAAGGGGGATTGGGGTGGAAACCCAAATCCCATCTATAGACAATTGGACATCCCCCCACCCCCCGAGGGATTACAAGGAAAGGACAATTCCACCAGGGTGCAGTAGAGCACCAATGAAACACAATCATTCCTCTAGTTGCTGAATGCTTCCTCCCCCCACTACCATGACTCAGTTCTACCTTACAAATCCGACTGGACCAGAGTACACACATTGGGACAAATAAGAGCTATCCATGGAATTCTGTTCCTGAGGGACAGAAAAACCCTCAGGAACAGTAGTGGGAGTAGCAATATCATGAGGGTAGGGGGATGGTGGGGGCGGGGGTGGGTGGAGAAAAGGGGAACCCATCACAAGGTTGGATATATAGCCCACCCCCCAGGGAGATGATTAACAGAAATCTAGGTGAAGGGAGACAACGGGCAGTATAAAACACAAAATAACAATAATAGTATCTAATTGATCAAGGGTTCTTGAGAGTGAGAGAGTTGGAGAGGGAGGGGGGGAAGAGGAGCTCATACCGAGAGCACAAGTAGAAAGAAAATGTTTTGTAAATGTTTGATGGCAACCTACGTACAAGTGTGCTTAATACAATTGAGTGATGGATTGTTATAAGATTTGTAAGAGGCCCCCAATAACATGATTACTAAAAAAAATTGGTTCAAACATTTCAACAAAAATGGAGGCCTGGAGGGTTCAGTAGTTCAGTGCTACCCTGTGCTGCTAATGTGGCTAATCCAGGGGTGCTCCACCTTCCTGATGCTGCGACCCTTTCATACAGTGCCTCATGTTGTGGTGACCCCCAACCATAACACTATTTTCATTGCTACCTCATCACTCTCATTTTGCTACTGTTATGAATCGGCTGATCCCTGTCAAAGGGTCGTTCCACCCCCACCCAATGGGGTCGTGACCCACAGGTTGAGAACCACTGTGCGAATGGAAAGGTCACAGTTCAAACCCACCAGCCATTCCTGTAACTCCCGTAGGAGAAAGAGGCAGCAGTCCACTTCTGTAAAAACTAGTCTGGGAGTCGCTGTGCAGCAGCTGGACTCGGTCCTATAGGGTCACTAGGAGTCAGAACTGGTATAATACAATAGGTTTGGTTGGGGGCGGGGGATTCCTTTAAGAATGAGGGATGGGGCCCACCTGATACAAGGTCTAGGCCAGCCAGGCCTCCTCCTCACTCTGACCCAGATGGGAGCAAAAATGTCTGCACCCCACCCTTCTGCAGCAACCAGATGGGGTTCCCACCCTAGTGTGGGCCTTAAAGACAGTTCTGGCCAGCAGCCTCCCCTGTGTCCCAGCAACCCCTGGCCTCTCTGTGCTGCCCTGGGATGCTTTCAGGGCCTAAGGCAGCTATTCCAAGTATCCTGGGCGATGGGGAGCACAGACCTCCTGGCAGTGCACACTACAAGTTAAAGCGCAGGGGCCTTCACAGAGCCTCCCATTGCTGTCGTGCAAACCAGAAACCAGATCAGAGTCAAACTACCTCCATAAACTCTCATCAGAATTCGCATTATTAGCATAAGTGTCAGGAACCCGGGTGGCATAATGGTTGTGTGCTGGGCTTCAGACAGCAAGGTCAGCAGTTCGAAACTACCTCAGGATAAAAATGAAGCTTTCTACTCCTATCAAGAGTTGCAGTCTCAGAACCCACAGGGGCAGTTCTAGCTGGTGCTATAGGGTTGGTATGTGTCAGCATCAACTCAATGGCAGTCAGTATGGTTTGGTTTAGTACAGTTTTAATTGAGCTTTTATTAACAGGCACGTAATATCTGTCAAGTCTCAACACACCTGACTTAAACCTCACAGTAACTGTGAGTTTTACCTCTAGATGATGACAGCAGTCTCGGGCTCTGAGGGCTGAAGTTCCTGGGTCCCCAGGTCAGAGCCCTTTTAATGCATCCAGTGAAAACCCACCACGCGATCAGGTCTCTTAAGGTGGTCTCCTACAACACGGCTCTCAAGTAGGTGATCGGGAGGTTGGAACACGGGCCATGTGGTACCGACAGGCTGCCCCTCAAACCTGACAGCCGCTCAGTTTCTCGTTAGTAAAAGACCTGCCACTGTACAGCATCTGACTATGCGGTTTGAGCCCTGGTGTAGTCCAAGATGACGTCATCAAAATGCTACGTTACCCCAGAAACTGTCACTCAACACACACACACACGCGCACGCGCGTGAACCGGCAAACCACTGCATGCATACCTGTCAGGTACAGAGTAAAGGAAATGAACCGGTGGTATCTGCTGAGAATCCGCAGAGGCTCCTCTCTCTGGACCAGGGTGAAGAAGTAATCTGTCACGGTCTCACCATAGAAGAAATAGTTCACACACAGGAGGAAGTACCTGCAAAGAGAGACAGGTGAGCGCATCGCAGGGGACCCCTGGCAGCCTCCCAAACCCAGGTAGCGAGCTCACGTGGAGGGGGCACCGGAGAGGTACAGTCCTGCATTGCCTTGACGTCCGGGGGTGTCACAAGAAGTACACACAAGCCCCCCGCCCCCAGCCCCGGTCCCTGCTCACAGTGCCGGGGGAAGACTCTCGCAGAAGCTTGCACTGGCTCCCTTGATCACAAACTTGCGACTGCCCTCCCCTTGAAGAGTTTCCACAAACCAAAGAAAACGCACACCAGGCCTCGGCTCATAGCGACCCTGTCCAGGGTTCTGAAAGCGGTCGGTCTTTACCGGAGTAGATTGCCTCGTCTTCTCCCGCAGAGCCTCTGGTGAGTGTACGCCATCAACCTCCCAGTAAGCAGCCACTGCTTACCCCGCCGCGCCACCAAGACCCTCTGAAGGGCACTCCGTATTTCCTCCCCAACCGATTTCCATTCTCCGCAGCGGAAGAAGCCTCCACTCGAATCAAAATAGTGGCCTCTGCCTTTCTCCTGCAGTTTTCCTGCCTGGAGAAACTTCCCTACCAAACTCCTCTTTCACTCACTGCTCCGTCCGTTTTGTCAAATCTCACATGGCTGAACACACCTGTCGGCCCTCACTTCCAAATAAACAGCAGCTGCTATTTCCTAGGCAACGCATCAAGGCCCTTCCCTTCGGCTCCCTCTCTGAAACCTGGCCCTGACAGTACACCTGCAAGATCCCATCTCCTCACCTGTCCATCACCTACCTCCTCACCTGTCCATCACCTATCTCCTCACCTGTCCATCACCTATCTCCTCACCTGTCCATCACCTATCTCCTCACCTATCGCCTAACCCCTCACCAGGAGCTCCTTGGAAGGAGAAGCCCCAGCTTCTCCCTCTCCTCATGGCACACCACCAGGAACTCTGGATAGGTTCCTGAGCTAGGGAGGAGAGTAGAATTCCCTTTGACTCCCTTTTGGGGAAGAATTTCTCTTACATCAGGTTGGGGGGGGGGGCGCATTTATACACAAAAGCAAAAAAAAAAAAAACTTCCTTCAGTTAAATGACCACAGTTCAGAAGTCAGACCTCCTAAGATATTCTGAAAATTCAACACACTCCTTTCCAGCCACAGAGTGGGCTACCATCTTCACCGGGTCACCGGGAGGCAGCCTGCACTGCTGCAGAGTGGGAAAGCATCTCTGGGAGGGGTATGCCCAGCCTAGTCTGAACTCATCCAGGTCCCTTGGCCAGGACCAACCTTCTGGGACCAAAATACGACTCTCCAGCCCAGCTTTAGTTGTCAACATCAAAGCCTGTGCTCACATGATGGAGTGGGGAGGGCCTGCATTTGCACCTGTCTTTGCAACACAGTGTGAAGCTCTGGTCAGACATCACCTATCTGTGGCCGAGTGCGGTCCAGCAGATTCCTGTATGGCAAAGCAGAACCGCCCGTGGGGCTCCATACAGGAGGAAGACTGCCAGGTCTCCTCCTCTCCTCTCCTGCAAGAGCAGCTGGGTAGATTCAAACCATGAACCTTAGCCACCGTACAGCCGGGGCTGCTCATCTGAAACCTGGGCAGAGTGTGGTGGTCGAGAATCTCAGGTCCACAGAGCCCTTTCCTGGGGAAGGAGGCAAAGCTTCCCTGGAAAAGGCCAGATCCTAAGGAGTCAGACTTGCTCCTGCCCGCTCTGGTTCCCAGGGCGCCACCCAGAACTGGAGCTGCAAAAGCACCACTGAAAACTACAAACTCTCTGGCCCCTGCTTGGGGGACGAGGAAAGCATGTGCCAGGGACGGCAGCACCAGCACCAGGGCACCCCGCTCACAGGCAACCCTCGTGAAAGACGCTGGACGCTACTGCCGGGACGTGGATTGACCCAGAAAAGGGGAGTCATCATGCCACATCTGAGGAGTCCACAGACCAGGGTGAATGTGGCCACGGATACAGCTGGTCTAGTTTCCTCTGAGGAAGATTCCAGACGCCTGCTGAGCGACCACCCAGCCGCAGTACACAGTCTGACCTACGAAGTACTCCAGGCTCAAAGGTGCCGCGCAAGTAAGCGGCCATCACCCCGCCTCCTTCCTCCCACCACTGTCAACATCGCCCCAAGGCACTTCCGCCAACCTGCTGTGGGTCCCTAGGGGGAGAGGGAGCTTACCAGCTGAGGGTCCTGAACCAGGGCAGGTCGTAGGAGTGGTAGACATTGTAGCCAATAGTGATTATCTCCTGGAAACACTTAATTTGCACACACATCACCTGCAGGACACAGAAAAACCAGGTCACGGGCTGATTCCCCAATCCTTATGCCCTTGGATATAAAACCAACAGGTTATGTTTTCAATTATGTCACCAAAACAGATTGTATCGGTCAAGCCCAAGGATCGGCAAATATGACCTTGGTGGGGAATGCCAGGCCTTTCTTTGATGATATCATCAGTTAAGTCTACTGGAGCAGGGTGAGTCCTCGTCCCTTCTGGGTGGCGTCTTAAAAGGAGAAACAGGACAGACATGAAGGGATTCGCCTGGAGAGGGCAGGGAAACAGAGGCCCTGTGACAGCACAGGCAGACTCAAAGGAGCACCAAGGATTGCTCTCGGTTATCCAAACGAGGAGAGGCATAGAACCATTTCTCTCTCAAACTGCTCCGAAGAAATCAACACGGCCAAAGTCCTGCTGTGTGCACATACCCTCAAGAACGATGAGAAAAACACTGTTCTTGAGAGCCCTCCCCCCACCCCCAGGTGTGGTATTTGATAGGACGGTGCGCTTCAACAAAAACCACAAGGAAAACCGTCGGTCCTATGATTCTGCTCCCTTCCCTCCTCCCTCCTCCCTCCTCCCTGTCTCACACCATCCCACAAGGCAATGCAGCCCTTCATGTTCCTGCAGCCCGTTTCTCACAATAAATACATGCCCTGTGATTCAAATGAACTTTTTAGTCTAGAATTCAACCAGTCCCTTTCCCCTTCTGTGAATATGAATTTCTGGGGGAAACCTCGGTTGCTTTGCTGGGCACTCAGCTGTTAATCACCTGCCCCTGTCCGAGAAGGTGGGGCGACAGAGGGAGAAGCACTACAGACCCGCATTTCTTAACGAAACCCCCAGCCCACGAGTCAGGCTGAGGAAAAGAGCAAAACCAAGAGTCGTTTAAAGAAATGCCGGGTGTCTTCGTTATCTAGTGCTACTCAAAAGGAGGGGTTTTAACAGATGAAATTTTATTCTCATTCAGTTTAGGAGGCCCAAAGCACCGGCTCTAGGAGAAGGCTGGGGCAGAAGGTCCTTCCTGGGCAGCCTCCATGTGGCCTGGCATCTCTCTGCTCCGTGTCAGCTCTGCTAGCTTGTTTAATCTCGCTTGTATTTCAAGGGATTTAATCTCGTTTATACACTAATCTGCCCTCATTAATTTAGCTTAAACAGCCCAATCCCCCCCAGAATGGGATTACAGCCACAGGCATGTTCTGGTTGCTAGGGCCCCTGTGTACAACAGAACAAAGCACCCCGGTCCGGCACCATGCACACAACTATCCTCATGCTGAGCCCCTTGTCGCAGCCACTTGTTGGGGGCCTTCCTTTCCTTTGCTGCCCCTCTACTATATCCAGTATGTCCTTCTCCAGGGACTGGTCCCTCCTCATAGCTGCCCCTCTACTGTATCCAGTACGATGTCCTCCAGGGACTGGTCTCTCCTCATGACACGCCCAAAGTACATCCGTAAGAAGAGGTGTCATCAGCCTGGCCACTAATGCGCATTCTTGCTATACGTCTTCCAAGACAGATGTGTTTGTTCTTCTGGCAGTACATGGTATGTGTAATATTCTTCATACGGAAGAATTATGAGTAATTATGAGGAACATAATTCAGAGGCATCAGTTCTTCTCTGGCCTTCCTGCTTCGACGTTCACATGACAGCCACAGGCACAGAAGTGAGGAAATACGCAATCTAACTTGAGAGGACACAGTGCCATTCGTGACGCGAGGGTCACCGCTTAATCATCTGGGATAATTCAAGCACAAGCGGGAGACATCTTCAGTGACGACTACTGGGTCTGTCTCCACGTCCCCCCATGGGCTGCTGGGAGGTGAGAAGCCTCACGTGTTCGGAGGCAGAAATGTTCCAGGAAGCCTAGACTCCCCAACACTGAGTCTCTAAGAAGCCTGGCCCACAGGAAAATAAAAAAAAGTGAACGCAAAACTAAAGTAGGCTGTACTTACGATCATCATTAAAACCATTGGTCCCAGGTAAATGATGATGAAGAAAAACGCAATCATGGCCAAAGTCAGGATGCCTCTCACCCACCAGTTCTTCCATCTAGGTTAGAACGAGAGAACACACCAGTTAGGACCCCAGAAAGAACCAGAGCACAAACCTGGGGCGGGGGGTGCCACTTCCTGGGATCAAGTCCCTCCAGCAACGTGCTCTTTGCCTTGCTGGAGGGACTAGTCACCTCCTGCACGAGTTCCATGGCCTCACCTACAACCAAACTCAGCAGGTGCCCCAAGGCCTGAAGAAGAATGCGCCCAGTTTACATCTTAATGGGTAACACACGCAAGCAAAGTGCGTGCCCCTGCTTCTGTATCTGTTTAAGTGACTCTGTGACTACCTCTAACGGAGGGAAAACTGCGCATTTTCCCCACAGCAGGATCTTAAATTGCAATTCTCCTGCACTGCTGGGCAATGACCATAAACAATGATAAAAACAGCGCAAATGTGTGCCCAGCACTTCTAGAAGGACGTCACATATGTCAACTCACCCAACTTGAGAAAAACTAGTTTTCAGAGACGAGGAAATTGAGGCAGGCAGGTCAGACGGCTGGCAAAAGGCGAAACAGGATTTGTATCCCGGGGGGCTTAGCTCCGGAATCCATGCCTTTAACCCCTGCACAAGGGATGACCAGCCAGCGCACATCCGAACACTTCCAGGTAGTAGTTTTATTTTGTTTTGTTTTGTTTGGGGGAGGAGCTCCTTATCATTAGGGTTTTGAATCTACCCACATAACTGATGTTTGAAGAACGAGGTTCGCGCGGGCCAAAAGCGTTCACCCTAGATTCACTCAAGGTGAGATCCTGTTCAAGGTTGTGGTCATGACAATCTCCTGTCAAATGGCGAAGGGGTGGGGTCTAGCCTGTCAATCAGAACAGACTGCAGCTTGATGAGCTCCTTTGGAGGCTTGAAGGAGATAAATAGCTCACAGGAGGGCTGACACACACTCTCTGCTAGAGCCCTGGAACTGAAGGAGCCAAGTGGGGACCCCTGCCAGTGCTGGGGTGCTTACACTGCTACTGGATCCACAAGACTTCCCACCCACTGGCCTGTAAACTTCCTGCATTCGGCATCATTGCATGTGTTTTTTGAGTCTGAAGAGGAATTTATAAATTAGTATCGAACACAAGGGCTAATATCAGACTATGGACTTGATCTGGACAGGGTTGGGATGTTTTCTCAATATTCACTTGCTCTTGTTTATAAAGTTCTTTCTTATACACCTATGAGTGTGTCTGAATTTGTTTCCCAATCCACCCAGACTAACACAAATGTCTTCCTGGGGAATTTTTAAGGAAATGTTCACAATGGACAGATGGGTATGTATAGCCATTATTAACCAGCATTGTGGGTCCCTCTGTGAAAAGAAGCCCATCAATTACGAACTCCAATATATTTTCTCTTGGCATAGTCTGTATCTACCACTGCCGGGCACCCCAGCCTTGTCCGGAACGTCCCTTCTTTCTAGAGTGCACTCATCAGCCCAGGTCTGAATCAATCCAGGGCTAGAACCTGGCTGGTCCTTCTCCCGGCTACCCGCAGGCCTGTCTCATACTGAGCACTGGGTCACACTCAACTCGGCCCTACTCTTCTGCAGAAAGCAAGTCCTAGGCAGAGGCAGGGCAGACTGAGGCTGAAGGAAGTGGACCAGCTCCCCACCGCACATCAACGGAAGAGGCTCTGTGAGAGCAGTGGGTCTTCCATGGTGCTAGGACATGACCCGAAGCCCCCAAGGGCACCTGCATCCTTAGGTCAGTCAGATTACCTTGAGGACAAGTTGGACAGGGCCCTGTTGAGGACCTCCGGCGTGTCGTCTGCAGAGGTCGGCAGGGGCGCGGGATCTGCTCGACTCTCACTGTCTGACGCAGTCTCTCCATCAACCTTTGCTTCAGACTCTGACTCCTGGAAGGTGGAAACATAGGCGAGGGAAGGTCAGGCGAGTCTGGTAACATACGGAGACGTGTACACCTGTCATGGGAACCTGAGGGGAAGGACCACGGGGCTTGAGGGCCCTGGCACCGTCAGGTAACCAGGACAGAGGGGACTAACAGCGATCCCGACACTGCCGTGACATGTGCCAGATGGCTCACGCCCCCTGGGGGCAGGTCCGTGTGTGTGTGTGTGTGTGTGTGTGTGTGTGTGTGTGTGCAGAGGGAGCAGCCACACGTGGGATGTGGGGGAGGTGGGTCCTGAGGAGAAATTACATGCTCTTTGTAACTCAAGACAGCAAACAGGGTCTGGGCTTGGGTGCCACCAGGCCCTCACCGCTGACTCTGCCCATGGTGAGGGTGCCCCCAGGCTTACACCCTACAAGGCTTTGGCACTGAAAATTGGTTTGTATTCTCTGTGTTAACTCCACAACCATGCCCATCGCAGCTACCAGGGAGAGGAGAAAAGGAGGCTGAGACCAGACGACTCCCCCAGGCTGCTGTGCTGTCTTTGAACCCGGGGAGGACATGCCCTGGAGGTCTCCTTCTAGCTCCAAACAGGCTGGTTCACAAAATCCCAAATGCTACCCATAAGCACTGTGCTCTGTCACCAGAAAACCAGCGAGGGGGCAGCCAAAAGTCAACCACCAGTTCCACAGGCAGAGGAGCAAAAGGGAAGGAGGGAGCCAGGCAGGGCGCAGGCGGCAAGAAGCACCGCGACACCCTCCATGCCAACGTGTCCGGGAACCTACACTGCTGCGTGAAACCTTCGCCCGAAACACAAGTTTCTTTTCTGGTGGGTCGGTGGGTTGTTTTTCAAAGGATTCGGGGATGCTCTGCATGACTGTCTGGATCTCCCCCGCATGCTTTGGGGCTTCGAAGCCAGCCTCTGGGCGCCAGGAGGTCTCCACCAGCCCATGTTCTCCAGGAGGATGGAGACGCCGCGGGGACCCAGCTTGAACAGAAGGAGAGGGTGCGCGTGCACACACACGTGCACACAGGTTATTTTTAACTGAGCCATCCTGTTGTCAAGGAGACTCTCAAAGGCTGCGGCCTCGCCGGGCTGGGGGGTGGGGGTGGCAAGGAAGGTGGGGGGACAGCTTCATGGTGCCAGAGCTGGGCAGAGCTCCTGCAGGGGGCAGGCAGGGGGCCTCTGTGGAGCCGTCTCTGGCTTCTCTTTGTCCCTTGTTAGAGAGCCTTCTACAGGGAGGTGTCCCGTTGCATGCCTGTTGTTATTAGCTGCACAACAGAGGGGCTGGGATGACCAACAACCGGGGCAAAGGCTAAAGCCTGACAGAGGTCCCTGGGCCTCACATCAGGCCCATGAAGAAGCACCTCCAAGCCCTGCGTCTGGAAGGAGGCTGCTCTGGGCAGGACACATCCCACATAAACAACCACTTTTCCCAAGGCCAAAACCAGGCCTCCAGGATAAAGCCCTGTGAGCCAGGCTGGGGCAGGGTCTGGGAGGGCGGCTGGGGTCAGTCAGTGCTCTGGTCTCCTGTCCCTACTCCCAGCAGCAGAGGAAACAAAACCGGAGAGTGTTGTGACAGTTCGTGGGATAGGGAAAGAAAGAGGGGGCTGATGGCAGCTTCATCCGAGGTGCAGGGACTGGGAGGGCACGTTTCTACTCAGGAGACACACACACTGGACCCAGAGCAGGAGGCACCGGGCACGGTTACCGCTTAGCTCGCTGGGAGCCGGCAGGGCAGGCTGGGGCAAGGAGCATTTCTGCAGCCAGTCAGAAAAGGCAGCGCCCTGGTCCTGCCTCAGACACTCAGCACAGGCCCTCAGGTGGGACAGAACCGCCAGCGTCAAGGCTGCAACATCAGTGGAAGTCAGGAAGCCTGTGAAGTGACTCAATAACAGTGGGGCATCCTCAACCCCCACCCCAGTTCCATTAACCCGCTTCCTCCCAGGGCAGAAGCTGAGCAGAAGCACCCCCCACCTTCTCATCATCCCACAGCCAATTCCCGTGGGGGCCCGGGACGCTGGTAAACAGGAAGCAAGAGGGCTGCTCTCAGGGAGAGAGGAGAAAAAGAAAAGGCTCTCTTCTAGACCGCCAACTTCCATCTGGTTCCCGGAGATGGGCTAGAGAGGGGCAGAAGCACTTACAGGGATGGTACTGGGAGTGTCCTGTGTGCCAGGGTCTCGAGAAAAGCCATGGAGGTGGGCGGGGGGGGGGCGGGGTTTTTGAGAAAATTAAGCCTACCCACGACTCCCAAGAGCCCAGAAGCCTTCCCTGCCCTCCTGGCACCGCCCTGGGCTCAGGATAGCACACAGCCCTCCCTTCAACAGAGGCCAGTGGGCAGCTAAGAAAGCCTGAGAACGCAGCAAGGGGGCGGGCAGTGCCTGGTGGTCAAGGCTTGGCTCTTCCCAGAAAGGGTTCCAGCATTTTTCTGTACAAGGAGTTTTCACCATTACCCTCTAAGTGGGAAACCCTGTAGTGGTCCCCGCCCTTCCCGAGTGTGGTCCTCACACTGTCTCCCCTCTCCTCAAGCCCATAATCCCAGTGAGGGCTGCAGCCAGGCTGTCCTCGTCACTACCATGACCCCAACCCCTGGCAGGCACACACCTGGATCGCAGAAGGCACCAAGGAGGCCTCCCCACAGCTGCATGAGCCAACCAATCAGAGCAGCCAGGCTTTCCCAGGTGGGCGGATCCAACCAGAGCTACCTATATACAGCTTCATTCAGCCACCCAACAAACATATTTTCACTTTTAGTAACGCTGCATGAGGCATTACGGGGTAAGGTGGTGGCCAGTTTTCCCAATGTCCACATTCCTTACTTGGGCATTGTAACAGAAGCTCGTATTCACACTGATCTGATGGCTATGGGTTGGTGAGGGCAGGGAGGGTTATAAGAGAAACTCTGCTTTTTAGCTGGGCTTAGAATAAAAGTCATATTCTAATTCAAGTCTATGAAACGCTAGCAGAAGTGGCGCAAGCAGTTCTGCCAATGTTCCTTGATGCTTCTGAAATGTGGACAGGCCAGCTGGAGCTCCAGCAACCAGGTTTGCTCCCCTTGCCACTGAGTCAGATGCAACTCCCAAGGATCCTATAGGGAAGGCGGAAGTACGGCAAGGAGTTTGCTGAGCTGTCCTCCTAATGAAGGCAGCCTGCCACATTTTTCTCCTGCAGAGCAGCTGGTAGGTTTGAACCTCCGACCTTTGGGAGCAGGCGAGCACTGCACCACCAGGGCTTCTCCACAAGCTGAAAGCCACCTATCAAGAAGGAGCAAGCAACACGATAAAAGACTGTCCAAGAGATGGAAACTATCTGCAGACACCAAACAGGAGTATGGATCCTTGGGCTGCTGATTACATGATAGGAAAAAAAAAGCTTCTATCTTAATAAGCCACGGCTATGCCAGGTTTTCTGCACCTTGAGGCCAAATGTGTCCTAATACAGAGGAGTCACAAAAAGACAGGATTTGCTGCAGAGGTATATCCAGACACGGAAGAGGAGGGCTGCCTGAACTTAAGAGCTGCCAGGCTGGATTTCTAACTCTGCCAGGCACCACTGGACAAGCCACACACACTGCCAAGCGCACGCATTAGGCCAAGAAGTCAACAAGGCCTCACAATTTCGAGCTGTAATCTCTCGTAAAGATCACACAGCTCAGAAAGGACAAGGGCAGGAATCTGTCCTCCCACACCCTCTCCCACGGGCCCCATGCAGGCCTCCCTGTGAAGTGAATGCACTTGTTGCCAAATGCATCGCCGTGGAGCAAGCTCATGAGTGCAATCTGAACCAGCAACAGGAGCATCTACCAACATCAAAGGCCCTTATTTAATTCAGAGCAGAGGCTACCGAGGGGGAGAAACCACCTCAGGCCCCTGGGAGGCTGGAGCCGGGCTCTGTGCTGATGACATCACTTGTTTACCAGGGTTCCAGCAAAGTCACGGGAAATTCGGAGCCTCGGAGTCAGCAGGTCCTCTGCTCGTCAGTTCCCTAGCGAGGCATCTCTATTTGGTATTGAGGTGGAAACGGATGTTCAGCCTTACCAAGGGCAGATGTCATTTTCTCCTTTCTTTTCCCCCTCATTAGAATAAAACTATTCCAAGGATGAGAGTGTATTGAATATTGGGCGGTTCTTCACCTTACTCTATCTCTGGGCAATATTAGACTTCATTAACTACGTCCACCTTAAAAGCGTCTTCTCTCAGTTTCCATGATACCACACCTTCTACATTCTCATTCCACCTGCCTGCTCGTTCTCAGACTCCTGTGCTCTCTATTATCCTTCTACTTCACCTTTAAACGGAGCCCTGGTGGTACAGCAGGTTGTTTGGCTACTGACCCAGAGGTCAGTGGTTTGAACTCAGCAGCTCCAAAGGAGAACGATAAGGTGCTCAGCTTCCACAAAGATGTCCATCCTCAGAAACCTTATGGAGCACTTCCACTCTGTTCTACCACTTCAAATTGGACTCAAGACTCAATGGCAGTGAGCTACTGGAACCTTTAAATGTTGGACTCCATCTAGTTCAAAAGCAACAGAGCCCACATGGAAGAAGCACAACAACCTGTGTGATCACGAGGTGTCGAAGGAATCAGGTATCAGGCATCAAAGAACAAAAAATCATATCATTGTGAATGAGAGGGTGTGTGGAATGGGGACCCAAAGCCCATCTGTAGGCAACTGGACATCCCCTTAGGCTTAGGGAAGGGTCTCGGGGAGAAGATGAGCCAGTCAGGGTGCAGTGTAGCAACGATGAAATATACAACATTCCTCTAATTCCTAAATGCTTCCCCCCTCCCCACTATTATGATCCCAATTCTACCTTATAAATCTGGCAAGATCTGTGGATGCACACTGGTATAGACAGGACCAGTGCTGAGAGCGGCGATGCCGGGAGAGTGGAGGGAGGGTGGGGTGGAAAGGGGTAACTGATTACAAGGATTTACATATAACCTCCTCCCTGGGGGATGGACAACAGAAAAGTGGGTGAAGGGAGACGTCAGACAGGGCAAGATATGACAAAATAATAATAATTTATAAATTCTCAAGAGGCCATGAGGGAGGGGGGAGCAGGGAAGGAGGGAGAAAAATGAGGACCTGATGCCAGGGGCTTAAGTGGAGAGCAAATGTTTTGAGGATGATGAGGACAATGAATGTACAACATGTGCTTTATACAATTGATGTATGGATGGATTGTGATAAGAGTTGTGTGAGCCCCCAATAAAATGATTAAAAATAAATAAATGTTGGACTAACTTTGGGCTCAACTCCAGACCAAAATACTCTCTCTCCGTACATACCATCATCACCTGGTCTGTCCTTTGGCTTTGGATACGAATTGCATGCCAGCTATCCAGCATTTCTACCGTCAACCTCCGCCTCTACCTAAGTGCCAGTTCCATCGCTGGAGCTATTAGTAACATCTCCACCACTTCTTCAACTGGAATGTATCTAAAGAGAACTCCTGACATTGTTCCATAAACTACTGGTCTTCATGTCTTACCTAGCTGGCCAGTTGACAGCACCACACTCGGTTTTGTGTGCATGATGCATTGCACAAAAACCTACAAGTCTCTCTATCTTCCTCTATGTACTGCATTCTGCAGTTAACTCCCTTCCAAAATCCATTCCACTCCTCTTGCACGGTGTGTTAAAGAGCCTATTTACCGAAAACCAAAAAACTCACTACCATCAAGTCCGTTCCAGCTCATAGTAACCCTATAATGGGTAGGCTGTAAATCTGTATGGGAGTAGACAGACTCGTCTTTTTCCCTGGAAGCGGTTAGTGGGTTTGAACCATGACCTTGCTGTTAGCAATCCAACAATTACCCAACAGCGCCAGCAAGGGCTCTCTATAACAGCCTGTCCAGGCTGTTTGTGTTCCGTCCATGTTGCCACACAAGAATCAAATCCACTACATCTGTGAAAACAAACAATGGAGAAGTTCAGTATCATCAGCCGGAACATGTCCAGATGAAAGTTCAAGGTGAAACTAAGGCAAATGAAAACTTGCTTACATGAGCCAAAATATGATCTGGATGTGGGATGAGATCAAGGTTGCTCTACGTGAAGTAAGCAAACTCCAAAACCAAACTCACTGCCATCTAGTCGATGCTGACTCATAGCAACTCTACAGGACAGGGTAGGACTGCCCCTGTGAGTTTTCAAGATTGTGATTGTTAAGGGGATTAGAAAGTCCATCTTTCCCCTTCAGAGCAGCTGGTGGTTTCAAACTGCCAACCTTGAAGATTACAGCCCAACTCATAACCATCACGCCGCCAGGGCTCCTAATGAAAAAAGCAAAAAGACAGGAAAGAAAGAAAAGACCAAAATCGATGTCAAAAGATGCGTGTTCTTAGAAATAGAACAGCTGGCGAATGAAAGAAATGAAGAGGTGAAAGGGCTGCAGAGAAGACTCAAAGGGCAACTCGAGAAGGCAAAGTATTACAATGAAATGTGCAAAGACCTAAAGGTAGAAAACCAAAAGGGAAGAACACATTTCAGCATTTCTCAAGCTGAAAGAACAGAGGGAAAAGGTCAAGCCTCGAGTTGAAATATTGAAGAAATCTATAGGCAAGACACTGAACAAAGCAAGAAGAATCAAAAGAAGATGGAAAAAGTACCATCACTGTACCAAACAGAACTGGTGGATGTTCAACCAGGTAGCATATGATCGAGAACTGATGGTACTGAAGGAAGAAGTGCAAGGTATACTGAAAGGAATTGGGGGGCAGGGGGGAGGGGGCTCTAGGAATTGACAGAATACCAATGGAAAGGTTTCAACACAGAGACACAATGGTGGAGCTACTCACTCACTCACTTTCACCAAGAAATTATTTGGAAGGCAGCTACCTGGCCAATCAACTGGAAGAGTTCTGTATTTGTGGCCTCTTTCCAGAGAGAATCCAACAGAACGTGGGAATTATTAGTAAACAATTATCATTAATGTCATACACAAGTGAAATTTTGCTGAAGATAATTTTTAAACGACTGCATCGGTACACAGACATGGAATGGGCAGAAATGCACACTAGCATCTGAAAAGAGGCTGCGTTTTAGACAAAGGATAGCATTGCTGATGCCAAATGGATCTTGGCTAAAAGCAGACACAATCAAAAAGAGTCTCTTTGTGTTTTATGGACTAGGCAAATGCATTAAACTCTGTGGATCATAAAACAAATTAAGATTTGTAAGATTCTAAAGAATGGAAATTATACTGAGGCACACAGACTTCTAACACTGAGCAAGAGGCAGTCACTCACACAAAACAAGGGGACACAGCATCGTTTACTATGAGGGCATGTGTGAGTCAGGGTTGTATCCTTTCACCATGTTTATTCAATCTGCATATTGAGAAAATGATCAGAGAAGCTGGACATCATCAGGGACCGAGGAAATCGAATTAACAACCTGCAACATACAGATGACACCACCTTGCTTGTTGAAGGGAGGAGGGTCTAAAGTGTTTGTTGAAGATCAAAGAGTACAGCCTTCAGTATGGATTATAGCTCAACATCATGAAAGCAAAAATCCCCACAACAAAGACTGAAGTAATTGTGGCAGTTACATAATCTCCTGTCAACTTGCGAAGGGGTGGAGTCTGGCCTGTCAATCAGGTCACAGCTTGATGACCTCATTTGGAGGCGGGAAGGATATCGATAGCTCACTGGAGGCCAGACTCTCACATTCTGCTTGTCTTCCTACTGACAAGCCACATGGAGGACCCCTGATGGAACAAGAGGCCTGGAGCTGGAGTAGCCACATATAGACCCACGCTAGGGCTGAGATGCTTCTACCGCCGCTGCATCCACAAGACTTTGCACCCACTGGCCTGTGATCTTCTATTGCATGTGTTGCGGGAGCCTGAAGAGGAAATTATAGACTGGTATCAGACATCTGAGCTAATATCTGAATAATGGACTTGATCTAGATGGGGCTGGATGTTTTCTTAGTATACAATTCTTTGATACCAATTTCTCTATTACACACATACAAGTGTCTATGAATTTGTTTCTCTAGCCAACCCGGACTAACACAGTCATCAAAGGTTGCGTTTCGCTTGTCCAAGGAAGGAACCATCAAGAAATCAAAAGACAGATTTCACTGGGCAAATCTACTGCAAAAGACCTCTTTAAAGTGTTATGACCCAAGCCATGGTATTTGCAATGGAATCATATGCACAAATCGTCACTGATCTTTGTGAAATATCTATCAGGACACATATGTCCTCCACTTAGAACCTTTTAATGGTCTCTCATTGATGTAGGATGACTTAGCACATCGCAGCCTACTTTTTCCACCTCTTCCCTACGTGTTGGTCATCTCTAGAGATGGCAGAACTGCAGCCACAATGGCCTTCTTGCTGCCCTTCAACACAGTGAGCTCACTCCCAGCGTGGCCTCTACATCCACTCCAGAATCTCCTCTTGGCTCAATCATTCACATCACTCAAGTCTCAGGTCAAATGGTCCCTTCTCGGGGCATTTCTGACCACTCTAAGATAATGGCCCAATGCCACTCCCATCATACTCTATCCCCTGAAAATGCTTTCTTGTCTTTATAGCACTTGCCGTTACTTAAAATGTATTAGCAGCCTTGAGGGAGGGCACCAGGGAAATCGCCAGGCTCCAAGTCAGTAATGCCTATTCTTGAAAGACACCTGGGTTATGCAAGTGTAAAATTTTCCAAATCTCATTACCCAAAATAATCAAAAGTCTGTCTATTGCATTCTAATCTTTTATTCGGTATGCCTGGTGTTTTGTTTAGTTTGGGGTGTTTTTCTTTTTTTGGTGAGGGTGTAGAACAACACCTGCTTGTAACTGCACTTGACACTCAACCCCTACTTTGCTTTCTCAGCAATGACCTAGATAAAGCAATGATATACAGGCAACACAAGGCTCAGGAAACAATAAAAGGGGCTTCAAAAAGTACACGGAAAAATGGAATTGGAAGATAATGGAATTTGTCCACAAATGTTTTGAAGCCCACTAGTACACAATACAAAAAGAAAAAAAGACCAAAATGTCAGTGTGCAAGAAAGGTGGGCTGATTTAGCAAGCATGACATCAGACAGCACTTAACATACGATTTTAACCACCAGGTCAGCAACACAAACTAAGGCGGATAAGCTTAGGAACATTCACATAAAGACGTCAGGAAAAGAAACAAGAGTCCACGGTTCAGTAAAAGGCGGCAAGTGTTCTCGTAAGCCGTGTTACCAGAGGAACAGCACTGAGCAGACCTTGCCGAGAGATCACACATGTCTGCAGGGAACGCGGACAGACTACAACCGTCATAGAAACTGACGCGGAAACCTACGAGGCTGAGCCTGCGCCATTTGGGGAAAGAACATGCTTCACCATGATGGCAAAGAGGGGAATCATGCTTTCTGTCCCTGACCAGGGAAAAGCTTTAGGTAATTATGGTAAGACTCCTTACTGTTCAGCTACAAATAAGATATTAAATACCGTGTAGCTACAGGAAAAAGGGCTGGTTGCTAAGCGGTCTGTACTAAGTTTGAGCTACATGTAAAGCGCTGACACGGCTGACATGTGTTCGATAACTATTTACTGCCTCGTAGACTGGACCCTCGCTGACCCTTCTGGAACTAGGTCAGCCACCAGGGGCACATTCCACACACAGGCTCTGTCAGTGAACGTTCTGTAATGAAACGATTGCATGCCTGCATTGTCCGATATGACAACTACCATTTGCCACCTCCCCCCATTGAAGCACAGGGTCATGGTGGAAGGGATTTGTTTATTCGTAGCTATCTCTCCGTGGCCTACAACACTGCTGGGCACACAGAAGGTCTTCAATCGTTGTTTCTAAACAAAGGGAGAAGGGAGGGAGGATGGAAGAAGTCAGGCCATGGAGTAGCTGTGGAGTCTTCTCCACGTGTGAGCCTGTAAGTCAGAATGGCAGCTGTACATGTAATTCTTTTACACACGGGGTCACCTTCACCACGCAACACCACAGCCGGGCATTTTATTCAAAAGGCCCCCAGCTCTGGCTATGTCTGCAGAGACTGTGATTCACAAGTGTTCGGGAGGTGGGACTCTTAAAAATATCCTACGGATGTGACATCAAGCTTCCAGGCGAGCAGGGCTGGGCAGAGGGTTGAGAAGGAAATCCCCCACGCCTACTGACTGCTTTCCTCCAGCTTTCTTGCTAAAAGGAACACCTTGCCTTGTGGAGACTGGGCTTCCACAGCTGAGCAGTCTGCCAAGTGGGCTGGTATGCCAGGCAGAGACACGAATAACCCCAGCAGGTACATCAATCCACCACCTTCATAATAAATGCACCCCGGACTACCATGTAACAGGTCAACTGTCGGCGCTATCCAACTCGGTCTCAACCTGATGAGCAGAACGAACTCTAACCCTTCCGCCATCTGCACAGTGGAGGCGGGAGTTGCGCGCACACCATCCAAGCCGATCATCGCACCTCCATGACATCTCTGTTCCTGCAGTTTCCACTCGTTCTATGAGGGGGACGCCACCAAACCTTCACACCCCAAGGACTCCAAAGCAATGAGTAGATGGGAAGGAGCTTCAAAAAGCTCATGGAAAATATCCATCATCTCTCAATTGCATTTTGCCATGAACTTGTTGAAGTCCCCTGATCTGCAGTGTTGGGTACTCCTGAGTCGGTTCCAGCTCTCAGCCATGCTACACACAGCAGAACGAAGCCCTGTCCAGACCTGCACTTTCTCTACAGTCTTCCCGAGGTTCAAGAGAGTGGTGACCATGGTGTCAATCAACGTGTGAGGTTTCAACACCTGAAAGTTTTCCAGGTGAGTTCATCAAGCTCCTTAGAGCACAGGCATTCCTGAGCGCGCCGCATCGTGAAGGCACTGCTCATTTCAGAAGTGGCCCACACTGTTTTTGAAACACCACTTAGCTGGGCTCATAAAGTGGATTCACTACAAACTTTATATCTATGTCATAGGCATCAATAACAAAATTCTTTGCTCCGCCTTCTTGTTCTATCTCATTAAGCATGATAAATTGCCGGTGACCAGCAGTAACAGATGCCAAGACAAACCAGTCACTAAAAGTGCCCACAGATGTCAGGCACAAGACTCCTGACAACCAACAGGCTGAAAGCAACGGGGGTGACAAACTGGTTTGGCTGGTAGAGATCATGTTTCCTTTTCTGGTGGGGTGTTTTATTTTGTTTTGGGGGCTTTGCTTGTTTTCTACTTTTTACTATGGCTTCCTTTTGAATATCCATGCACCCTTAGTTCCAAGATACTGAGAGCAGTTTCCACAATGGAGCAGCACACTTGCTGTGTAGACCTTCCTGTGGAGACAGACCATTTCCACTCCCCCTTCGTTCCTCTTCCTCCATCCTTTCTGAGTTTGACCCCAGGACAAGTGCTGCCCTTTGGATTTCAGAGCTGACTGTTCTGTGGCAGGAGCATCCCTCCCTGGTGGTACTGTTCACCCAGTGGTGGCCATCTTTGCATGTTGCTTTTCCAGCTGACAAAAACTGGATTTCAAAGCTGAGGGCCGAGGTCAGGCTAGCCTTAGAAGGGGCAGTGGCTGGAAGAGAGGATGAGGGTGTCTGTCTGGGCACTGGGACTTCAGTTTTTCATCTGGGTGCTGGTGACATTAACATGCTTACTGTGTGGAAAGGCGGCTCACAGTGTAACGGCGGCCTTTGATCACAACGCAGAAGCTTCCAGACAGACCCTGTCTCTAGTAATGTGACCTGAGGCAAGATCCTTGATTTCCCGATGGCCAATTCCTCATCGCTGCTCGAGTTCCTAGTTCAAAGCCCAGGGCGGAGCACATCCTGCCCCAGGTTCCTCCCCAACAACACAGGGCTCTGAGGTCCGAAGTGCCCTGCCACCCTCACCCCATCATCTGGACCTGCAGTGGAAGCGGGGCCCTGGTGACAATCTTTACAGAAGCGGATCACCAGGCCTGTCACCTGGACAGTGGCTGGGTGGGTTTCAACTGCCAGCCCCTGGTTAGCCACCAAGTACATGCCGTGGAGCAGATGCACACACTCACAAAAGCACGCGAGTAAAAAGAAGGAAATGCTCAGTACTTAAGAATGGCATTTGCAGGAATTCCCGGGAGCTAATTAATAATGAATATCCATCCTGTAAACAAAAGGGGGAGTGATAAAGTAGATCTAAAAAACAAAAATGCTACAGCTGGCCTTTCAAAGCAGGGCATTCCTTAGCTCGGTGAGACATGTACCTCAGATGCCCGAGAGAAGGCCAAGGCACCATCTGGGTCTCAGTTTTCCCATCTGTAAAAGAGGGAGAATTCCTATCGCAAGGCTTTACTGCAGAGAAAACTTAAAAGGCAGCCATGTTTTCCAAACCATAGTTTGTGATCTCTTGGGTCTGGAGCAATGGGTCACACTAACCACCCATGGGGAGGCAGTAGCTGGTAGAGAGCACCAGGGTGCCTGTCTGGGCACTGGTCACCTGGGTGCTGGTTAGAGGAGAGGGCTCACTGGGAGAGAAGTCATCCCACTGTATATGTATCATGTGTGCACATGTCTGTGTGTATGCTATAATTCAATTTTAAAGTTCTAGTAAAAGTAAGATACTCGCTGAAGACAAATGGGTGCATAAGCAAATGTGGTCAAGAAAGCTGATAATTGGGAGAGTAGAGGGTGAGTGGGTTGGAAAGGGGGAACCGATTACAAGGATCTACATGTGACCTCCTCCCTGGGGGACGGACAACAGAAAAGGGAGTGAAGGGAGACGCCAGATAGGGCAAGATATGAGAAAATAATAATTTATAAATTATCAAGGGCTCATGAGGGAGGGGGGAGCAGGGTGGGGGTGGGGGGGAAGAGGACCTGATGCAAAGGGCTTAAGTGGAGAGAAAATGCTTTGAAAATGATTAGGGTAGGGAATGTACAGATATACTTTATATAATTGATGTATGTATATGTGTGGATTGTGATAAGAGTTGTATGAACCCCTAATAAAATGTTAAAAAAATAAATAAATACCCATCCCCCCCAAAAAAAAATAAAAGAAAGCTGATGGTGCCTGGATATCAAAAGATATAGCGTCTGGGGTCTTAAAGGCTTGAAGATAAACAAGCAGCCATCTAGCTGAGAATCAACACATGGAAGAAGCACACCAGCCTGGTGATTATGAGGTGTCGATGGGATCAGGTATCTAAGACCCAGGCATCTAAGACCCAGAACAAAGTCATAGTCAGTGGGCAGAACGGGGTGGATGGAGTGGAGACAAAGCCCCTATGTAGACAATTGGACATCCCCTCACAGAAGGGTCACAAGAAAGCAATGAACCAATCATGAACCACTGATGAAACACACAACTTTCCTCTAGTTATTTAATTCTTCCTTCCCCCCACTATCATGACCTGAATTCTACCTTACAAATCAGATTAGACCAGAACATGCACACACTGCTACAAATAAGAGTCAGCAACACAGGGAATCCAGGATAGATAAACCCCTCAAGGCCAACAATGACAATAGAGATAGCAGGAGGATACGGGGAAGGTGGGGGGAGAAAGGGGGAATCAATCACAAGGATCAACATATAACCCCCTCCCCCTCCCAGGGGAACGAACAACAGAAAAGTGGGTGAAGGGCAACAGAGTATGATGTAAGATATGAACACAATAATCTATAACTTATCAAGGGTTCATGAGGAAGGGGGTCGGGGAGGGAGGGAAAAAAATGAGGAGCTGACACCAAGAGCTCAAATAGAAAGAAAATGTTTTGAGAATGGTGATGGCAACAAATGTGCAAATGTGCTTGACACAATGGATGGATGGATGGATTGTTTCACCCAAAACAAACCTTTAAAATATACATATCCCACCCCTCTTCAGTTACTTGAAAAACAGGTGGGATTAAATGGAGGTAAAAAATTAAGAAGAAAAAAAAGAAGTTAAAGGGTCTTCTCATTCCCTTAGTCAGAGGTGATTGTTCAGCACCTGGAAAACTTTGCACAAAAATATGCTCAAATCAACGTCGTCCGTGATGTGTATTTTGACTGCAAATGTGTAATCGGTGTCGTTGAATCGTACGTGCAGAAGCGGCTGAGTTGGAGAATGTTTTGTTGCATAAGCTTTCACAAGTTCTTGAAAAAGATCCTTACATTGTAGATTTAGGCCAAGTTTAATCTTAAATTTGGTAAATATTGTTAATTTTTCATAAATAATAATGGTGTTTCAGTTTTATACATAAATAATCTTACTCTAACAATAGCCTAAATCTGGTTTATTTTACCTACTGGTAAAATAGCAACAGTGGCATTTCGATCGTCATGAATGTAGGCGTCTACTCGGTACTTCAGACTGTGTCCAAACGTTGTGCGCTTGAGTCGTTCCGTTCCACTGTCGAGTTCCCTGCCGACATCCCAGATCCTTCAGAAGACAGTGGGTTGACCCTCGGCATTGTAAGTGTGAACGTGGTATTTACGCACTGAAACAAACACCAGCATGTCAAGGTTTCCTTTTTGTTCCACATCCAAGTGCAACCAAACTCCTGCAGAAACCAGAGGCTCGCCTGTCACTTCCTGCCCAGCCGCTAATCCTACGGCTCATTCAGCGCCACCAAAACCCCCGGACAACCTCACAGTGCTAGCAGTCAAGCTTGATTAACAACCAGGACAGCTGAGCCTTTGGACAGTCAGTTTTGCCTTTAACCCGGGAACCCCCACAGTGAATCAGCATGCTTTTACTGAGTCATGGGAGCTACAGAAATCCAAGATACGAAGGAGACTTCATCTAATGAAAACAAGAGGAGACAAGTTTCTAATGAGGACTTAAGACTACTGAATACCTCAAAAGCCAGGGAAACAGATGAGATGAAGAAATGGGGTGAAAGAGTTGGCAGGGTCCCACAGAAAAGGCTGGGGCTGAGAAAGCCTTGCAAGAATGCCCTTACTCACTCTGGTCATGAGGCCCCAAGGTTACTCAGGGGCCACTGTCACTGGTCTTTGCTCCAAGACTTGAATGCAGAGAAAAACCGGGACTTGCCTGCTCTCCTGAGTACTTACTACTGGCTGGCCCTGAGAACACAGTTGCTCTAACTTTGGAGACTTTCTGAACAAACCGTGGAGGATTAAAGATGGGGAGACTAGGAGGCCAGAGGGACAAACTGATTAAGGAAAAACTGCATAGAACTAAGACTAAGATTCATGGGCCCACCTGGGTTCAAATTCTAACTCCATCAAGTTACGAGACCTAAGGCCTACTTCCTAATCATTGTAAAGTAGCAGCCAATTCTTCTAATACAATCATCCCAATTCTAGAAGTTTAGGACCCATAGCAACATCCAGCCCTGTCAAGCTCCCCACCAACACAAAGCCATACCCATACCCTGCCTCCCACTCCTTCCTCGGCTATCATATTGACTGTAAAAAATAGATGATCGGTAAACTAATCCACTGAGAACAATATTTCATTCACGCTGTTGCCTACACGCCATTCACCAACCTATATTCAGATGGACTAAAGACTTCACCAAACTATTAAAATAGCGTAAGAAAATAAGTCATGGAAGGAGGTCTTCAAAGCAGACTGAGTTCTCTGTAATCATGTCACCTAAGGCAGTGACCGTAGGAGATTGAAAAAGAAGAGGCAAGATGGCAGCTCCATCCGACACACCACACCTCCCATCTATAGCAAAGACCCACAAAACCAAGTGAACCTGACGTGGCTCACCATCCTGGAACCCGGAAGGTCAAAATGAAGGCTGAGGAATTCACTCAAGCCTCGAAGGGAAGAAGCAATTGAATGCACGCAGCGGGTGAGGGACACAGAGCCAGTCTGACTCAGCACGGCCTTCTGAGACACAGCTAGCAGCGATGCCGGAGGAGGGGCACGGGCGAGCAACTCCCCAGCAGCCCCAGTAAGAAACCGAGTAGACACACCTGGAGGAAAACAAAGCGCGCAAAACAAGAGCCAGATCAATGGAGAAACAGCCCAGGAAGGAGAGCATGAGTTCCAGGGATCCTGGCATCCACACAATACGGAAGGAACAAGGATCCACAGGCTGGTTTACTCAGGAGCAGTGAACCCTGACCATTGGAGTGGGTGGCATGTATGAAGCAAGAGAGTCCCCAGTCAGATTCCCTCCCTCGTCCCTTCTTGACCTTAATCAAGGCCAGGCCACGTTTAAGGATAGCAGCCAACACCACAACCCAGTGATGTCGGGGGCACGCTCCCTTGACCCCCCACACTGCTAGTGACTGGAGGCACAACTGCCTAGCCCCCCAATGGCAGGATCCTTACTACAAGTTGAGTTCCCCCTTTCTCGTCTCCACCTCGTCCCATCCACCATCCCCTCTTGCCACACACTGAACAGTAGCAGCTGAGGGGTCTTTGTCATCCCAGCAACCCACTCCTCCAGGCAACAAGTCCACTCCAGTAACCCTACCTCATCCCTGCTGACAAACCACTCTGAACAGTGGGCTACCCACCACTCCAGGGACACCTCCCCCTCTCACCTCTGGTGTTCCCCCCACCCCACCCCGTTATAGGAATCCTCCTCTCCAAGCAATGCAGGACACTTCAGTGACCCTACCTGACCCTGAGCACTACCTGGTAAACCACTACCCTAAGCAGTAGGCGAGCTCTGTGGTAACACCACCCCAATCGGACAGCCTGCCCCTCTGAGCTGCATGAAGCTGTTCCAGCACGCCCCCGACCCCTCCCCATGACCACCCAACAAACAGTGAGCAATCTCTGGTCCCCTGCACGGTCCACCCACCCAATAAGCAATCAAAGGAGAATGTATTCCTGCACCACTCGCCCAGCACACCTGCCACTTGTCCTGCTCCGCCCACTGGACAAGTGACATCACCCCTGTGAACACTTCGCCAGGCCACCAGCACGACCATGTGCTCACTACCAACCAGCGTGCCAGAGTTCCAGTGCTACCAGGCCATGTACCAGCACAGCAGACCCACCCAGATACATCAAAACAACAGATCATGAAGCAAGCAAATACATGATCAATCAATCAATCAAAACACCTTGCCCACATGGATTAAGCCTCCGGAGAATTCCCTCTGACCATAGTTAAGGAATGTGAATAATATATTGCCTTGCTATCAGAGAGAGCATTGTAAACTCAACTGTAGCAGATGTATTTAGGTTAACATGTAATATCTTATCGTTTACCTCCCTTTTGACCCATTTTAAAGTTGTTTGGGTTAAAAAATAAAAGGAAAGGGAAATATATGTGGATCACGCCTCTGATAAATTTCCTCTGACCACAGACCAGGGATGTGAACAGCCTTGCTATTATGCAGAGTGCATTAGAAAGTGGACAACGGCAGATCCAGTTAGGCTAAATTTTAATACCTATCATTTGAGCTCCCTATGACCCCGGAAAATTGCTCTAATTTTTAATATTTTCTGCTTTCTTTTTTATTGAAGTTTTTTTTGTTTTACTTTGTTACTGTGTTGGGTGTGTGTGTGTGTGTGTTGGTTTTTGGTATGTTTTTATTTGTGTGAAATCTAGGACAGGTAAGTCTATAAAGAGCAACAGAATTAATGCCTTACTGAGGCATCAGGGGGAGGCTGGGGGGGAGTAGGGAACTCAGAATATGAGTACAAGAAAGGAGAAAATGTTCTAAAATTGACTGTGGTAATGACTGCACAACTCTTTAATATGATTGAACTACTGAATTGTAAGATATGTGTTATTTTCCAATAAAACTATTAAAATAAATAAAAATAACACAAAATGCCTCAGAGACAACAGACCATATTAAATCATATAAAGAAGCAAAATAAGATGACTCAACTGGGTGACTAACGGGCCAGAAAGCCTCCCTGAGAAAGATATGGTGATAGAACTACTCAGTAAAGAATTCAAAACAAACAAACAAAAAAGAATTCAAGAGACTACCTATGCAAGATTCTCTGTGAAATCAAGAAAAGAAAGGGAAAGAAACAGACAAAACTAAGGAAAAAAGAAAAATTCCAGAATAATTCAGAAAAACAATACATAAACAAAATGTCAAAAATAGACTATTAGAAAGCCTATATCAACAACTAGAAATTAAATTACCAAAACATCAGCATAAGATAACTCAACAGATTGTAGAAGTATACATGAACCAATGGAAGGAAGAATCATTAAAATAGAAGACAAATTCCTTGCTCTTAATTTCACTAAAGAATAATCAGAAATTAAAAATGAAGAAAGTGAGTCATAAAGAATAACCTATGCCTGATTGGATTTTCAAAATACAAAAACACCCTAATGTCATGAAAAAGCATTTTCATCCAAGAAACTCAACAAACCCGATACAGGATTGATCCCAAAAAGAAAATCACCACAACGTATTATAATAAAACTTTCTAAACACAAACACAAAGAAGAACTCTAAGGGCAGCCCTGTGAAAACAAAATTGTCACCTACGAAGGGACACCAATCAGGTTAAGTTCTGACTTCTCAGCAGAAATCATGCAGGCAAGGAGGCAATGGAAGCACATCTATAAAACAAAAAAAGATGAGAATCATATGCAAAATTGTCTCTCAAGTGCAATGATTAAATTAGGACAATCGCAGATCAACAAAAATGAGCATTTCTAAAAACCAGAACACGGCTACAAAAACATTACAGGAAGCCTTTTGAACGGAAAGCCAGCACCACCAGACAATAACCTCGGATTAAAATACACATCTAATTCAAACAAGCGGCTGGCCATCTGGGTGAGACACCAACTAAGCCTACATGAAAGAAGCACACCAAAATGAGGGATCCAAAGATTGTAAATTGCATAATCCAAATGTGAAGAAAGAAATGGTATCAAAGCTTAAATTGTAAAATTCTGGTCTGCAGAAGGCTATGAATGACAGTGGAAACCCAAAGTACATGTGCAGGATCTACACATAGAATAAGCCTCCAGTAACGTCCCTCTGTCCATAATCAAGGGCTGGGGATAGCCTGGTTTCCAGAGAGAATTATAGAGATGTTTATAGATTAAAATGAAAAATCTGACTTCAATGGTTAAGACCTTACTTGATCTCCCTTTTGTCACCTTGAGTTTGCTCTAGTTTGGGGGATGTTGTTTTTTTTTAATCATTTTATTGGGGGTTCATACAACTCTTATTACAATCCATACATACATACATTGTGTCAAGCACATTTGTACATTTATTGCCATCATCATTCTCAAAACATTTGCTTTCTGGTTTTTTATATTTTGTTTAGGTTTTTTTTTTTTAACTGGATTTTATCTCTGTTGTATTCTGTTATTGTTGGTAGGCTTCTTGACTCTCTTTAGGTATTTTTCTGTTTTTCAGGATATTCACAATCTTTACAGAGACAATAACTAGAATAAAGGTTCCTGGGTTTTGGCGGGGGAGGTGGGGAGGTAATGGGGAGCTCGTAAGAAGGAGTGCAAGAAGGAAGAAAGGGTTGTGAAACTGATTGTGGTAGCGATTGTACAACACACTCGATACACTGGACTACTGAGTGGTATGATGCCTGATTCTGTCCTAATAAAACTGTTGTGTGTGCTTTGTTTTTTTAAGGGCCAAATAAATAAATGAAAGACACAACTAGGCTAGATAATACATTTTTAAAAGTCAAATAGAACTACAGAAATGACAAGAGGGAAATAGAAGTGTCAATATGTGCCCAGAGCAGCGTCAAGAAGAAAAAGGGACCAGCGGGTGCAGTGACTCAGTTTCCATAAGAAGAGAAAGTCAAGGTGATATCATAGAGTAACGGACTGCTTGACACTTGGGAAGATAAAGGAGAATTAATAAACACTTGTGAAAAAGAAGAGGAAAATTGTAAAGTTTACATAAACAAAAAAGTAAATAAAAATGAAAGGACAATCCATTAACAAAAAGAACACAACACAGAGATCGAAGTAGAACAAAGAAACTGTCAACAGCACGCGCGCGCACACACACACACAAGTAAAACAAAATAAAAATGGTAAATTTCTAACTATCATCATGCTGAATGCAAATTATTTAAAATGCACCAATAAAGAGAGTGGCAGACTAGGCTTAAAAAAAAACAAACAACGAGCCATCATTATGCTACCTTAGATACAAAGATATAAATGGTTAAAAATTAAAGAATGAAAAACTCTATTAAGCTCACAGTAACCAAAGCGAACAAGAGCAGTAATGTCTCTGAAAAATAGCTTCTATATCAAATTCCACCATCAGGCACAGGAAGGGCACGATATCATGACTAGGGAGCCAATGGGCCAAGGACTCATATCCATAATAAGAATTTACATGCCCCCAAACATATAAAATAAACCCTAACAAAACTGAAAACAGAATAGGAGACTTCAACACACCACTTTCAACAACAGACAGAAAAACTAGAAAGAAACTCAACAAACAAACAGACGACCTAACTAATACAATCAAAAACACACACAACATTCCATCCAAAAGTAGCACAGTATGCATTCCTCTCCGACCCACAAGGATGGTTTCTCAGAGTATGTTAAGCCACAAACCAAGTTTCAATAAACTTAAAAGCATCAAAACAGTACCACAAAAAATCTTCTCAGATCACAGCACTATAAAACAAAATATTAGTAACAGCCAGAACCAGGTGGAGGGGGAAATCAGACATATGGAACCTGAAAAACAACTTGCTAAACCACAACCTGGGTAATGGAATAGGGTGCCTGGCTCTGACCAACCTCTCCGACCAGGATCACATCAGAAGGTATCAGAGTGAAAGAAAAAGAACAAAATTCATAAGAAAGAGCAGACTTAATAGTCTGTTAGAGACCACTGGAACCCTCAAAACATTGCCTTGGGGACCCACTGGGGCAGTTCTACTCTGAACTACAAGGTCACTGTAAATTGCAATCCACTCTATGGCAGCTACAAGATTCAAGGAGGCCTGATGGTGCTGTGGGTTAGAGTAGGGCTGCTAACCTAATAGTTGGCAGTTCAAACCCACTGCCCTGGGGGAAATCTGAGACTGTCTGCTCCTATGAAGATTTAGTCTTGGAAATAAACTTGATAATAGTGGATTCTTAGCCGTTAGGCAGTTATTCTTAGTCAAAATCAACTGGCTAGTGGTGGATTTGCTTTGAGATAACGAAAGTCAATTTGAGACTATATACTATGTCATCAAGGCAATTCTTATTCATTATGACCCCACAAGGTAGAGTTGTCCCACAAGGTTTCCTAGACTGAAATATTTGTGGAACAGATCACAAGT
Organism: Tenrec ecaudatus; assembly: GCF_050624435.1. Classification (NCBI taxonomy): domain Eukaryota; kingdom Metazoa; phylum Chordata; class Mammalia; order Afrosoricida; family Tenrecidae; genus Tenrec; species Tenrec ecaudatus. The sequence goes on along the minus strand of NC_134541.1, from coordinate 36,570,159 downwards.
TTTTTCTCTATAGGTGGTAGGTGGACACCATCAACCTTTGGTCAACAGCTGAACCTTTATCCATTGTGTTGCCATGGCTCCTTTGAAGTAAAAGCCAAACTCGCTGCCATGCAGTTGATCCCAACTCATCGCGACCCCGTCGGAAGGGGCAGACTGCCTCTATGAGTTTCTCAGACGGTAGCTCTTCATGAGAGTTGAACGTCTCAGCTTGCTCCCAAGGACCAACTGGTGGTTTCCAACCGATAGTCTTATGGTTCGCAGCCCAGTGTGTAACCACTGCACTACCACGGTGTACTGAAATATATAAAAAGCCTATAAATGAGTCACCTCCCATCTAATCATTCTATGTCGAAAAACTAACTTAACTGACTAACCAGAAAAATATATAATTTATATCTTTAAAAAAATTGGAATCAACCTATATGTTCAATAACAGAAAGTCCAGCCATGATACATTTAATAAAGATAGATGGAAATAACAACCATCCCATTTAAAATCTGAAGAAAAATATTAGGACACACATCTCCTATGAAAATGCTAACAGCATTTTATTAAAATATTTATAAAAGATCATTTCTAAATTTCATATCTGCCTGCTACTTGCCCATTTTCTTACAAAACAAGTATGGCTGTCAAAGATTTTCTTCAAATGAAAAATGGATATAACTAGGCATGTCACCCTTCTGTGCCCACACCTTCACTGGCCTCTCACTGAGCTCTTCACCGCACCCTTTAAGGCCTTCTCACTCCATTCTGAGATCCCTGACTCACTGTCCACCCTACTGGGCACATTTCTGTTCCTCCAGCTCAGATGTCACCACCACCCACAAGCCCCTACCTACACACGCACACACACACACACACACACACGCACACACACACCACTTGCCGCTGACTCCTGGCAGCCCCATGTGTCACGGCAGACATCCACTCCTTAAGGTTTTAATGACAGATTTTTTTTCAAAATCAGATAACCAGACCTATCTTGCGTGGCACCTCCAAGAGGACTCATCCCTCCCAAGAGGACTCATCCCTCCATCCTTTTGATTAGTACCTGAATATGGTAACCGCTTACACGGTGCAGGCCTGCTAGCCCTTGCTGTCGGTGATGTCAGGCGTCAGAGGAGATTCCCCTGCACCACCCTCACAAAGTGCTGCTGGAAGCTATTGGTCGCAGCAACTGTGTGCTTCCCTCTCTCCTGCTGACCCTCCGCTGGACCGAGCACGTTGCCCTTCTTCAGGGACTGGTCTCTCCTGATGAGATAGCCAAAGTACGTGAGAGGTCGTCTCACTATTCTCCCTCCTAAGGACCTACTAGGCGTACTTCTTCCAAGATAGACTTATTCATCCTTCTGCGGGCCATGAAATATGCAATATTCACAAACACCATAATTCAAAGGCATTGATCCGTCTTCCTTATTCACTGTCCAGCCTCACGTGCACATGAGGCCGTTGAAAATGGCTTGTCCTGGGCAGGCACCCCTTGTTCTCACAGTGTCACCTTTGTGAATACTTGAAAGAGGTCTTTTACAGCAGATGTGAACAGTGCAAATGTGTCATGACTGCTGCCTCCTCCGTGGATGTTGACTGTGGAAATGATTTTTAAAAATCCGGGATGGGCCGAAATGGAAGCTGACCACCCCACCTGCCCCCCACAAAACATTCAGCCTGGCCCCTGCACAGATCACCTGACATGCGGCCCCCGCCTCTCCCATGTCACCTCGGAGAGCTCGGCCCCCACTGCTGCCTGCAAGGGAAGGCCGCTCACTCTTAGAGAGCCAGGGGGACCCAAGTACCCCAGGTACTTCTGGCGTATTATCAGGAGAGACTGTAGTAGCTAAATAATATCGCATGAACTTGAAGGTGTGAAGAGTGAAGGGGTGGAGTCCAGCCTGTCAATCAGGTCACTGCCTGATGATGCCTCCTTGCGGGCATGTCCCTCTCATGAGGATTCTGGGAACTTCCTCTCTCTCCCTCTCTGCCCTCATCTTCCTGTTGACAAGCCACGCAGAGACTTACAAAGACCTGTAAAGAGTCTCTCTCTCTCTTCACCTTCCTGTTGGAGAGCCACACGCGGAGGCTCGAGGAGCCACCTCTCCATTCCCGGGAGCCCCTCCCTCCTCTCTTGTCCCCACTGTAGTCTCCGGAAGGGTGACCCTAGGCCATTCCCACTATAGCCCCCAAGCATCCTTGGTGGCTTTGTTGGGAGCAGGGGGCTCCCTGTCCACACGCACACTGCCTGCTGGGCTCCTCCGCTGGGCTCCCTCCTGCTCCATGAGCATCAGCAAGCCAGAGCTTCTCCCAGAATACTTCCTCTCCCCGCCCTGCAGTGGAACACTGCGCTACAAACATTCTTTGCGTGTGTACACACATACACACACACACACACACACACGGCTCGCCAGCCAGGAAACCCGTCAGCTAGCCCCGTCATTGTTCATGTGCAGATAATGGACAGACAGATGTTTTCACCATTGTCACACATAAAAATGTCGGATGATGAGACAGTAAGTGAAGAGCAGGTGGCCTGCCATCTTGTGTAGACACCACTAATTTTGGTTTTCAGTCACTTGCTGAAACTGAAAGTGCCCCTGTGAGTTTTCAAGACAGCAACTCTGTAGGGGGAAGAAAGCCTCATCTTTCTCCTGCAGAATAGGGCGGCTGGTGACCTCAACCTGCTGCCTTGTGGTTAACGCCCAGCATGTAACCACTAGCCCACGAGCGGCTCAAAAGATACCGACTTTAAAGAGACCGTAAAATGGCAAATATGCATATAAAAGCCTACTGTTTAATTTTTTTAAAAATAAAACACTTAAGCCAAGTCTCCTCCTGAGTTCACACCCTCTCCCATAAGTAATTTCTGGGCCACAGAAGGAAAGGATGGGCTGTGAGGGTGAGCAGCATGTCTACTCCTTATTCTAGGTGGCACCTCCCTGGCATTTGCCACCAACCTGCTCTTCCTTGACAAAGTCTGTCTTTACAGACTTTGCTGCTGCACCCCACCCCCTCCCTGCTCTCTAGCTCTTCCCGTCACCCAGCCCCAATCGAGGCCGGGCTCACACGGTCAGCGCCTGTCCTTTGGAATGCCAAGGGCAGAAGCCATAATCCACTGGAGTCATCAGCCAATCACAGGAGCCATTTTTATCCCTTCACCACAAACATGCTGCTAAGGGTTGAATTGTGTCCTCTTCAGATACATAGTCAATCCTAAAGTCTAGGCCTGTGGTTCTGTGAAATCGGGCGTTTTGTGATCCAGATGTTGTAAGAACACCTGTGTGCCCACAGGGTACATTACTCCAGGGCCTGCTGTGCTGCCCACAGCCAGAGGGTGCCTCAGGTGAGCGGTCAGCCCGGTTCTACTCAGCAGTTGCTGCCTTCTCTGCTACGCCAGCTGCAGGGAAGGCTGGCTGGCAGTGGGGGACCTGCCCAAGGGCAGGGCTATGCAGGCTAAGGGGAACAGGGAACCCAAGCCAGGACTGAATGCTAGGGACTGAATCATGTTCCAGAAAACCTGTTGTAAATCCTACCCTGTATGCCTGTGGTTAGAATCGCATTTGGGAACTGTGCCCTTGCAACATCAATGGGACAAGATTAGTTTACGGGTGCCAGTCTTAAAAGATCCTGAGACCCATCTGAGGTGCCATTAGAAGAAAGAATGATGGTGAAAAAAATCAAAACCCACATGGAAGTCATCAGTCCAAATGGACTCACTAATGGACCACACAAACATCACTCTCAAAAGCTCTGAGACCAGGTTGCAGATAAGAGTGGGAGAACTCCAAACCACAAAAGAAGCCATGTTTACTGGTCAGATGGAGGCTGATGGAACCCCCAAGCCTATGGCTCTTAGTCCACCCTGGGGGTCTAGAACTAAACTCAGACCCAGGTTAAAATAATCAACCATTTAAGGTCAAAATGACAGCACTTATCTGGGACAAAGCTCAACTGGTCAGGAAAGAAAGAGGAACGGAAACAGGAAATGCAATAAGGAAATGTGTTAAGTGATGGTTCGCTGAAGGGACTGCAATGAATGAGAACAAACTAAATGTGTATAAATTGTTGAAGGTAAAGCAAAACTCAAAATTGTGAAAAAAAGACCAGGCTTCCTAAGCAGGTACAGAATGGTAGAAGCACCAAGACTATGGCCCTTAGACACCTTCTAGACCAGGAGATTAATTCGCTTCTCCTGGCTCAATGTTCAGTCAAAGGCCAGGCCTGTGAGGTAAACCATCCCAGGGTGGTGTGCACTCCTTGGAACAATCTACCCTATGAGGTAAACCACCCCAGGATGGTGTGTGCTCCTTAGAACAATCTACCCTGTGAGGTAAACCACCCCAGGATGGTGTGTGCTCCTTAGAACAATCTACCCTGTGAGGTCAAAAGGGCAGCAGAATTTGCTCCAGGATAAGGCTCTGAAAGCAGGAAGGGATAGATCAATAGGAAGGCAAGGCGGACAAATGATACTGCAAACACCAGAAGGAAGTAAGAATAATACTGTTACAGTGTGAGGACTGCTGCCAATGCCACATCAGAAAACAAGAGTAAGAATTTCTGAATGGAAAAACCAATTTGCTCCGGAACCTTCCACCCAAATCAATCAATCAATCTCTCTCTCTCTCTCTCTCTCTCTCTCTCTCTCTCTCTCTCTCTCTCTCTCTCTCTCTCTCTCTCTCAAAACTTCCTGTTTAAGAGGACAAGAGAAGCCCACATGTACAAGTACAATACGGAACCCAACCAAGGCAACCAACCAGATCATCAGTGCACCTGAGATTTCTGTAAAGTCCTGGAGGACAAGAAGGATTAAAGAGCTAAAATGAATGATAGAAAAATTGTAAAAAGAAACCAAACAAAGGAAATATCCTCAACTTTTTTGCTCT